>NC_133537.1:8919303-9231145 GCF_048544455.1 Silene latifolia | reverse complement strand
GACATGTTAGTTAAGTTTATATCGTTTCTCAGGAATTTACACTACGGTTTGGTCAAAATAATGTACTCTGGGTTTTTTATATAAGACTTTCTCATATTTCGAGACAATCATAAAATGTTTCTTAAAATATTAGATTATACGAAATGTTATGATATGTATATCCATATGAAGATATTTTCATAAGGAATTTAATTGTACCATTTTTATAATTTTTTAACAAATTTTTTTTGTAAATACTAATGTCAAAGGCTTACCTCGAAAATGTAAAACGACATATATTAATTAATAAATATAGGGTGTATATATTAACACAAAATTTTAATGAATCAAGCGAAATGAAAATGGAACAATGCAATTTTAAGACATGCTAATGACAATGTCAAACAAACTAAAACATGTAATTTGAGAAATTCTCATACTTTAATACATTAAAAACTCAACGCTCTCGCCGATGATATCTTCTTATCGAAGTATGAACATTTATTGTAACACTCAAAAGTGAACAATAATATTAACAAAATTGAGCCTCAACCTAAAACAAAATCTTACACGCTTCACAATTTAGTAGTAAAAGAACGTCTAATCAATGTATTTCGCATAAGGGATAAATTTTTTAGCTACCAAGTTATAGAACAATCCACCAAAGACTTCTCAATTTCTACCTTAAGTTTCTCCCGTTCGGTCCGTTTTGCGCCCCGTATAATTGTTTTCCTTCTTCAATCCACATACCGTGAGTATATCAATCATGTTTTATGATTTCCTGAAATTGATAAATGTTTCATCAGCCAAATGGATAAACATTAACATGAAAAAGGTGAATCAAAAGTTAAAAACAACATCATAACATATGGTAATGATTTACATTAAACCAAGTGAAATATTGATTCATAAAGACAATGACAAAACAAAATAAAAGAAACGGCTATAGAGAGGAATTAAAATAATGAATTTAGGATAAATATATGGCAAATTTTCACATCAAATGCACCCACTATCCCAATGAAAAATCAACCATATTATCGCATTATATTCAACATTAACCTTCATTTGATTTTACACACAAATAGACGAAAGAAAAATGCATATACTTGTGCAAAAATTAGAGTAGTATAGAGCAATAATAGGATTAAAAAAAAACTCATATATATATATATGGAGATTGTTGACCGAATGATTAGTGAATACATGTATGGTGCATTTGTAGCTATTAAGTAGCCATACGCCATACGTTTCGTACCTTTTCACTTGTTTGCAATTTATTGTGATATAACTACATGTGTTATAACTTACAATTGATTAAGATAGTAGTAGCTGATGGAGAGGAGTTCAAAAGACGGTATAAATGAGTAAAACTCTTAAACAGAAGGTGGTCAAATTAGTCTTCTTTCTATTGATTTCATAATAATTTCAAATGTTTTACTTTTGCAAATTGAGATGTAAGATTTGTAGTTCTATCATATTGCCATGTGTACTTCTCAATTTAGCCTTTTTATATTATTTATAGATGTGGCATAGTAATTATCTGACGTGGCTTTTTACAATCACACGTGGCTTTGTTGACGTGGACTTTATGAGCCATTTTAGTTTATGCTTTTAATAGTATTTTATAGATTTGTTATGAAATATATAATGTTGTATACTTGTGCTATTATACTTTCTTGATCAACCTACTTAAATTGATATTTTTCTATCCATATGTTTAATCATCTCTAACATATATTTTTTTCCTTTTCATTTGATATGTACCATTATCAAGGCATGTACGAAAAGGAAGCGGTCATGCACCTTCAGATAAATACTAAATAGTATGGTTTCTAAATTATACTCCGTATGGTTTTTAGTTTATATGTTTTTTGAAATAGGTTCTTTTATATTCTTTATTACTAATTTTGTTTCTACATAGGATCATTTACTCAAGTTTATCAAGATTTTGACGAAATTCTTATACTAACAATAAGGAATTTAACAAAGTTTATGTACCTTTTGGATTTCGATTGTAGGAATATCTTCTGTAGATTTATTTGAAATGAAAGCTCAATTCATATTTTATGGAGTAGAGACCGTTTCAATCATTTCTAATTTTTTTTATATCCATATAATAAAATTATTCTTATGATATTTTGTCTATAGAATGCATGTTACTAGATAATTCTTAGTTCTTATTTTAGAATATATCAAAATTTACGTGATTCAATCATAGATTTCAATCTAAATTGCAAGATTCACTCATAAATTTTTATCTAATCATGTTCAACGACATATTTTGCTCTTAGATAATGTTCAATTATTGTTATGCATGCTACAACTTTCAATTATTTTAGTTTCTATTATTTTCATATGATAACGTGCATATGTCTTTGATACCTTACCATATGAAATTTTCTGTCTCGCACACACACATATAAATGCGTTGTTTGTACCATTGTCCATTTGTCAAGTTTCTTAAGACTGGTAATTACCCATTGTAGTTTGCACAATTTATTTTAAAACCCCCGTGAAATTTTATTATATTTGACAAATTATAATGTGACTTGAAATTTTTTAATGTAAGATGGATTATCAATTTATAGTTAATTAACATTGATTTAATTCATTAATCTTAAAATAAATATTTACAATATAATTTAAAGGTACCTAAAACGATAAATTTTAATGTAACATGGTAAATCTATACAATATTATAAAAAGATAAAACTACGCATTTCACTCACTAAGTCATGTCTCCTATCAAGAGCCATCTTGAATTTTCATGTGTCACATGCATGTAATTAAAGAAAATAAAATTAAATTTAAGTTGTACAATAGAATGTAAATGTTAATAAACTTTTTAGATTCCTCTTATCTTTATAGATATATTAATAATTAATAATTAATTCACTCTACATACTAATTTAACATCTAACTAGTTTTCGTGCCCGTGAAATTCACGGGTGCGTTTGAGTTTAATTGTGTAAGCTCACGCATAAATGTAACTTTATTAATTTGGAACAGGTTGACAACTTGTTGAATACAACGACACGCAAAACTGTTGCACGCGGTCAATTGTAGTTCATTCATTTTCATCATTAATTTGTGTTCTCTTATATAGAATAGTAAGTACATACTCGTATATACAACTATAGTATCACAACTTTAAGACTGTCGATATATAAATTTGTGAATATTATGATTGATATTTACATTAACTAAAGTATTTATGTCGTACACTTTTTCTCATTCGCATATATACTTTTAGCCAACAAAACAATAAACACAATTTCGCAGAATCCTATATTACTAAGAAACAAATCTATCAATTTGAATGAATTTGCTTCAATATGGATCATAACTTGGATGTGGAATATGTATTTGATTTGTATATTAAAAACTATTGATTCGTGCCAGTGGGAAGGGTGCAGGTGGCGGTGAGCAGTGCCCGAACTGGGATGGCGGTAGACAGCTCGTTAAAAACGACACGTCAAGTTGTGGTGAGCTTTAGGGGGGGGGGGGGGGGGGTTGTTATATGTTGGTGGTGGACTCGGAGGGGGTGGGCATGAAAAGGTAATGTGTTTTCATATATTCTTTTGTAAAAATAATGTTTATCAGTGTCTGACGTGTTTGATCCTTTCTATTTTTTCATTTTGTTTTTTTCTCCCTCTTCAATAATTTTTCTTTATGTTGTCTATTTGTTACTTTTGTTTGTTTCTTAATTAACGTATCACGCAATTATTTTTGGCTTGAATTTGTTTTTTTCACATCTCTTATGTTGGTTAACATGGTTTTAGAAGAGTTTACATGTGATACTCTATACTTTTCTTGTAGAAGGATATCTTAATTTTTCTACGCTATTATAATATTTGAACACATTATATGAAAAAAAATATGGCAAATATATTAATTTTTTAAGTCCTCTTTATGTATCTAATTAATTAATTGAAATTGACGGGGTATATAACAAAAGAGAGATAACATTTATAAATATCGTAAAATTAAAGTGATGCAATGTAATTTCTATTTGCCATATAACTTGTTTTAACAATAAAACTCCATCATTTAAAATGTAGTATTTACTTTGATGTTTAATTTTTATTTAATTTTCTTTAAGGAAAAAACAGAAGCAAAGTTTAATATTTATTGTGCTTTAATTAATGATATAACTTTTTCTAACTTTTTCTTTTTTCAGTAATGCTTGATAATGTGGCTTCCTAAAATGAACATAAAAATGGGAGTGGTGAGGAAAAAATATTGTGTCCTCCGAGAGTCTGATACTCCTTACACCCAAGTCAATATAATATTCCATTTGGTAGATTGTCTTTGGGTGTAAGGAGTACCGTCCTCCCAGAGGACACAAGAATTTTTCAGTGGTGAAAGATAATGTTTGATCATCTCTTATTTTTCAATTTTGTTTTTCTCCCTCTTCAATACATTTTTTTGTGTTGTCTTTTTGTTACTTTTGTTTATTTCAAATAATTATTTTGGCTTTATTTAATTTTTTTTCCCTCGCATCACTATACATGTTATATATACATTGTTGAATAACATGGTTTTAGAAGAGTTTACACGGGGTATTCTATGTTATCCTTGTAGAGTTATATTCTAATTTTGTTATGCTGTTATAATATTTGAACACATTATATGAAAAAACATATGGTAAAGACATTATTTTTTTAGGTCCTCTTTATATTTCCAATTAATTGAAATTGACGGGTTATATAACAAAAGAAAGATAACATTATATAAATATCGTAAAATTAAAGTGATGCAATGTAATTTTGATTTGTCAGATGACTTGTTTTAACAGTAAAACCCCATCATTTAAAATGTAGTATTTACTTTGATCTTTAGTTGTTATTTAATTTTCTTTGGAGCAAAAAAAATAGAAGTTTAATATTTATTGTGCTTTAATTAATGATATATAATTTTTTTCAACCTTTTCCTTTTTAAATAATGCATGATGATGTGACTTTTTAAAATGAACACTAGGTTTGTGACCCGTGAAATTCACGGGTTTATCTTTTTTAGTTTTGTTATTTTTATCGTATTGTTTATATTTGTCCGAGTAATTAGTCGATCCATTTAAAAAATGTAATCTTGAAATACATAAAATTTAGTTAGTTAACGCCTTATTTCTTTGAAAACTAAACTATATATTGTACTTTAGTTGTTGTTTTGATTAATATACTAATAACACGTGGTTTTACAAAAAACAAAAAAATACCTTCAAATCATCAATGAATGCAGTAATTCATGGCACCCATGTAAAAAAAAATTAAATGGTTAAGGTTGCCTTTTAATTAGATTTTATAGATTTTGTACTAAAATTTCTATGTGAAAGTTTGAACGTCCTTTTGTCATTTAGGTTAAATAAAGTTAGTAAGTGAAGATGAAATGACAAATTAATGCATAATGTTGAATTATTTTCTCTTTTTTTTTTCTTTCTTTTTTTGAGAATGATAAATCTCACAATATAAGGAGCTTAAAACATATATGATTATAGGGTTTTTTATCTTCTCAATATTTTAATCCTCATAAATTATATTTTTTATAGTAACATAGTTATGAAGTTTAATAAATGCTAGTCTTAGTATATCATCTATATCAATTTGTCAAAAATCCTAAATTTAAATTTTTGCATAAATGATAAAATGAGTTAAATATATAGTAGCCTACTACAAATTTCATTACAATCTCATTATATGTTTTGTATATATACATTAGATAGATAATATGACATGTACGCATAAATATTAGATAATAATTTACATTTAGCCATTATCCATATCAATAGGATTTTTTTTGTCTAACTTGTTAATAAGATTGAGATTATCGCAACTCCAATTTCATTCTATGAGAGCTATTATTCAAAGGAAAAATGATGAATAAAAAAGCAACACATACCCAAATAAAACATACTTTTGAAAGTTTCTAAAATCCTAAATAAATTTATGAACCTAAAAAAATTAGTCATTCATATTCAATTCGTGGTGTCAATCTTGTAGTTAATTTATAATATAGTATTGAGTGAAATGGAGGGAGTATTTATTTATACAATTCTAGTATTTTCTTCTTCATATAGTCTTCTTTTTCCAATGAAATATCCCTACAAAAACAAAAACAAAAAAAAAAACAACTGAGTGCTTAATTAATAACAAACAAAATGGTGGAATTTTATTTATGTAAAATTAACCTTATCGTTATTAATTTAAGTTTTCCCGTAAATAATAAAAAAAGAGGGCATTGAATCATAAAGATGTAAGTGTATTTACCTTTGAATAATACAACTCCACAAATCTTGATAGCCCCTAAATGGAATAAAACAACATATATGAGAAGGTTAAAAATGTGAAAAGTACTTCACAACCAATGGAACTTAAAAATAAATAAATAAATTATTAATTTAAAACCTTAATACACTTACCTTGATGCTGATAAAATGATAAGAAGATTATTGACACATATTTACAATTCTTTTGATGATGGGGCAAAAAGATGTTGGTTTATTTTGACTCATAAATGTTGTCTTTCATCAAACATTTATAGCCAAATGAGGATGCGTTTTATGACTTATGGCGTCTTTTTTTTTATTATTATCAAATTTAATGTATACATAAATATGTAGCAAAATTTTATGACGTTTGAGCATTCTTTTTCATTATTAGCAAATTTAATATAGACATAAATATAGAGTAAGGAGAAATGAAATGTAAAAGGTTTGCTTTTTTTTTTTTTTTTTTTTTTTTAACAAAATCCACATTGTTTGAGAATTGTTTAGGGAGTTATCTTACGAAACTAAAAGATGTTAGTTATCTTGCCTTGTTTTTTATTTATAAATTATAAATCTAGATTTATATATGTATCCAATTAATGAAATTGAGCAAGTTTATTGCAATAAAATTTAAGAGAGAATTTCACATATAACTAGTTTAAAATTAGAGTGATGTAAATTTTTATTTGTCGTTTTACCTATTCTAGTTTGAAAAATTAAGGGGTCAATGTTTAATGTTAAGTATTTTATTATTTGCCCTTAATCTTTACAAATTATTTATTATTTTATAAACGGCGTAAATTAGAATTATGTGATATTTATCTGTTACTTAGAATATTCTAACAATAAAGTAGAAATTTAAATTTTAGCATGAATTTTATTTGATTTTTAATTGTTTAACTAGGTTTGTGACCCGTGAAATTCGCGGGTTTATCTGTTTTAGTTTTGATATTTTTATCATATTGTTAATATTTGTTCGAGCAATTAGTTGTTGATCTATTTAAAAATATATAGTCTTAAAATACATAGAAATTAGTTAGTTAATACCTTATTTTTTTGACAACTTTGGTTTATTTTTTAAAATCGAATCCTGCAAGTGACAATGTGGCAACTACTAATTTTGATAAACTTGACAACGGAGCAATGACAAAGACGACTCATTATATATACGTGTATTTTAGTCCGCAATATAATAAAGTGAGTTTTTAAAATATTAAAAGTCGAAACCATCCGTATATAATAAATTTCGTATGGAAAAATCTTTAATGACGTCTTAGAAGGTTGTAAACTCAATACCTCAGTATAGTCATCTCTAAATTATATCCAGACCTCTTCATCAACTCTCCCATAAAAATATCTTTGAAGTCTTATCACCACGTGCATGCTTCAACTATTATTTACATCCGGAAAATATTTATTATATCGATAAAAAAATATTAGATACGATTCAACGGTATGGTCGGTATCTACTCCCATGTATTACGAATTAAATTTTCATTTCCATTGTTCAATAATCTAAAAAAATATATTCCCTAAATTCGAATTTCAAAAGGTTCATAAAATTTTTTAAGTTCCTTATTACTATTTCAAGAATTTGATCCATCTCTTGTTATACTTATGTCCACGATCCTATATAGAAATAAAATTAGTATTAAAGACTATAAAATAATCTATTCCGGTTTTGAAAAAAAAAACACATAAACTTAAAAATATACGGATTAGAATTTAGAAACCATACTATTTAATATTTATTTGAAGGTTCACTTTCGCTTCCTTTTAGTACGTTTCCTTTTAGTACATGCCTTGATAATAGTCCATATGAAATGAAAAAGAAAAATATAAGTTAGAGATCATTATACTCATGAATACAAAAACACAAATTCAAATAGGTTGATCGGGAAAGCATAGTAAAATTACACAACAATATACGCTTAATAACAAATTTAAAGAAATATTATAAGATCTTCATTTTAAGATCAACGATCATCTTATAATGGTTAAAAATGTATAATCCACTTAAAAAAGTTAAGTAAATTTTATAGAAAAACAATTAAAAGGTGGGAATTGGAGAAAACTTAAATTGGAAGAGAAAATGACATAATTAAAATGATTAATTATTGTCATGATGGTTCAAAAAGTAAATTGTGAAATTTTAAAGATTTTTCATTCAATTATTTTTACTTATTTATTTACCATTAATTATGAGAGTAGATTTTTTTTTTGTTCTTTATTAGGAAATTATGAGAGTAAGTTTTATATATTATTCCTGTTTTGACAAAAAAAAAAACACATAAACTTAAAAACATACGAAGTAGAATTTAGAAATCATACTATTTAATATTTACCCGAAGGTTCACTTTCGCTTCCTTTTATTACATGCCTTGATAATAGTTCATATAAAATGAGAAAGAAAAATATATGTTAGAGATGATTATACTCGTGAATACAAAAATACAAATTCAAATAGGTTGATCAGGAAAGTATACTAGTAAAATTACACCACAATATACGTTTAATAACAAATTAAAAGAAATATTATAAGACTTCTAGTTTGAGGTCAACAATCTCCATTACTTAGCAGTCTCTACCTTACGTTTTTTTACCTTTAATTTTACCTTAGTTTCGTGCCTTTTGTATTTTTTCCCTCTTCAGATTACCCACGTGATTGTTTGCCTTATCTGCATTCACATACGTTTCATGATGCTTTAAAGTTATATAAAAAATACATTGATCAAAAGATAAAACATCAACCTGGTAAAAACTTGACAAACGAATCAAAACATTGTCACATGTAAGTCACTTAAATTAAACCAACCGGAGAACATGAATTCAAATATAAAGCAAACGATTCATAAAACCAACAACGTAACAAATTAAAATACACTTTACTGGACACAACAACAACAACAACAACAACAACAACAACAACAACAACAACAACAACAACAACAACAACAACAACAACAATACTCAATATACTCAATATAATCAAATAAATAAAAGGGTTAATTGATAGGAATAATCCGAACTATTGGTCATATTCTTGTAATAATCCAAACTTCAATTTAACTCAAAATAAACCAAATTACTACATTCATTTACTTATAATGCACTTGAGCCATTTTTTACCTATAAAATCAGGTAAACTACTAGGTAATCCAATTAAATTTTTAGTTTTTTTTTTGGTTTAAAACACCTTCTTCCCCCATTATCACCAACCTCCCACTTGTTTATATTGTTCATTTGCATTTCTCGACATAACCATGAAACTATAGCACCTAAATAACAAAACCAAGTGTATAAAAACTGATGAATCTCTTAAAAAGTTGGATTTTTAAAGTAAATTAAGAACTAGGAATTATTTAGACGTGAATCATGTGATTTTAGGGAATATTTGTGAATGCCCAGTAATTTTTCCATGGTTGTTGAGTGATTTTCGAGGTATATTGGCACAACACAATCACCAGCTTTCTTTTGACCACACTCATTATTCATTATCGTCATTTATTCATTACTGTGTGTGGACTTTCTAGTCTACTTGCAAATTTCACTTTCCAGATTTTTGTCTTATTACTTCTGCTTGTTCTCAGGATTCAATTGTGGAGGAGGTTTTTTTTTTTGGTGGGATGGGGTAATTGTGGGACTGCACAGGTTTTAAAGGAGACTTTTATTTTGGTTCCGAGACCGACGACCAACACATACACCCAGTATAGCGGAAGGGGAAAAGGCTTGGAGGGCTGGTAGTGAAAGCAGGTGGAGACAAGGCCGAGAAAAGTGTTATGGTGGCAGTGACGGTGGTGGTCGGTTGACATTGTAATCCAGTAAAAGGTGGTAGATGAGCTCGCAGCTCCGGTGTCAATGGTTGGGTGAATTATGGAGATCTTGAAATTGGTATCTAGTGGGATAGGGTAGTTGTTATTAATGATTTTAGATTTTTTTTTTTCAAAATTTGACCGGATGAGCAAGTAGTAGGTTACCGAGTGCAGTATGAGAAGGTGAAGTTAATAGTACGATTTATTATTAGATTAAATGAAGTTTGGATTATTATAGGAAGATCACACATAGTTCGGATTATTCATATCAATTAACCCTTAATAAAATTAACCATAATATACAATCCACAACTTAGAAACTCATGACAAATGGGCATATTTTAAATAAATAAAGTGAATAGAAATTGTTATATGTATTGTAGGTTTTATAGTCATTACATAACCATAAATTCCTATATTTTAATTTAATTTTTAATTTATTTTGTGGTATTATTAAATTAGATAATTGATTGCCGAGTACCTCAAGAGATGAATTAAATAGGACAAAATGTTAATGAAAATTATGGGTGTTGAGTAATATAAAGAGTTTTAATAAAATTATTAACAAATTATATTACAAAAGTAAATTAAATAGAAAATTTTTTTAATTAATTTGGTGTGTGTTTAGTATTATGAAGAGTTTTAATCAGTTTATTACCATGTTTAATTAAAAAAAAAATTATGAAAAAGTTAATAATGCTGGATGTTCAATAATATGAAGAGGTTTAATTAATTTATTAACAGGTTTATTACAAAAATTTTAAAAACAATGATTTAAATAGGAAAATGTTAATAATGGTGAGTGTTTAGTAATATGAAGAGGTTTAATTAACTCCTTAACATATTTTATTACAAAAATTTCAATTAAAATTTTAATTTTAATTATAAATTATGAAATTTATTAACATGTTTTATTACAAAAATTTCAATTAAAATGTCAATATTAATTATAAATTATAAAACTTGATGTAAATTTGTAAGGGTTATATAAATTTTGGAAGACAATATATTTAATATATAAAATTAATTTAAGAATAATGATAATATCCTTTCATATTATAGATATAAGTGAATTAAATTAATTTATAGATAAATGATTTAAAATAATGTCATGTAATAATAAATTGATAATCCACGTCACATTAATTCGCCATGTCACATTAAAAATATGCAATATCATATTTAAATATGCCACATCACATTAAATTTTAATCTAGGTGGCTTTTTGGATCCTATGTGGCTTTGTCTAGGTGGCGTTTATTTGTCATTTTAGGGTAGCCTTTTAATTATATTTTATAGATTTATCTAGAAATTAAAAAGGCCAAATGTTAATGTTTGTTATGCTATTTGCATTTAATGTTTTAGATTTTTTTTGTCTCACAAATTTTATCATCCATCAAAAATATATAAAAAATTGAGGATATTTTTTATAACTTTTGAACATCCTTTTTCATCATTATCAAATTTAATATTGACATAAATAAGGAGCAAAGTTCATGACTTTTGAGTATCATTTTTTCATTATTATGATATAAATATTATAATAAATATTTTTGTTGCTTATGTTCTAAATTCTACATAAAGATAAACTTTTTTGTGAGACCGTTCTTTTGTATGACCGCAATACTTTCTCAATTTTTAAGTCACAAATACGTAAACTATTTTTAAGTTGATCCTAAAAATTTGTAATATTACTTTGTAGGGTAATTTAGTTACTTGTAATGGTCTCATTCAAAATAAACAGTGTTATATTAGAAATAGTCAAAGTTTCGGTGTTCATGAGGTATTTTTTTTATTATAGAAAATTATTTATAATTGATATACACCTCCCCAAATAGGCTTTTCCTTTTTTTTTTTGTGGGGCACTAACTCAATTATCATTCAATGTGTGTTTTTTTTAGTAAGAATTATCTGTTAGGACGTCAATATTGTATTGTAATTTGTCACTAAACAAATATTATATAATCAAATATAAAATACAAATTAATTGTAAAAATGGCTCATGGAATAAAATTTAATGTTTTATGTAGTCTTTTAAACTATATTGTATAGATTGATAATATGTGGATTATGATATTGCCATATCACATTTAATTTGCCATGTCACATTTAATTTTGCCTTGTCACATTTGTCATGTCGCATTTAATTTGCCATGTCACTTTAGCCTTTTAATTATATTGTATAGATAGATTTTTTTTCTTAAATGATGACTTTTTTTTTTAGCTTTCCTCTCCTTATTTATACTACCTATAATCATTGCCATATTTTTTTCTACAATTATAATCTCTTGCATTACCACAATGTTTAAATTTCTACCTTAAAACACCTTTGAGATTTTATTTCATATTTAAGCTTCCATGCTAAATTCAAGATTATTTTTAGTTCACATAAAATCCTAATTGAATTAATTAGTTCAATTTAGTTTTTATTGTATTTGGCTTTATAATAACTTTATGTAGCCATAATATATTTTGTGTTCATATTTTAATTACAAATCATTCTAAATTAAATTAATTTTTGAATTTTCAATTTGTTATTATAGTTGGATTGACTTTTAGTTTTTTGGCAGGTACTTCTTCATTGAAGCGATATAAAACATTACATCTGATAATTCTTGGAAGATTTATTGCCAAAATTTTTGTAAATACACCCAGATTATCTTTGCTGCAATAATTTGCATGTAACAACTTTTTTTCCTTAATTTTTGGTTTGGAGGTCAATGGATCACAAACCAAATAACTCAAAGTGTGTAAAAGATTATGCGAGTAAGTCAATAAGCTTAGACATTTTTGCCAATATAGTTGAAGGATATATTTTAGAGTTGTAACTAATAGTTTTTACAAAGTGTAACAATATTTATTTATTTATAACTTTGGCTGAACAAACTGAAAGCAACTATGTAACATATTGTATATACGTAAATATTTGTTACTTGTGTCATTCATAAGATGCATAATTAATTTTGCTCATTTATACTAATAATTGTTCGAAATTCTAAAGTTATATTCTTTTACTTTACTCTTTCTATTTTCCATAAATATAATCGTACAACGTACTCGGAATAATTTGGGACACAAATATTTGATTTTTAATTATTTGATGTTGTAGGGCATTCTACATATTTTAAAAATATAACAAAGAATTTTAAAGAATATAAAATCCATTGAAATTGAGGGAATATAAAATTGTTGTAATATACAAGAAGTTAGAGATGTTCATGGGTCATACCGCCCGATAACCCGACCCATCAGGCCCTTATTTTTAGCGGGCTTGGACACAAAATTTTCTAAAAAATGGGTCGTGGGCTGGATAAGCCCGGCCTGATTAAGTAAATGAGTCAGACATGGACATGAGCTTTTCCAAACGGGCCAACCCGCCCGGCCCACTAAAAATATAAGATATTAAAATTTTAATTATGTTTGTGTATATTAATTGTATTATATTATAAATCATGATTTTTTTTTAATGAAAGAAACTAAAAGCATATTTTTATTTAATAAAGTCGAACTTAAACCGTTGTCTTTCCAAATATCTCCATGCTAATTAAAATTTGATTGTCTTTCCAATAGGCGCATATATTCAAAACACCGATAATTATCGTGTATTATAAGTTACAATAATGTATACATCCAATCTTTACCTAAACCCTTATATATATTTGTAGATACCCGTATCCGTCGATATTGGAATTTATAGAGAACCCGACAAACACCCGATGATGAAAGGACACATGTATTTATTAGTTGTCATTGTCATTATTTGGGTTCGTTTTACGATGTAGAATGAGCGTTGTCGATGAAGTATTTTATTATTTTAAATGATATTTAAATTAAAGTTTTTAAGGTGAATTCATTTTACTTTATTTTGAATTTATTTTCTCAAGTTTATTTTATTGAAAATTAAATAAATAGTTGATTTGAAAAATCATTTTATGAGTGTATTTGATTTGAAAAATCATTTATTTTAATGTGTTAATCGATTTGAAAAATCGAATTTGAAAATCGAAAACTCGTTTTAACCACACGTTTTGGAGCTCGATTATAGCTCGGTTTTTGAGCCCGTTTTCTTTACAAGTTGGCACGAATCTCGAGTATACTAACCAACCTAGGCCTCTACCCATCCAACCCCAGTTCGAACCCCCATACCCACGTCCCAAATCTCGCCCCAATCACGACCAAAACAACCCAACTCCTTCCCCTTGCCCGTGTTAGCTCGACCCTTCCTCCAACCCGTTTTGTGTGCTTCAAAGCCTGACCCAAACCCGCCACAACCAACCCAATTCTTGCCCCTCATTACCTACAAACAACCCATCACTAAACCCACCACGAAACCCATCCAATTCCCGTCCTAAATACTCCACAAACAGCCCGCAACACAAGCAGCCCCTCCTGTTTTGCGTGCTCAAACCCGAGCCCAAAACCCGCTCCAAACACCACTTAAACTCGTGCCCATTAACCCTACACCATACCCCAGTATCCTACCCATATTACCTTAGTTTAAACACCAAGCAAACCCCCCATATAAACCCTAAAAACCCCACGAATTGCTGATGGACAACAGCTATGCGAAACAGGCCCGACTGATTGTTGCCCTACTTCTACCCTTCGAAACTCCTTATAAATACCCCCCCTTCACCATACATTCATTCCTATAAGTTCTCCATACATAATACCGTCACTTACAAGCTTTAAATGCCAGAAACAAACCCTAATTGCCTCTCAAAAACCCTCGACAAAACCGACATACAAAACTGAGAATCAGTTTGTGTGTTCTCTTTGGAACCCTTCGTTCAACCCTCAAACCTCCATTAAAGTTCGAGTTTCTTGTACCTAATTAACCACACAACATCCATATACATCTTAGACAAAGATTCACGAGCCAAATTGACCTTGAGAGTACACGAATCCCCTCGAAAAACAGAGTGTCATACACTCTGTTTTCGCGGCTTTTCCTGTCTGTCCAGTTCTGTTTGTGCTCGTTTTTCGTGCCCAATAATTCAAAACGAGCAGGGATTGTTTTAAGATCTTTGTTCTCCTCTCTTTCTAGTTTTTAAAACATCTTTTAAATCTAATTTTCACCGTGAAACGAGTGAGAAATTGCAGTTTGAAAGTTGTTGTCCAGATTTGCAAAAAACGTGTTATTGCTTTGTTCCTTCGTCGACGACGGCCTCTCGAGATAAAATCTACGATCGATTACGACCCAAGACGGTGTCAACGATACATGTAGGTTGAGGGTGCATCAAATCCTCCTCTTCTCTCTTTTATTTCGTTCTTTTTATGTTTGTTTTTTATCGTTTCGTTTTATTTTGTTTATCGTTTTTTATCGTTTGATATCGTTAACTATGAAACTAGTTTAGTCCGAGTATGAGTTAAAGTACCACCATGAACACCCGCGTTGACTTGAGATGGGAAAAAATCCGCCACATCGGTCGGTCGTATCCCCCGTCTCATTTACATATCCTCGTGTTCAAGGTAGGGCATTAATAAAACGAATTCTAACTTCGTTCCTCGTTTTTTGACCCCTCGTTTGTTTCGACTAATTCGACCTACTCTAGGACCCGTTGCATGTTAGTTCGACCTCTGATTGTTAACATATGACTCATTTAGACGACATTAGATCAATTTAATAACCTAATTAGACACGTTAGGTGGCATCGACATAGCCTTAAAAATCGATTAACAATTCTCTAATCTAATTGAATGCATCTCTCTTTTCACATGATTTCTCGCTAGTATAAGAGTGCGTGATTAGCACCTTCTTATTAACACTCGACGAGTTAATTTAATTAGCGAACTTGACCTAATTCGACCCTTTAGGCCGTGTAGAGCACTCGGTTTTAGGCGAAGCCTTCTGACCTCTTTTATCATCGTTTTCTAATGTGCATCCTGTATCGCTTTGCAAATCTATCTAACCTAATGAATCTAACCTAAGGATTAGGGTAAGCTAGGATATGTAGGTCGTGTTTGGCCGTGTTTTTGTAGTCCTTTTCTCGCTCTTTTTTTATCTTTATCTCGTTATTTCGTATCTTGTAATTATTTTTGTTTATCGAGTCATGTTTTGTAATTTGTTTGTAATTAGTTTTCCGTTATCGAGTCAAATGATTTCTAAAAAACCTTAGTCTTATTTGGTTAGATGGTTGTGCTCCAATTCATGTAAGAGCGTAGTAAATCGCATGTTGTTTAAAGCGACATGGCCCGATTTATGCTAATGCATGCTTTGGTGTGTGGCCCTATGTCTAATTCGATAAGATTAAGTGAAAGCACGCATTACGAGGAGTGACCCAAGGCCGTGAGTCATGTAAGCCGTGGGCCACCCCCCTTGTGCACGTTTCCCTAGGCCAAATTGGCCATGTAGTGTGTCGTGTATGGTTTTGTGTATAGCGTTGTATTTTAGATCGAGTTGTATCTTTAATTTCTCGTTGTGTCGGCATGAAATGCCTGGGTTGTAATAGGGTAGATCCCAACGGCTCCCCCATTCCCCTTAAGCCTTGCTTGCTTTGTATGTTGTTAGATCAATCAACCCACATGCTAAATTACAACTTTGACAAAGTTAGTTTAGTTGCATCTAAATCGACATAGAAATTTCACATGTTAGGGTTTTGAAAACGATGTTTGCATATCATATATCGTAGTAGCTATGACCTTGTTTGAAATCCGACACTTGACTTAGTAGAGGCCGTTATTGACGGGCGGGGTTAGGTGTCCTTACGGGCTTCCTAACACGTACCCTCACCCCTTACTCAAGATCTATGGTTTGTGGATCCGTCTAAATACCATTGGATTACGAGAGTCATTCTAATCGAGTGATATAGGGTACAAGTCTTTATCTTTAATCACTCGCAGTCGATTGGCTTTATGCTTTTCGATGAAAGATGTAAAGTTGACTTGAACGGTTCCAAGTTCCCAAAAAACTTGGTGGCGACTCTAATTTGTCTTAATTCGATTCGAAAGAACCTCGAGTCGATAATGCCTAGTGTGGATCCCGCGGACGCAGTTCCCGAGGGCCTTGTCCACAATATTCCTTCACTATCCATATATATTATACTCCTAACTTCAAATCAAGGTATGAGATATAAAAAGTAGTTTAAGTTGAAGTTATTGTATACCGAATAAGTAATTAACAGTTAAAATTTTGTGTTACTGTAACACCCCCATATTCAGAGGAGCCTTAACTAGGCCTTCCTTAGCATATAAGGGTGTTACCATCTCGGTTGCCCGAGGATAGTAATAATCAAATGTCGATAAGAGAACTATTATGCTATATTACAAGTGATTTAAACAACAAACGATATAAAAGGTACAACTCAAAGACTACTCGCTACTGCTATCAAATCTCGTGAAGACTCATCCCTACCCGGACTCAAATTATCATCAACAACATCAAGACTGCTAAGACCGACTGCTCACCATAAGGGATCACGGCAGACACATAACAAACAAACAACCACACAAGGTCAGTACTGAGATAAGATAGGACAACGACAACTACAATTATCAACACAATACAAAGTTATCAATCTCAAGCACAATCATGATAACCTAACCAACTCTGTCACTGACTGTCCACTGGACCAGTCCTGCCAGTGGGGGACCACAGCCGTTCCCACCAAATCCCCGCTCCTCATAATAAGCGATAACCCTGTCCATTAATGTGCACATCCCCTTCCATGGCGGGTTCCACGAAGGGCGAAACTAGGGCGTGAAGCCATTCCCGCAAGTGACCCCACTCAGCCGAGGACACGCCTCGAGAACCAGAAACAGCAACCACAGTCACCATCACAATCGTTATAATACAACAACGACACCAAGCATTCACAATACAATCACAACGACCGACACACTAGACCATCTACAGAAACTGAGTAGGCGAACCTACCTTTGAGCAACTGCAACCAATCCATGCCGACAAACAACCTATCCAGCGACCAAGCAAAGCCTATAACCACAATACAATTATCTATTACTAACAAGCAAACCCTAACTGTAGGGAACAAGGACACAGATGATGATTATGACATACCTATAGGGAGAAACTCAGCAAAAGACCGCTACCCGACTCAAGTGACGCTTTCCTAAGGCACAAGGATCTTCAAAAGGCTTCCATGGAGGTTTTGAGGTGAAAGGGAGGGAAAGAGGCGACTGAAGGATAGGAGGAAAGTGGTGGGAGTGATATGCAGATTTAACAAAACGCGATATAAAACCCTCGCTGAAAACTCGGTACTCGATCGAGTACCCAACACACTCGATCGAGTGGCCCCCTACTCGATCGAGTAACCTAGCTACTCGATCGAGTAGCCTCTACTCTATCGAGTACCACTCATATCACGCAACCCAAGATGGTTTTGGCACGCAATTCTAAGACTACTCCCGCTCCCAAGGTCAGTCAACGCTGGTCAAAGGGTCTCTAAAAGGGCGGGTATTACAGTCTTCCCCCCTTAAAAGAACTTCGTCCCCGAAGTTCAACTCACCTAACTCCCGCTCAAGACACGGAAACAACACGACCTCACCAATCTTCCCGCTCACCATTATTCCCTGGAAATACCATCCCCCATGTCATCATCATCACCGTCTAACGCTCTACTCATACATATATATATAAATTCTTGCAACTTTCACAGAAACATGCTCATCATCAATTGTCACTCTATATGTATACCTCTATTCTTACAAACTATCGTCTACAAAACATTAATCTCGCAGTACGAACCAGCACAAACAATGATCTCCCATCATATGGTAACAACTATCAACCCGAATCATATCTCATAACAACTCCATGTTGCACACTACACCACCACGTTACTCAACAACGCAATTCTATTACAACACATTGTACCACAACTAACTTTTTACGACCGTCCTTTAAAACATACTATCATTTTCACTTCAACGCATGAATTACTCAACAAACTAAGGTACTAGAATATTTTTCAATTAAACAACAAAACATTATAGGTAAACAAAACATAATTTCAAAATCAGCCTTTTTATTTCGCGACATTACTCTTCCCCTATAAAAAGGAACTTCGTCCCCGAAGTTCACCACCAAAATTACATCACATATTACCTATTACTTGCATCACAACATTAAATAAAACCATATTATTTGTTATGGACATTACTCACTAGCTATATACTTGTTAAATTAGAAATCATACACAAACCTCCGGAATATTTAGTCACCGTTGACAACGCATGTTAATATGGTATGCACAAGTGTACAAGAAGTTATAACTCCGATAAATAGATCGTAATAGGGCGTATGCAACATTAAAGTAACAAGAAACTATTACCGCTTCACTAATTATGACCAATACGCTTATAAAACTTCAAACACGACTTCCAACATATGAAATTAACGGCTCAAAGGTGTTTCTACGCACTACTAATCATGTTAAACATCAAGCTCGCCATTATCAAACAATTACACACTTTTAATTTTCGAAAATCTCCTGTAACAGTGCTACTCGATCGAGTATATACTGGTACTCGATCGAGTGCCATGCTACTCGATCGAGTGTCTTGGCTACTCGATCGAGTAGCCCAAAGATCAGAAACTTTCTCTCTTTCCTTCCTGCAGCTACTCGATAGAGTACGGGGTACTCTGTCGAGTACCTACAGGCCAAATTCCTTATAAAGCCTGTCATAACCCAACATATATATACATGGATAACTTGAGTCGGGATGATTTCCCGACCTCAAAATAAATCCTGCAACAAAGTTAACTAACAATTCCGGCCTTATGGCCAACAATACATATCCATAACCAAAGCTTTAACGAAAACAACTACCAAAGTCTAACCATACTACCAACGTCAACTACTATAAACAAAGATAAAAACAAGGAGTATCACTCCTCTTGCTGCTGCTGCTGCTGCTCAACCATCACCTCATCATCTCCACCACCGCCAGAAGTACCTGCTCCCGATGACCCAATCCCCGCATCCACTCCTGCTCCTGCTCCTAGGCCCACGTACCATGAAGTTAAGCCACCGTAGGCAAAGGACTGAGGTGTCCCCCACGTCGACTGATCCACCCTGTAGGAATGGAAAAACCCTGTGTAGTCCCCAACTCCACTCCACCACACCGGATGCGGTCCCTCGGTCCCTATCCCCTGAGCGTACGCCATCTCGTGCATGTTCCGGAGTGTCAAGGTAGATGACACTCTCTCCGCCAAGTAGCTGGATCGCGTCTCCGGGGTGTCGAGGTAAGGGTAGCACGGAAAAGGATGCTGCTGCTGTGGTGCCACCGGCCATGGCCTAGTCTCCGAGGTCCTCTCCCTCACTCGACGGGGTCCTCTCCCCAACCTAGGTCTCTCCACCGCCACGACCGATGCATTCTCGCCCTTCGTCGGCTACGGCATCACCTCAAGAATGGTGTCGTCGATGAGGTAGGTCTGCAGATGGCGGGGTCTATCATCATCCTCCTCCTCCTCATCATCGGAGTCCACCGTCACTACCGCCGGCTCTAAGGGCTCTGTGGGTGGGAGGTGCTCAGGAGCTGTAATTTTCATCCAACTCATGCCCCACACCCTCCAAGCTAGGCTACCGTCAGCCAAGGTCCTCAACCACTTCAGGTCGAGATAGTAGTCACGGTCCATAGTGGGCACTGGGGTAGCTAGAGGCACGTACTCTGAAGAAGCCTCGAAAGAGGTTAGCTTTTCAGCTAACCGAGTGGCGATAGCGCCACAACTTAAGTACCGGGAAGAGGCAGTAGCCATCAAGGCAAGGGCAGCACAAACCATAGAAGGAGCATTAAAGACCACTTTCCTGGTCCGCTCCGGGTTGAGGTAAGACATCAAAAGTAACACCTCATGATTATTCAGTTTACTGATATCCTTTTTGTCATAAAGGAGGTTTGAAAGAGAACGAAGAAAGACCCTCAAGGTAACATGTTGAACGTCATTAATCAGCATGTTGCTTGAGGTGGGAGCTGGCTTTCCGGTCAAGCAAGGCATTAGGCGGCAGACACCGCACTCAGCTGGGATATCGGTGATAGAATCCTTGGGAGGCTTGGCCAACCCAAGGTGAGAGGCAAACAAATCCAAGGTCAACAGAAAACTGGTATTCATCAATCTAAACTCAACAGTCTGGCCCGCTGGGTCATAGCTAAAGGAGCTCATGAACTCCAAGGTAAGAAAAGGATAAGTGTGTTTCCTCAGCCTATATAACCCAAGAAGACCCAAAGTCTCAAATATGTGACGGACATCCGTCTCTATCTCCAAATCCTCCAATAAAGTAGTGTCTATACACCTCGTAGGTCTCATTTTGCGTTTTTGTAAAGTTACAAAACGCTCTCTCTGCTTGAAATCGACAAAAACAACAGAAGGGTACTCCGGAACCGCGGGTACCACGGGTCCGCTCCCCTCCCAGTCTCAGGCCGTGTAACCTCCCCCGTTTGCTCGACGGGTCCCTAGGTTCAGTCTCGATCTATTTCAAAGCATATACTTAAACAACTGGCATGAACATGTAAAGCATATACTTCATGTAATTCAGATTTTTAAACCCAACTAAGTTCACTAACTCATCAACCCGTTCGATATTTGAAGCACATAATTCATGCCATTAAACTTTGGATGTCCAGCTAGGTACACACATTCACCAACAGTTTCCTCAATCTTGACATATAACCTCAGTTTATAACTACTTATTAACCGTAGTCGTGAGAATTTTAGCATGGTGAACACATATACTCAGCAAATTCCAACAACTTAGCATAATTGTAGGGCTACTCCACATCACTTCCAATAACATATGAGGCAATTATACAAGTTCATGGAGAAGTAACTTGGGACATATTATCATTATCTTCTATATTAGGAACAAATAACTCAGTTAAACTTGTCAGACGGTCTCTACAGCTGTAATTCTTTTGGCATATTCTTCATCATTTATCATCACTACTATCATATTGAAGTTCAACCTTTACCTAAACAGTCATATACAACACCAAATTCCACATATAAATCACGAATTTTCATTTGAGGCACTTTTAAGACGGAGTTTTAAGGCAACTTTTTAAGGTGATAATCATCAAAATCCATCCTTCAACATGATATCAACCATACATAGGACTCAATTCCATCATCTAATTATTGTAAAACAATCAAAAATCAATTTCAATTTTGCAAACCCTAGAAATTTCGGTTTCAATTTTTGCAATTTCTAGTCTAATGTACAGCAATTAATCTCCAACAAACATGGAAAGAAGGCATGTGAATCATATTTCAACAATTAAAAGCAACAAATTAATCATATGGATTGAAATTTTCAGGTTATATACTCATCCTCAACAAGTTTAAAGCATAAAAACATTTAAATAGGGTAGAAATCATACCTTGATGAAGTAGTAAAGTAAAGGAACGAAATTAAATCAAGGAAATAACCCCAAATTAATCACTACTAACACAAGATATGAGGGATTTTTGAGGATTTGAGAGTCTAGGTCATGAAAGAAAAGGAAGGAATGAGAAGAATTAGAAAGGATAGGGGTTTAAGAAACCCGTAAGATCTCTGTACAGTAACCTACTCGATCGAGTGTCTAGGGTACTCGATCGAGTGACACCCTACTCGATCGAGTAGGTCGAGTGACACCCTACTCGATCGAGTAGGAGCTATTTCATCGAGTATCTGCAGAAATTTCCACCTCCCGACGTCATAGCTTCCTAACTAGATCGAGTGAGGTCTACTCGGTCTAGTAAGCACTCGCACCCGGTCAAGTATGGTTAAGTACTCGGTCAGAAGTACGAAATAAATTGAAGATCCCTGCAAAAACAACACCGCGTGTCGATTCCAAACTAAGTTCGGAATTCGGCACTAATTATCGCACTCATTCACGCATTACCATTATTAATAAAGCATACCGTATCGTCCAACAAATAAAGTTTATTCCACCTTACGCTACACAAATTACCCTACTCGGTGTACCTGCTACCGAATCTTCCATAAACATAATCACGTCATCATATTACGCTTAAACTTACTTTATATATTACTACCAACTTGAAACATGTAATTAACATTAGTCCCTTCCTTCATATAACATGTAATTTCATAATCTTCATATCCAATTAATCTATCACTTTCCACATTCCATCATCAGTAAATCATTTTACACAAATCAATTATTACGCAGCGGAAAAATTTCAACCAATGAACAAGGCATATACGCATTACTATATGCTATAGTTCATATTATAACTCAAAAATTTTATAATTAGCACCATTGTAATTACAGTAGGATTTATAAACTCGTATATGACTACCGTCATCATTAACTTATAACAAACACCCACATGTTCACTCTTCATGTCACGACATTCAATTCCACGTTTCACGCATCTCTATTACGTAAACTTTCGTCACATATCTCATAGCCATCGTATAAGCTCACCAATCATTCCAAAAACTTCACTAATTTCACCACCGATTACCATACGCGGCCCAAATACCACTATCACACCTCTATTAACTCTAGCAAATACTTAACCAGAGGAAACTCCGGCACAATTAAATACATATCACACATAGACACACGGACTCCATATTCCCGTACCACGTGACTGTCTTAAGTGTCATGGGGCCCAAGATTTTGAAATGAGGGCGCCTACTCACCCAAAAACTAGCATCAGCTGGGGCTCCCATTACACATAAACCGGGTTCATTTTATTAGACTCTCTACGTTCATTATGTTCATTTGTTACAGGTTCCAAAATCGTCGCTCTGATACCACTTTGTAACACCCCCATATTCAGAGGAGCCTTAACTAGGCCTTCCTTAGCATATAAGGGCGTTACCATCTCGGTTGCCCGAGGATAGTAATAATCAAATGTCGATAAGAGAACTATTATGCTATATTACAAGTGATTTAAACAACAAACGATATAAAAGGTACAACTCAAAGACTACTCGCTACTGCTATCAAATCTCGTGAAGACTCATCCCTGCCCAGACTCCAGCTATCAACAACATCAACACCTGCTAAGACCGAGTGCTCACAATAAGGGATCACGGCAGACACATAACAAACAAACAACCACACAAGGTCAGTACTGAGATAAGATACGACAACGACAACTACAATTATCAACACAATACAAAGTTATCAATCTCAAGCACAATCATGATAACCTAACCAACTCTGTCACTGACTGTCCACTGGACCAGTCCTGCCAGTGGGGGACCGCAGTCGTTCCCACTAAATCCCCGCTCCTCATAATGAGCGATAACCCTGTCCATTAATGTGCACATCCCCTTCCATGGCGGGTTCCACGAAGGGCGAAACTAGGGCGTGAAGCCACTCCCGCAAGTGACCCCACTCACCGAGGACACGCCGAGAACCAAAACAAAGAACCACAAATACCATCACAATCGTCACAATACAACAACGACACCAAGCATTCACAATACAATCACAACGACCGACACACTAGACCATCTACAGAAACTGAGTAGGCGAACCTACCTTTGAGCAACTGCAACCAATCCATGCCGACAAACAACCTATCCAGCGACCCAGCAAAGCCTATAACCACAATACAATTATCTATTACTAACAAGCAAACCCTAACTGTAGGGAACAAGGACACAGATGATGATTATGACATACCTATAGGGAGAAACTCAGCAAAAGACCGCTACCCGACTCAAGTGACGCTTTCCTAAGGCACAAGGATCTTCAAAAGGCTTCCATGGAGGTTTTGAGGTGAAAGGAAGGGAAAGAGGCGACTGAAGGATAGGAGGAAAGTGGTGGAAGTGATATGCGGATTTAACAAAACGCGATATAAAACCCTCGCTGAAAACTCGGTACTCGATCGAGTACCTAACACACTCGATCGAGTGGCCCCCTACTCGATCGAGTAACCTAGCTACTCGATCGAGTAGCCTCTACTCTATCGAGTACCACTCATATCACGCAACCCAAGATGGTTTTGGCACGCAATTCTAAGACTACTCCCGCTCCCAAAGTCAGTCAACGCTGGTCAAAGGGTCTCTAAAATGGCGGGTATTACAGTTACGGCCCATTAGCCCATGGACCGCCCGACTAACGCTTAAGTATTTGTTGGTTAAGAAAACAATTCATATTCCATAATCTTTAAGCCGATTAAAATAATAAATTATTAATGATCCCGTGATTTTCACGGGCTTTAAAACTAGTTATAAATTTTAAAAAAAAATATTTCTCTTTATTGACCAAGTTACTTAGAGACTGAATATAAACAATGTGTATAACCAGAATTATTTTGGTCGAGATTTTAGCATTTAGCAAGTAGATATTCTGTTATTGGGATGTACATGACAAGGTTTGGGTTAAACGGAAAAAATATTCAATCAATGATTTTCTCCTATTTTTTAAATGATTTTATATGATTAAGGATTGGTTTAAATCAAATTTTAGAAACGGAACTATAATTATGTGAGTGGAAAAATAATATGTGACTGATTCTTTCCCATTAAAATAATCAACATTTTAATTAGAGGACTACTATAATCATGGTTAATTCTATAAGACGTAAATAATTAATGAATGATTTGAATAAAATTGGAAAGTTTTACTTTTGTTTTGAATGCGTTGAATTGGTGGAAGGTCTTTCAAATATGGGCAATCGATATATAGCTTTAACAAATTAAACGTTTCAGTTATTATGGAAAAGTGGATTAAAATGGAAATTTAAAACTGTAAATACGCTTATGACACGTGGTAGAAGCCATATGCTGATGACACGCGGTAGATGGTTGCTGCATTAATATAATACTAGTTTTAAACCCGTGAAATTCACGGCCTGTTTTACAAATTATTGATACTTAAATTTTTATAATAAGTAAATATTTTATTTTCAACATATTTACGATTAAAGTTTAGAAACTTTGACTTTCAAAAAGTAAATGAGAAGGTAAAAAGATGGAGGAAGTATTAAATAACGTGAATAAACAGTTTTGCAATTAATGTTGTACTTTGTACAATAAATAAATAAATTAAAATTAAAGTTTGATCTTCCCCATTAACAAAAAAAATTAAACATTACTGGTCTACATAGCATGTAGATCTGTCAAATGGACCAAAATTGCAAATCTGTCTGAACTTAAACCGTTTTTTCATAGTCAGATAAACCCTTCAATCTTGACCCTCTATCCAAGACTAAGTTACAACAATTTTCTAATTTACGCCCAACACCTAAAGCTGTTAAATTATGACCCGACCTGAAAACATATCCACCCGATCTGCTTTTTCCAGGGTCAAGACCCATAAAATCTCAATCCGCGGCGGCCCTATTAACCATAACCCGAAATAACCCGTTAATTAAGGTCGAAACCCAGCCCGAATGAATTGACCTGTTAGGTCACGAATGATTCAAAAATTTTATTAAAATATTAATAATTTTATATTGTCTTTGAAATGATAATAATAAAATATTCCTTTTACTTTTAGTTACGAAAATAATTAAAAAATCATTATTATAAATTTTCGTAACCATTAATAATAAAATAATAATTAAAATAACGTAATTTCTATAATTGTGTTAATATAATTAATATTCCGTATAGCCATTTCATATGATTGAAATATTAATAATAAATATGTTTATTATTTTTAAAAATTATTTTCTCAATTTAATAATAATGTTAAAAAAAGCATTGGACAATATTTTTTTTTCCGGAATTTTGACCATAATCCAACCTGTAACCTATAGAATCCGACCCGTATTTTGACCCGACCCATATGACCTGACTTGCGACCCCATTTGTTCGACCAGTTTGACAAGTCTACCAACACCCGTATGACATGTTAGATCAACCTTATATAGAAAGATTAACGAAAAATATTTATTTGACGCACATAAAATTAATTTAAAGTGTTCATAATACCCGTGATTTGCCTGGTGAATCATAATATTTCAATAAAATAAAAAGAATTCTTTGACAATATTAATTAGGATTGGTCTTCCCCAAATCACAAAAGTTACTTTAAAAAAATAAAAAATTATTTTACTACATGTATTTATTCCCAAAGAAAAAAGTATTTTATTTTACATCGACTTTCTTGTATACTGGATTCAAAGAGATCTTAGTTAGAAACTAGGGCCGTCTCTGGGTTTTGGGGGCCCTGTACGAAATGTTAAAGCGGGGCCCTATACAAATTGATAAAATATGTGAACTTTAGTTTATATAACAAAATTTTGAAGAATCCGAACTTTATGCCGACTTAATTTATACTCCCTCCAATTTCTAATTATCTTCCCCTTTCTTTTGGGCACAAAAAATAAGAAAGGGAAGAAAGAAGGAATAAAGTAGAATAAAGTATTGTAAGTTGTGAAGTTTATATGTAAGAGAAAATAATAAAGAATAAATAATGAATAAAAAATAGATAAAGTAATGAGAGTTGTTGATTTTTTAGAAAGAGAAATTAATCAAAAATGAGTGAAACTTACTAAAAAAAGAAAAAGGGAAGATAATCAAACTCGTGTGAAAAAGGAAAGAGGAAAGATAATAGGAAATTAGAGGGAGTATTTGTGTCATTTCCTTTCTTAAAAAAGAAAAAAGAAAAAAAAATGATGGCGGAAAAGAAAAAAAAATTGACGGCAAAAAGATTCGAACTTGCGCACTTTCGTGAGTGAAATCTTCTAGTACCAATTATGGAGCCGCTGAACCACATTATTCTCATTGAAATCTTCCTTTCTTACAATTTTCTTATTTTAAAAAAAGCTGTTGTTAGGCGCAATAATACTAATTTTGGGGGCCCTGTGCGCACGCACGGGCCGCACACCCTCAAAGACGGGCCTGTTAGAAACAAATTTTGTTTTTGTTTTTTTTTGTTAGAATAACGTTTTTTCCCTAAATAAAATCTACATCATATACATTTGTTAAAAAATTGGTATCATAAAATAGGAAAGAATTTTAGTAGTATATCTTTTTTTTTCTGTTTTAAGAGGCTCTTAGAGGATTAATGTATTAAATTAGGAAATAGATCTTAAGATACTCTCATGAAACGCCATGTCATATTAGGTGAAATTCTATGATGCCATGTCAACAGCGACTTAGAGGATTAATATATGATATGATATGATATGAATCCAAAAGATATGGGGAGTGATTAAAAGTGAAATATTGTTTCCTTTTTTGTGGCTGAATATTTAATGTGATTATAAGTTAATTTATGGGTTTGACTAATGGACTTTAATAAATGATATTAAAACTAAAACCCGATACTTTATGTAGCACTTGACACGTGGTTGAAGCCATCTGCTAATGACACGTGGCAGGTGGCTTCAACTTTTATATGATATATGATATGATATGATATGATATGGTATGATGATATGATATTTGATATATATTGCGTAAATAAGCACGTTATGATATTTACGATTTTATATCCACTTTTCAGATTTCGCCTCTCATAATTTAAAAAGTAAAAAACAAAAAGGTTGAATACTTCGACTAAAATTAAAATATATAAACCTTTGAATAGTATATGGATACACAAAGTAAAATTTTCTAAAATTTATTAATTTACTAAATAAAAAAATATGTAAGTTGTACTTATAATCCTCCTTTTCATGACCACCCGTGCAGTGCACGTGCTTAAAACTAGTTTGGTGTTAAATGAAATGCAAAATATGTGCTCTTCATTTTTTTTTTGAAGGAAAATATGTGCTCTTTATATTTCACTAGGTAGTATCTTGTGCTTTACACGGCCTGTTTTATAATTTTATTATTATGACAGATGAAAAATAATATAATTCATATATAAGCTTTAATATTTTTACATATAAATAAAAATAAATTACTTTTTTTTCTCAAATTACTTTTTTTGGTTTAACTTCAATGTTTTAAAATCAAATATATACAATTTTAATTATATCTAATAAGTGATAATTAAATATGCCTGATCAACGTTTTGTAAATAAATTTGTGATCGATCAAATTTCATATTAATTAAAATAAAATTTATTCGAATAATGCAACAATCAACACTAAGTTCTCAAATTATATCTTTTCATGATACGTTATGTTCAAAATCAATTAAAATTGTTCAAAACTATGTGAATAGAATTTTATGTAATTTTTAATTTTTTATGTATAAAGTGTATGTGATATTTATTTATCAAATATATAAGGTCCAAACTCAGCACTCACAAATTCGAGTCTTGACCTCAAAAATC
Source organism: Silene latifolia (assembly GCF_048544455.1). Taxonomy (NCBI): domain Eukaryota; kingdom Viridiplantae; phylum Streptophyta; class Magnoliopsida; order Caryophyllales; family Caryophyllaceae; genus Silene; species Silene latifolia. The sequence goes on along the minus strand of NC_133537.1, from coordinate 9,201,927 downwards.
AAATACACTCGCAAAAATGTTTTCTAAAATTCATCCGTGACGGTTTGAGTTTGAATTTTTCGAGTCACAAATCAATTTCAACAAATTTCAACGCAATTTAATTCACGACACGAATTAATTGCTCAATTTTCAAATTATTCCTTTTTGAATCCAAACGTGACGACTTGTCGCAAAAATGTTCAAAATTCATTTCAATTTTCAAAATTCAATTTTTAACCTCAAGTCATCTTGGTTAATTTTGTTTTCAATCAAAAGCTTTTACGTGTTTGCGTTTATGCATATGTGCTATATGTTGCCTGTTTTTCTACACTAACGATGCAGGAACTAGTGCGAAGCAAAAAGGAGAATTGACAGCCGACATCGCTCCTCCGAAACACAACACAAAAAGCCAAAAATCACAAAATGAACCACAATCCAAAAACACATATATACAAACCGCCTCACGCAAAATGTAAATATGTACGAACAAAAGTCCAAGACACGGACAAACTACTACAACTACTCAGCGTCTCCCGTCGGACCAGTCCTGGTCTCACTAGGAGTCGCCGCCAACGCAGACACCACCACCTGCTCAGACTCCCTCTCCGGAGAACTCTCCAACGTCTCCTGCTCCATCACGACGCGAGGCTCCTCCGCCGCAGCCAACTGAGCCCTGAGAGAGGCAATCTCTGAGTCTCGACTCCGCAGCTCGTCCTCACGACGCCTCAAGTCCTGGTCCCGACGGATGATCCCCAGCTCCTGGCCCTCGATCGTCGACCTGTCTGCCTCCAGCTCAGCACGGACCCGAGCAAGCTCTGCCGGATCCGCAGTACCCTACAAAACACAATAACAGATCCTCAAGATCTAAAAACGTGAAATATAACACCAAATACACAAAAAGAGCACACAAAACGTACCTGAGAAAGCCGAGCCTCCCTCGCAGCCAGGTCACCGGCAAGCGCCTTCCAGCGGTTAGCCATCCGCCACAGGTCCTGGTGACTAACAGTCGTCACCTACAAATTAAAAATGTCCTTCAAATACAATATAAAGCAAAGAGTAATTGAGGAAAGTGTTCAAGTCAGGAACTCACCCTTAGAACGGTCAACCTCCACTCCATGCCAGCATCGGTCACCTCGGCCGCCGCGGGCTCCGGTAAGCGCAATTGAAGCTCCTCGCCGCCCGGCCCCTGAAAAGTGGTCTCCGTCGGGAAAGCTGGGGGCTGAATTCTCATCAGCAGGTCGACTCCCTACCATGGGGATCCACATCAAAGATGACAAACCCTCCTATTAAGAGAGGCAATGAAAACAAAAGGGCAGAGGAAAACATACCTCGATCGGGTACCAAGCAAGCCTCGACAACCGGAAGGTGTCGTAGTCAACGTCCCGCAGCAACAGCTCCTCACCTCCCTGACCGTAAAGGTGCTCCTCAACCTTATCAGGGGTCGACTTCTGGAACAACACCCTAGGCGGGTCAACCGGCATGACGAAAGTCTCGGTAAAGCACTGACGAACTAAACGCTCGCCCAGGTACCAAACCGGCTCAATCGCCGTCTCCAAGTACAGGCGCAGGGAGCTGCGAGGCCGCAAACGCTTCCTGATAGCAGCCGGTACGCCCGTGTAGTGCTCCCAAGGCCGCCCGACAAACTGCGTTCAAAACAAAGCTACTCAGCTAACTGGGGGCTTCGTAAGCTACCTAGTCATCTTATCTCTATCCATTTCTATAAAGGGGAAGGGGAAGAGAGTAAGAACTTACATCAGCAATCCGAAGCTTGTTCACGCGACGCCTGCAGTCCTCGTAAGTCGACTTAGTCGACTTCTTCCGAGCCACCGTCCAACCCCCCACAGCAGGGTAGGTCAAAGGAGCACCGTCTGTAGTCCCCGGACGTAGAGGAGTGAAGTAAGCATACAACCAAGCATATAATCAAACACAGCAAACACAAATCAGCCAATCTTTCAAAAATTGCCAAAATCAAAATCAAAATCAAAATCAAACTCAAAACTACAAAAAACGCTCGTACCTCCAAGATGAGGCCGGGACCAACCAAAGCAGGAGCACTACCCTCTCCCACTGTCTCCGGACGCACTGCCGCGTGCAAGTACTGGGTGAAACTCGCCAGAGCCGGCGTGACCCAGTCAAACCGACCCAAAGTGTCAAGGTCAGTAAGGAGAGGAAGCACCTTGGTCGACAAGCGCTCTCCCTTGTCGCCAAAGTACGTGGCACCCAAGAAGTACCACAACCACAGCCGCGCCTCCTTCGTGTCGGCCTCAACCTCTGCCTCCGGACTCCCCAACGGCGCCGGAATAACACCTGCCACCCTCCCAGTGAAGTGATCCTTCACGTACAAACTCGCGATCAAGTACGGAGTGACGTCGGAAGGCTCCGGCAAAGCAGTGCCGATCAAAGCAGTAACCGCAGGAGAGAACACTCTCTCCGGCGTCTCGCTAAACTCAATGGGCAGCTCGCCACAGGGAAGGCCGGATACCATGGCAAAGTCCTCTAAAGTCACGCCGACCTCCCCAAACTTCATGTGGAACGACGACGTCGTATCCCAGTACCGATCCAACATGGCGCGGATCAGACACAGGTTCGCCCTAATCGAAGACCTGTGAATGTCCCGCCAAGCTGCCACCAACGGCCCAAAAGTCGACCTCTCTATCAACGCCCTCGTCCCGGCTCGGAGAACGTCGTAAAAACCCAGACAGGTAGAGAAGCCCGAGAAAGTCCTCATGGCGCCAATCTCCTGAAATAAAAAATAAACAACGTCAAAACGCCTATTCAGGCCCGACACTTCAAAAGTAACAAATTTCAATCGGGGAACACGACTCACCAAGCCCTCGTGAGCACGGTAGGAGAGGTGTATGTCCAAGCGAAGCAACAACTGCCTGCCGTCAAAACCCTCGGCCCAAGCAGACGCCGCCCGTAAAAGCGACCCCCGCGGGGCTGTAACCCGTCTAGCTCTCCAACTAGCGACGTCGGTATCATCCTCATCTGTCTCCGCCCGCCGTCTCTTCTGGCTACGAGACTCAACATGATGGATAGGACCCATCTCAACGACCCTAGCGATGTCTTGCAACGACCGTCTGGTCGCCCGGGGACGACGCTGCCTCGAAGAAACCCTCCTCCCGGAGGTAGCAGCCTCAGACCCTGTCTGAGCTCTCTCGACGTGAACAGCCCCAACAACAGGCTCCTCCCGAGCTCCAGCAGTTCCCTCAGCACCTGTACCCCAACAACGGGCTCCTCACGCTCCTCAACGGCCCATGTGGCCCCAACAGTCTGCTCAGGAGGTCCCTCCTCCTCAGTAATGTCCTCCACAACCACGGCGGGTGTGCTAGCCGGAGTGGTAACCGGCCCGGCCCCGAACAGCTCCTCAAAGGTCGCAGCAAGGGACCCAGCCTGTCCCGAACACTCTCCTACAAACAAAAAGCGTCAGCCGAAATTTCGGCATTATGACGGCGTAAAATGGACAAATCCAAAAAACAACAACAACCTGCAAAACAAAACAAGGGCAATCCCGCCCAAATCCAACCAAGCAAAACAATTCACAAAAAACGCACAAAAAACGACTCGCCCATCTTTTCAAGCAAAAGACGAGTCAAAACCATCACAAGAAAACGACATTTCAAGACCCCTACCAGGTCTGCCAACCAACCAAAATACATTCCCAATGCAATGGGGTATTTTTCTACAGCTCAAAAAGGCAATCCATACGCCAATTTGAGCACAAGCCGGTCAAAAATTCAAAAACGACCGCAAAAAGGCAAACGTGATTTTATCACGCCTCAAGGCGACCTAAATTACCGATAAGGTCCATTTCAAGGCAGACTGACTCAATTCAAGCCCAAACAAGCGCTTATTTTGTCAGACATAAGACCGTCACAAAAGGCAAAAATTCCAATTTTGCCCACAATACCCAACAAAGGTCCACAATGGCAAACACGGGTTTTCCCAACTACGATGCAACCTAATGGGACCCACTACCCAAGCAAATAAACTTGGCATTGCGAAGTGAGACGGTTTCTCACCTCACTCACGTTTTTCGAGGGAACGGGAACGGGGACCAAAATGCAAACTAAAAGCACCCCTATACTCCTAAACAAGTTTCTAACCTAATGCAATCATCAATTTCACTCGAAATTGGCTAAATCAAAAACGCCCAATTCAATTTTTAGGACAAAATTCCGCCCTAATTCAATCAAGCTAAAGATCAACAAATTTAAATGGATTCAAGAGGAAATACATACCTTGAGATGACATTGTTGATGATGGCACGAATGGGAGCGAGCTAGAAGGTCCTTCAATGGCGATTTTTGCGGGTTTTTGGGTCGAAGGTTGAAGATGAATGATGAATGATCCACAGCTCAACCTCGCGTCTTTTTACAGAAAAAAAGGGAAGCCCCTTTGGTTCGCCAGGTGGCTCGCGCCTCAAGCAGACGTCCCTTACTCTTTCAGCGAATTTTGGACTTTAGCCCAATTTCCACATAACAATTTCGGATTTTCATTTGTCGATATTAAAAATCGTCATTTTCTCAAAAACAAAAAACAAATAGTGAAAATTTAAATTCGCTATTTTCGAAAATTTCAAACAAACGGCGATCAAAACCGCCAATTTCAAAAAGGATAGTGAAATCAAAATTCACTATTTTCCTTCAAAATTTCAAAATAATAGCGAAAATTCAAAATCGCTATTTCCTCAAAATCCTAACGACGGCAATTAAAACCGTCAATTTCAAAAATAATAGCGAGAATCCAAATCCGTTATTTCTTCAAAATTTCAAAACAAACGGCGATCAAAACCGCCAATTCCGAAATAATAGTGAGATCAAAGTTCACTATTTTCTTTCAAAAATTCCAAAAATAATAGCGAAAAATCGAAATTCGCTATTTCTTCACATTTCAAACGATGGCAATTAAAACCGTCATTTTCAAAATAATAGCTGGAAATTAAAATTCCACTATTTTCACCACACATGTCAACGGCGGCACATAAACCGTCATTTCAATTAATAGTGAAGATTCCAAATTCACTATCTCTTTCACATGTCAACGGCGGCACATAAACCGTCACTTCAATTAATAGTGAAGATTCCAAATTCACTATTTCTTCAAATACCAGCAGAGGGCTTCCTCGCAGAACCCGCTCATTTCAAAAACAGTGATAGTGAAAATTCAAATTCACTATTTTCACAGCGGCATCACGAGTTCGCTACATTAAAACAGGCCCAGTCGACACGGCTATTCTCACGGTCCATTAATCGACCATACCATTGGCTGGCGAGCCTTTGTCCGCAAACATCCAAGGACAGATCCCGAAGATGCCTCGGGTACATTTCCTTACCATAGCTGGCGAGCCTTTGTCCGCAAACATCCAAGGACAGATCCCGAAGATGCCTCGGGTACATTTCCTTACCATTGGCTGGCGAGCCTTTGTCCGCAAACACATCAAGGACAGATCCCGAAGATGCCTCGGGTACATTTCCTTACCTTTGGCTGGCGAGCCTTTGTCCGCAAACATTCAAGGACAGATCCCGAATATGCCTCGGGTACATTTCCTTACCTTTGGTTGGCGAGCCTTTGTCCGCAAACCTTCAATGACAGATCCCGAAGATGCCTCGGGTACATTTCCTTACCATTGGCTGGCGAGCCTTTGTCCGCAAACATCCAAGGACAGATCCCGAAGATGCCTCGGGTACATTTCCTTACCACAACTGGCGAGCCTTTGTCCGCAAACGTGCAAGGACATATCCGAAGATGACTCAGGTATGACTCCTTCCTATGGATGGCGAGCCTTTGTACGTAGTCTAATGGACTTTAAACGACCCGCACGGACAGTCGACAGACTCTAAACTGTTCCCGACGACAGGTCCTTGACTCGTACCCTCGAGTCGCCTTGGCGTCGCCCTTTGTGGACAAGGCCCTCGGGAACTGCGTCCGCGGGATCCACACTAGGCATAATCGACTCGAGGTTCTTTCGAATCGAATTAAGACCAATTAGAGTCGCCACCAAGTTTTTTGGGAACTTGGAACCGTTCAAGTCAACTTTACACCTTTCATCGAAAAGCATAAATCCCATCGACTACGAGTGATTAAAGATAAAGACTTGTACCCTATATCACTCGATTAGAATGACTCTCGTAATCCAATGGTATTTAGACGGATCCACAAACCATAGATCTTGAGTAAGGGGTGAGGGTACGTGTTAGGAAGCCCATAAGGACACCTAACCCCGCCCGTCGATAACGGCCTCTACTAAGTCAAGTGCCGGATTTCAAACAAGGTCATAGCTACTACGATATATGATATGCAAACATCGTTTTCAAAACCCTAACATGTGAAGTTTCTATGTCGATTTAGATGCAACTAAACTAACTTTGTCAAAGTTGTAATTTAGCATGTGGGTTGATTGATCTAACAACATATAAAACGAAACAAACAAGGCTTGATGGGAATGGGGGAGCCGTTGGGATCTACCCTATTACAACCCAGGCATTTCATGCCGACACAACGATAAATTAAAGATACAACTCGATCTAAATACAACGCTATATACAAAACCACACACGACACACTACACGGCCATTCGGCCCAGGAAAACGTGCACAAGGGGAGTGGCCCACGGCTTACATGACTCACGGCCTTGGGTCACTCCTCGTAATGTGTGCCTTCACTTAATCTTATCGAATTAGACATTGGGTCACGCACCAAAGCATGCATTAGCATAAACCGGGCCATGATGCTTTAAACAACATGCGATTTACTACGCTCTTACTTGCATTGGGGTACAACCATCTAACCAAACAAGACTAAGGTTTTTGAAAGAGGTTTTGACTCGATAAAAGAAAACTAACTTGAAAATTACAACTCGATGAACAAACGATAAATTACAAGTGACAAAACAAATAAAGAACGAACGATGCAAAAACAAACGAAACAGGAAAGGCCAAAGGCCACGGCCAAATCACGGCCAAACCAAACAAGGCTACCCTAAGTCCTAGGTCAGGTTCATTAGGAACAAGAAAATCGAGTTTTGATGGAGGTTTGAGGGAGGAACGAATTGTTTTTCGAGGAGGACACACAAACAGTTTCAGTTTGTATGTCGGTTTTGTGGAGGGTTTTTGAGAGGCAATTAGGGTTTGTTTCTGAGGTTTAAAGCTTGTGAGTGATGGTAGGATGTGGGGAGAACTTAGAGGAATGAATGTATGATGAAGGGGTGGTATTTATAAGGAGTTAAAGTAGGTTAAAAGAGAGGGAGAGGCAATCGGGCTTCATCACGTATGGCTGCTGTCCAGCAGCTTTTGTGAGGGTTTGAGGGGGGTTTTCTTGGTGATTAAGCTAGGATAATATGGGTAGGATACTAGGGTATGGGTTAGGGTTAATGGGTACGGGTCTTGGTAGTGTTTGGAGCGGGTTTTGGGCTCGGGATTGAGCTGCAAAACAGGGGCCGCTCGGTTTAGTGCGGGTGATTGGGGTGTTTTGGACGAGAATAGGGGTTCGAACAAGGGTGGATGGGTAGAGGCTTAGGTTGGTTAGTGTACTCGAGATTCGTGCCAATTCGTAAAGGAAACGGGCTCAAAAACCGAGCTAAAAACGAGCTCAAAAAACATGTTTAAAAACGAGTTTTCTTCGCTTTTAAAATCGATTTTTCAAATCAATTAACCCATTAAAATAAATGACTTTTCAAATCAAATATATTCATAAAATGATTTTTCAAATCAATTATTTATTTTATTTTCAATAAAATAAACTTGGGAAAGTAAATTCAAAATAAAATAAATTAAATTGAAATCACTTTAAAAAGACTTTAATTTAAATATCATTTAAATTAATAAAATGAACTCACTTAAGAAACACTAATTTAAATGTCATTTAAATTAATAAAATACTTCATCGACGACGCCCATTCTACATCGTAAAACGAGCTCCAAATAATGACAATGACAACTAAAGAATACATGTGTCCTATCATCATCGGGTGTTTGTCGGGTTCTCTATAAATTCCAATATCGACGGATACGGGTATCTACAGAGCCCCCACTTTGACTGAGGCTTGGACAAGGCGAAATTCAAAGTATACCCCAGGTCCCTCTCGACCTGAGGATTCTTCGGGTCGTTTATAGTCCATTAGACTTGCGTATATAAGCTCGCCAGCCATAAGAAGAGACCATACCTGAAACTTCGTTGGGGATTGACTCTTGCTTCTGTTGTGTCAAATTATCATCGTTGGTCATCGACCCATAAATTGCATAAATGGTGGATTGAGCCTTATCCTTAGGCGCCTACGTATCCGTTTCTGACGGAATCAAACCCGCGTCGTAGTTCTAAAATCGGCGACACATGCCCAAAGTTTATCATCTGCTGGCGTATGTCCAAAATTCATCATCTGCTGACATTTGCCCAAAATTTATCATCTGCTGGCGCTTGTCCGAATGGGACGGGACTTTCCAAGGAGGTTGCCGCCGCTTTCATCATTTGCTTTCAGCTACGGAATTCTTCCATTTCATACTCTTGTATTGAATTGAATTCTGAGTGGATGTCATCCTTTTCATCTTGATAATGGTCTCTGAAGCCAACGGCTTCAGAGCCCCCAGTTTGCAATGGCTCTAAAGTCGAAGACTTTAGAGCCCCCAGTTGAAGCATATCCTGCTATATTAGAAACATAGAAAATGTACGAGCAATAATCATCACATAAGCACACTTGGATCATCGATCTTAAAATTGGATTATTTGAAAGATTGGGTCATCGACCCGAAAATTTAATTTGAAAATTTTGAATAATTGGGCCATCGACCCGAATTTTGAATTTTGACATCACTTAGCATGTTGGGCCATCGGCCCTTCAAAAATTGAATTTTGAATTTTGAATTTGAAAGATTGGGTCATCGACCCTTCAAAATTGAATTTGAAAATTTTGAATGATTGGGCCATCGACCATAAAGATTCTACTACTTGGATCATCTATCCACACTTCGCAAAAAGTTTTTGGAATTTTGAAATTTTGAAACCCCGAAAAGATTCCACTACTTGGATCATCTATCCATAATTCGCAAAAAGTATTTGGAATTTTGAAATTTTGAAATTTTTTGAAATCGAACCTTGATGGGTGAGCATGAAATACGACTCAGACACTCCGTATGACCCGTAAACAACGTGGGCGTAGCCCGCTACCGTAAAACAAAAAGGAAAATAAAACCGTAAGTGTGCACGAGTTTTAATTCAATTATTGACTTGTTGGGGGTAGAAATGTAAATTGGCCATTCTGGCGCCAAAAGATGGCAAATGGGAATCACAAGGCCATCGGACTTGAGACAAAGATATCGTATGGCATGGGCGTGCTCCCAAGGGCACATGGAAATCAAGATCACTTGGCATTGACAAGGTGGATTAAACTCACGAAGCAACAACGTTAGCTTCGCCCAGACACTAAACTTAGACTGGTTTTATGAGAACAGTTGGACATCACACATCACTCTTGTTGGGAACATTCTGCCACTCTTCTCCTCGCCTCCTTTCTTTTCAGCGAGTATTCATCATTTCTTGCCACCGCCTTCTTTCTTTTCAGCGGGCTTTTACTATTTTTCTTCCACGCCTTCTTTCTTTTCAGCGGGTTTTCCATATTTTCTGTTCCCAACACAAACCCACATCTATATGACTCAGCATCATTGCCTACATCGTTAGATAAAGCTCATTTCGAGACTTGACATTACTCATCTGAACCTATATCCTTATCCTAGCCTACATCGAGTGCTAAGACCGACTCAAACAAAGGTGGCTTCATTTGGACTTGGTTAAGACCCGTAAGAAACCAACAAGATGACAACTTGGTTGATGAGTGGATTGAATCCCTTGTTCAGAAGGACTGCCTACGTATTCGCGTGAAGCGAAATCAAATCCGACGTAGTTCGATCAAGGTGCATAAACGTGGCATTTTGATTGTGTGTACACACTCGAAGGTTTCACCTAAGGTATCATGTCATATCCCATTCTAGCCTGTAAAGTACCGTTAAATCCCGTGTTTGGGGTTAGGTGTAAAAGGCTTGGATCTTTTGGGATGTGGAGCTTGGTAATAACAAGTTGGAATGGTTAACCATCATTCTGAAGGTTTGTTTTGTGGTGCTAAGGCCAAGGGTTATGGCTGCTGATGTGGTTGGAATGGGTGTCTCGGGTTTGATGAACCACGAGTGCAAATGGGTTGAAAAATGATGTGGGTTCAAATTTCCATGTCTGGACCTTAAAGGCTTGGGTGTACTAACACAAGCTGACTGATTCTCAGAATCCCTAACTATTCCCTCGTAACTGTCTCAGGAAGGACTTGGAGGGTAAAGAGATTACTACTTACGCTTTTGGGCTTCGCCCATTGAACTTCAACTATGGGTTCTTGACTTGAATTCTGGCTTCCGTAACTTCGACATTCAACCAAAAAGCATTCCGCAATAACTTCAACATCTTTTTTTCTTTTGTCTTTTTCTTTCATCTTTTTTTTCATTTTTCATTTTTTTCATCTTTTTTCATTTTTCATTTTTTTTTTTTTTTTTTCATTTTTCATTCTTTTTCATCTTTTTTCTCTCTTTGAAAATGATCTTCTATTCATTCTCTTAGTCATAAATGGATACACCTTGAAAACTGGGCTTCGCCAACTAATTTGGGTAGGAACTAACAATTCCTTGTTAGAACGGGTTGATATCTTCTCTCTTCGAGAGGGGATGATTCTGTGGGAAAAAGGCTTGCCTTCCGTCATCGATATGGAAAACAAGGAGCTAGTCCGGGTTCGTCATAGAATCATCTAAAGGCTTGTCATAAACATTGGTTCAGATGGAGGTTTTCTACCACCAGACATGGAATAGGTAAAGGAAACAGAAACGGGATCCTAAAGTATCCTTACATTTTGAAACGGGACATATTTCTACCCCAGGGATGCCTTTGAGTGTGTTGTGCATTTTATCATGTTTCCGGAATGATTGAGGATTGAAAACAAGACATATTTGGAAACGAAACTGCAACTTTTTTTATTGGAATGAGAAATGCTTAACAGACTCGAAGAAACGATTCCTAGGACACATCCTAGGTCATCGCGGAACAAACGACTCAAATTCAAAAAAAGAAAGTTCTAGACTCGACTCGACTAAGATAAGAAAACATATCCCGACTCATAATTTTCAAATCTGGTCTTGAGCTTTCTCTTGTTCAGCTGTCAGCTTAGATGCTCGGTTCTAGTCCTTGATCCCTTTTGATGGTCTACCTCCATCCTGAGGTAGTCCTCTGAGGATCTACGCCAGTGATGAAGGTTGGTGAATCGAATTGTCTTTTATTAACTTCGTTAATGAGAGGAGTACATTCTAGAGCAAGACTCCCGACTTGAGTTTCATTCTTCGGGTTTGGCAAGAATTCAAAGCAATCCACAAATATTTTCCCGATAAACACCCCTTTTAAGTGACATGGGCGGATAAGATGGGAATAATCGACATTGTCTTCGACAGAAACAAAATTGGCGTGATCGCTAAATGGATTGGTGATGTTATTGGGTTTAATAGTTGGGATTGGGAGTGTTCCACTCTCAATCATGTCTTGGATTTTGTGCTTCAGTCGATAGCACCTTTCAGTATCATGGCCTTTCCCTTGATGAAAGGCACAGTAGGCATTTGGTTTATACCATTTACCTTGTTGATCAGCGGGTGGGGGTCCGGAGTTGGACCAATAGGCTTGACTTTCCTTGGGCTATGAGCCTTTGGAGAGCGTATGTATAAGTGCATCCGATATCGGTGAATGCCCTAGGTGTTTGGCGCTGCGACTTCTTCGATTGCCCTTCTAAGAGATTGATGGCTTCATCAATATGGGCCGTTGCTGGGGCCTTGCCCTTAGACGATGAGGCCCCTTGGTACCCTTTCGACACTTTTCACCTCTGCCCTTATGACATCATCTTCTACCTTTATCCCGATTCTTATCAATTCTTTGAAAGAACCAAAATTCTGGTATTTCAGAGCATTGCGGTAAATAGGTCGTAGATTCTTTACGAACTTATCTACCATTTCAACTTCGTCAGGCTTCTTGGCTAATTTCACGCTTTCAGCGCGCCATCTTGCGAGGAATTCATTAAAGCCTTCTTTTTCCTTCTGTGTCATTACTTCCAAAGTCCTTATGTTGGTTTGAATCTCAACATTGTCGGCATAGTGCTTACAGAACTCCACCGTAATATCTTCGAAAGTGGGGAAGTTCTTAAGGTCAAGATTATAGAACCATGCCTTCGGGTGCTCATCCAGAGACTGGGCAAAAATTTCAGAGAGCATGTCAACAGGTACTCCCTTCAATGCTAAGTACCCTTTATAGGCCTTAACATGGTGAATCGGATCTTGATGCCCTTGAACTTTGGGATGTCGGTGAGTACCATGTTCGTGGGCAACTTATCTGGGCGGGGCATAGGCCCTAGCATTCTCATAGTGGATGTTCTTCCCCTGGGAGAGTTTCAAACGGTCTTCGATGAACTTGAACCGTTTCTCCAGATCAGTCAGAGGTGGGGTAAATGGAGGGGAATCTTCACCCAGCTTAGATTCGATTGCATCCATTCGGGTCAACATGAGGTTCACGGCCTCAGTGAGCTTGTTAACAGCATCTTCCATTGCTTGACGCCGGGTTTTTGGCGGCCTTTCTACAAGAAAACCCCGTACTGAGTCAATATTTAAAGTAAGAGCCCCTGCACACTTAAGGACACGACCCCAACTTGACTCAAACAAAGACTCGACTTGAGACTGACTAACCAAAGGTTCGACTCACGGTTGGATCTAGACCTTGGTTCATTTTAGACTCGACAAAACGACATGACTCAAACTGTCATAACTCGATTCTAAACTAGACTTGGTGTGACTAAACCCGTGATTGGGCTAACATAGCCCATGGGTTCAGGTGAAACGTCCTAAAGGGCCTAGCTTGGACGTGTCTGTGGACTATCCTAGACCAAATGGTCGACCAACATGACTCAAAGCCCAAGAGGTGAGCTTGGGTGACCCAACAGGGTCGTGTTCTAGACTCTTAGAACGAAACACACCCGGCCTAACACGGCCATGACCCGGACACGACTTGACGCATTTCATGCTTGGTTGAGGTTCGAGAGGCATTTTGATTGGTTTTGAAAAAAAACGAAAGATTGATTCGAAAATGAGATTTGAAATGGGCAGCATGCCGGCTATAAAAGCTCATTTTGGGCTGAAAATTCTAGTCCTATTTGGGCAGCATTCCGCGTTTTTAAAACCATGCTATTTTGAAAGTGAGTTGTTCAAAAGTTCGGTTTTGAAAAGGACATGGGAAATTTCGAAAAGACTCGGGAAAACAAATTGCACATTGTCATTCTCATGTTACAAGGATGTATGCTCCTAGACATCTCTAAGTCTCGGCAAGTCTTCTACAAGAAGGTATATGCCCTCCATCCTTTTGCGGTCTTATAGAGCAAGGTGTCTTAAGGTAGAGTACCTAGAAGATCGTCCCCACCATCAAGAACCACGCGAGGTGAAGTGGAAGCGAGCAATGTGCAGCTTCCTAGCATAGTGGGACGTCGCCCCCCACGCATCACGAAGAAACGCTGGGACGGCCCGGGCAAGTCCTTAAGGGTTTATGCATGAATCGTAGCACTAGGAGTAATGTTTTACTTTCCAACACTTTCTTTTCAAGTTTCACCTCGGAGGAAAAGACCCTAGAAACAAAGTGTAACTAGTCCTCTTTTCCCAGTGAGTCGCCAAATGGACAAGGCCCTCGGGAATCTGCGTCCCGCGGATCCACACTAGGCATAATCGACTCGAGGTTCTTTCGAATCGAATTAAGACCAATTAGAGTCGCCACCAAGTTTTTTGGGAACTTGGAACCGTTCAAGTCAACTTTACACCTTTCATCGAAAAGCATAAATCCCATCGACTACGAGTGATTAAAGATAAAGACTTGTACCCTATATCACTCGATTAGAATGACTCTCGTAATCCAATGGTATTTAGACGGATCCACAAACCATAGATCTTGAGTAAGGGGTGAGGGTACGTGTTAGGAAGCCCATAAGGACACCTAACCCCGCCCGTCGATAACGGCCTCTACTAAGTCAAGTGCCGGATTTCAAACAAGGTCATAGCTACTACGATATATGATATGCAAACATCGTTTTCAAAACCCTAACATGTGAAGTTTCTATGTCGATTTAGATGCAACTAAACTAACTTTGTCAAAGTTGTAATTTAGCATGTGGGTTGATTGATCTAACAACATATAAAACGAAACAAACAAGGCTTGATGGGAATGGGGGAGCCGTTGGGATCTACCCTATTACAACCCAGGCATTTCATGCCGACACAACGATAAATTAAAGATACAACTCGATCTAAATACAACGCTATATACAAAACCACACACGACACACTACACGGCCATTCGGCCCAGGAAAACGTGCACAAGGGGAGTGGCCCACGGCTTACATGACTCACGGCCTTGGGTCACTCCTCGTAATGTGTGCCTTCACTTAATCTTATCGAATTAGACATTGGGTCACGCACCAAAGCATGCATTAGCATAAACCGGGCCATGATGCTTTAAACAACATGCGATTTACTACGCTCTTACTTGCATTGGGGTACAACCATCTAACCAAACAAGACTAAGGTTTTTGAAAGAGGTTTTGACTCGATAAAAGAAAACTAACTTGAAAATTACAACTCGATGAACAAACGATAAATTACAAGTGACAAAACAAATAAAGAACGAACGATGCAAAAACAAACGAAACAGGAAAGGCCAAAGGCCACGGCCAAATCACGGCCAAACCAAACAAGGCTACCCTAAGTCCTAGGTCAGGTTCATTAGGAACAAGAAAATCGAGTTTTGATGGAGGTTTGAGGGAGGAACGAATTGTTTTTCGAGGAGGACACACAAACAGTTTCAGTTTGTATGTCGGTTTTGTGGAGGGTTTTTGAGAGGCAATTAGGGTTTGTTTCTGAGGTTTAAAGCTTGTGAGTGATGGTAGGATGTGGGGAGAACTTAGAGGAATGAATGTATGATGAAGGGGTGGTATTTATAAGGAGTTAAAGTAGGTTAAAAGAGAGGGAGAGGCAATCGGGCTTCATCACGTATGGCTGCTGTCCAGCAGCTTTTGTGAGGGTTTGAGGGGGGTTTTCTTGGTGATTAAGCTAGGATAATATGGGTAGGATACTAGGGTATGGGTTAGGGTTAATGGGTACGGGTCTTGGTAGTGTTTGGAGCGGGTTTTGGGCTCGGGATTGAGCTGCCAAAACAGGGGGCTGCTCGGTTTAGTGCGGGCTGATTGGGGGGTGTTTTGGACGAGAATAGGGGGGTTCGAACAAGGGTGGATGGGTAGAGGCTTAGGTTGGTTAGTGTACTCGAGATTCGTGCCAATTCGTAAAGGAAACGGGCTCAAAAACCGAGCTAAAAACGAGCTCAAAAAACATGTTTAAAAACGAGTTTTCTTCGCTTTTAAAATCGATTTTTCAAATCAATTAACCCATTAAAATAAATGACTTTTCAAATCAAATATATTCATAAAATGATTTTTCAAATCAATTATTTATTTTATTTTCAATAAAATAAACTTGGGAAAGTAAATTCAAAATAAAATAAATTAAATTGAAATCACTTTAAAAAGACTTTAATTTAAATATCATTTAAATTAATAAAATGAACTCACTTAAGAAACACTAATTTAAATGTCATTTAAATTAATAAAATACTTCATCGACGACGCCCATTCTACATCGTAAACGAGCTCCAAATAATGACAATGACAACTAAAGAATACATGTGTCCTATCATCATCGGTGTTTGTCGGGTTCTCTATAAATTCCAATATCGACGGATACGGGTATCTACAGAGCCCCCACTTTGACCGAGGCTTGGACAAGGCGAAATTCAAAGTATACCCCAGTCCCTCTCGACCGAGGATTCTTCGGTCGTTTATAGTCCATTAGACTTGCGTATATAAGCTCGCTTGACCATAAGAAGAGACCATACCTGAAACTTCGTTGGGGATTGACTCTTGCTTCTGTTGTGTCAAATTATCATCGTTGGTCATCGACCCATAAATTGCATAAATGGTGGATTGAGCCTTATCCTTAGGCGCCTACGTATCCGTTTCTCGATTTAATCAAACCCGCGTCGTAGTTCGAAGAATCGCCGACACATGCCCAAAGTTTATCATCTGTGGCGTATGTCCAAAATTCATCATCTGCACGACATTTGCCCAAAATTTATCATCTGCTGGCGCTTGTCCGAATGGGACGGGACTTTCCAAGGAGGTTGCCGCCGCTTTCATCATTTGCTTTCAGCTACGGAATTCTTCCATTTCATACTCTTGTATTGAATTGAATTCTGAGTGGATGTCATCCTTTTCATCTTGATAATGGTCTCTGAAGCCAACGGCTTCAGAGCCCCCGATTTGAATGGCTCTAAAGTCGAAGACTTTAGAGCCCCCAGTTGAAGCATATCCTGCTATATTAGAAACATAGAAAATGTACGAGCAATAATCATCACATAAGCACACTTGGATCATCGATCTTAAAATTGGATTATTTGAAAGATTGGGTCATCGACCCGAAAATTTAATTTGAAAATTTTGAATAATTGGGCCATCGACCCGAATTTTGAATTTTGACATCACTTAGCATGTTGGGCCATCGGCCCTTCAAAAATTGAATTTTGAATTTTGAATTTCGAAAGATTGGGTCATCGACCCGCAAATTGAATTTGAAAATTTTGAATGATTGGGCCATCGACCCGCAAAGATTCTACTACTTGGATCATCTATCCACAATTCGCAAAAAGTTTTTGGAATTTTGAAATTTTGAAACCCCGAAAAGATTCCACTACTTGGATCATCTATCCATAATTCGCAAAAAGTATTTGGAATTTTGAAATTTTGAAATTTTTTGAAATCGAACCTTGATGGGTGAGCATGAAATACGACTCAGACACTCCGTATGACCCGTAAACAACGTGGCGTAGCCCGCTACCGTAAAACAAAAAAGGAAAATAAAACCGTAAGTGTGCACGAGTTTTAATTCAATTATTGACTTGTTGGGGGTAGAAATGTAAATTGGCCATTCTGGCGCCAAAAGATGGCAAATGGGAATCACAAGGCCATCGGACTTGAGACAAAGATATCGTATGGCATGGGCGTGCTCCCAAGGGCACATGGAAATCAAGATCACTTGGCATTGACAAGGTGGATTAAACTCACGAAGCAACAACGTTAGCTTCGCCCAGACACTAAACTTAGACTGGTTTTATGAGAACAGTTGGACATCACACATCACTCTTGTTGGGAACATTCTGCCACTCTTCTCCTCGCCTCCTTTCTTTTCAGCGAGTATTCATCATTTCTTGCCACCGCCTTCTTTCTTTTCAGCGGGCTTTTACTATTTTTCTTCCACGCCTTCTTTCTTTTCAGCGGGTTTTCCATATTTTCTGTTCCCAACACAAACCCACATCTATATGACTCAGCATCATTGCCTACATCGTTAGATAAAGCTCATTTCGAGACTTGACATTACTCATCTGAACCTATATCCTTATCCTAGCCTACATCGAGTGCTAAGACCGACTCAAACAAAGGTGGCTTCATTTGGACTTGGTTAAGACCCGTAAGAAACCAACAAGATGACAACTTGGTTGATGAGTGGATTGAATCCCTTGTTCAGAAGGACTGCCTACGTATTCGCGTGAAGCGAAATCAAATCCGACGTAGTTCGATCAAGGTGCATAAACGTGGCATTTTGATTGTGTGTACACACTCGAAGGTTTCACCTAAGGTATCATGTCATATCCCATTCTAGCCTTTGTAAAACCGTTAAATCCCGTGTTTGGGGTTAGGTGTAAAAGGCTTGGATCTTTTGGGATGTGGAGCTTGGTAATAACAAGTTGGAATGGTTAACCATCATTCGAAGGTTTGTTTTGTGGTGCTAAGGCCAAGGGCTATGGCTGTCGATGTGGTTGGAATGGGTGTCTCGGGTTTGATGAACCACGAGTGCAAATGGGTTGAAAAATGATGTGGGTTCAAATTTCCATGTCTGGACCTTAAAGGCTTGGGTGTACTAACACAAGCTGACTGATTCTCAGAATCCCTAACTATTCCCTCGTAACTGTCTCAGGAAGGACTTGGAGGGTAAAGAGATTACTACTTACGCTTTTGGGCTTCGCCCATTGAACTTCAACTATGGGTTCTTGACTTGAATTCTGGCTTCCGTAACTTCGACATTCAACCAAAAAGCATTCCGCAATAACTTCAACATCTTTTTTTCTTTTGTCTTTTTCTTTCATCTTTTTTTTCATTTTTCATTTTTTTCATCTTTTTTCATTTTTCATTTTTTTTTTTTTTTTTTCATTTTTCATTCTTTTTCATCTTTTTTCTCTCTTTGAAAATGATCTTCTATTCATTCTCTTAGTCATAAATGGATACACCTTGAAAACTGGGCTTCGCCAACTAATTTGGGTAGGAACTAACAATTCCTTGTTAGAACGGGTTGATATCTTCTCTCTTCGAGAGGGGATGATTCTGTGGGAAAAAGGCTTGCCTTCCGTCATCGATATGGAAAACAAGGAGCTAGTCCGGGTTCGTCATAGAATCATCTAAAGGCTTGTCATAAACATTGGTTCAGATGGAGGTTTTCTACCACCAGACATGGAATAGGTAAAGGAAACAGAAACGGGATCCTAAAGTATCCTTACATTTTGAAACGGGACATATTTCTACCCCAGGGGTGCCTTTGAGTGTGTTGTGCATTTTATCATGTTTCCGGAATGATTGAGGATTGAAAACAAGACATATTTGGAAACGAAACTGCAACTTTTTTATTGGAATGAGAAATGCTTAACAGACTCGAAGAAACGATTCCTAGGACACATCCTAGGTCATCGCGGAACAAACGACTCAAATTCAAAAAAAGAAAGTTCTAGACTCGACTCGACTAAGATAAGAAAACATATCCCGACTCATAATTTTCAAATCTGGTCTTGAGCTTTCTCTTGTTCAAATTTATCGGCTTAGATGCTCGGTTCTAGTCCTTGATCCCTTTGATGGTCTGCCTCCATCCTGAGGTAGTCCTCTGAGGATCTACGCCAGTGATGAAGGTTGGTGAATCGAATTGTCTTTTATTAACTTCGTTAATGAGAGGAGTACATTCTAGAGCAAGACTCCCGACTTGAGTTTCATTCTTCGGGTTTGGCAAGAATTCAAAGCAATCCACAAATATTTTCCCGATAAACACCCCTTTTAAGTGACATGGGCGGATAAGATGGGAATAATCGACATTGTCTTCGACAGAAACAAAATTGGCGTGATCGCTAAATGGATTGGTGATGTTATTGGGTTTAACAGTTGGGATTGGGAGTGTTCCACTCTCAATCATGTCTTGGATTTTGTGCTTCAGTCGATAGCACCTTTCAGTATCATGGCCTTTCCCTTGATGAAAGGCACAGTAGGCATTTGGTTTATACCATTTACCTTGTTGATCAGCGGGTGGGTCCGGAGTTGGACCAATAGGCTTCAGCTTTCCTTGGGCTATGAGCCTTTGGAGAGCGTATGTATAAGTGCATCCGATATCGGTGAATGCCCTAGGTGTTTGGCGCTGCGACTTCTTCGATTGCCCTTCTAAGAGATTGATGGCTTCATCAATATGGGCCGTTGCTGGGGCCTTGCCCTTAGACGATGAGGCCCCTTGGTACCCTTTCGGCTTTTCAGCCTCTGCCCTTATGACATCATCTTCTACCTTTATCCCGATTCTTATCAATTCTTTGAAAGAACCAAAATTCTGGTATTTCAGAGCATTGCGGTAAATAGGTCGTAGATTCTTTACGAACTTATCTACCATTTCAACTTCACAAAGCTTCTTGGCTAATTTCACGCTTTCAAATATGCCATCTTGCGAGGAATTCAGTAAAGCCTTCTTTTTCCTTCTGTGTCATTACTTCCAAAGTCCTTATGTTGGTTTGAATCTCAACATTGTCAGCATAGTGCTTACAGAACTCCACCGTAATATCTTCGAAAGTGGGGAAGTTCTTAAGGTCAAGATTATAGAACCACGCCTTCGGTGCTCATCCGGAGACCGGCAAAAATTTCGAGAGAGCATGTCAACAGGTACTCCCTTCAATGCTAAGTACCCTTTATAGGCCTTAACATGGTGAATCGATCTTCGGTGCCCTTGAACTTTGGGATGTCGGTGAGTACCATGTTCGTGGGCAACTTATCTGAATCGGGGCATAGGCCCTAGCATTCTCATAGTGAATGTTCTTCCCCTTGGAGAGTTTCAAACGGTCTTCGATGAACTTGAACCGTTTCTCCCGGATCGATCGAGGTGGGGTAAATGGAGGGAATCTTCACCCAACTTAGATTCGATTGCATCCATTCGGGTCAACATGAGGTTCACGGCCTCAGTGAGCTTGTTAACAGCATCTTCCATTGCTTGACGCCGGGTTTTTGGCGGCCTTTCTACAAGAAAACCCCGTACTGAGTCAATATTTAAAGTAAGAGCCCCTGCACACTTAAGGACACGACCCCAACTTGACTCAAACAAAGACTCGACTTGAGACTGACTAACCAAAGGTTCGACTCACGGTTGGATCTAGACCTTGGTTCATTTTAGACTCGACAAAACGACATGACTCAAACTGTCATAACTCGATTCTAAACTAGACTTGGTGTGACTAAACCCGTGATTGGGCTAACATAGCCCATGGGTTCAGGTGAAACGTCCTAAAGGGCCTAGCTTGGACGTGTCTGTGGACTATCCTAGACCAAATGGTCGACCAACATGACTCAAAGCCCAAGAGGTGAGCTTGGGTGACCCAACAGGTCGTGTTCTAGACTCTTAGAACGAAACACACCCGGCCTAACACGGCCATGACCCGGACACGACTTGACGCATTTCATGCTTGGTTGAGGTTCGAGAGGCATTTTAGATTGGTTTTGAAAAAAACGAAAGATTGATTCGAAAATGAGATTTGAAATGGGCAGCATGCCGGCTATAAAAGCTCATTTTGGGCTGAAAATTCTAGTCCTATTTGGGCAAAGATTCCGCGTTTTTAAAACCATGCTATTTTGAAAGTGAGTTGTTCAAAAGTTCGGTTTTGAAAAGGACATGGGAAATTTCGAAAAGACTCGGGAAAACAAATTGCACATTGTCATTCTCATGTTACAAGGATGTATGCTCCTAGACATCTCTAAGTCTCGGCAAGTCTTCTACAAGAAGGTATATGCCCTCCATCCTTTTGCGGTCTTATAGAGCAAGGTGTCTTAAGGTAGAGTACCTAGAAGATCGTCCCCACCATCAAGAACCACGCGAGGTGAAGTGGAAGCGAGCAATGTGCAGCTTCCTAGCATAGTGGGACGTCGCCCCCCACGCATCACGAAGAAACGCTGGGACGGCCCGGGCAAGTCCTTAAGGGTTTATGCATGAATCGTAGCACTAGGAGTAATGTTTTACTTTCCAACACTTTCTTTTCAAGTTTCACCTCGGAGGAAAAGACCCTAGAAACAAAGTGTAACTAGTCCTCTTTTCCCAAATGAGTCGCCAAATCGTGGACAAGGCCCACGGAACTGCGTCCGCGGGATCCACACTAGGCATAATCGACTCGAGGTTCTTTCGAATCGAATTAAGACCAATTAGAGTCGCCACCAAGTTTTTTGGGAACTTGGAACCGTTCAAGTCAACTTTACACCTTTCATCGAAAAGCATAAATCCCATCGACTACGAGTGATTAAAGATAAAGACTTGTACCCTATATCACTCGATTAGAATGACTCTCGTAATCCAATGGTATTTAGACGGATCCACAAACCATAGATCTTGAGTAAGGGGTGAGGGTACGTGTTAGGAAGCCCATAAGGACACCTAACCCCGCCCGTCGATAACGGCCTCTACTAAGTCAAGTGTGGATTTCAAACAAGGTCATAGCTACTACGATATATGATATGCAAACATCGTTTTCAAAACCCTAACATGTGAAGTTTCTATGTCGATTTAGATGCAACTAAACTAACTTTGTCAAAGTTGTAATTTAGCATGTGGGTTGATTGATCTAACAACATATAAAACGAAACAAACAAGGCTTGATGGGAATGGGGGAGCCGTTGGGATCTACCCTATTACAACCCAGGCATTTCATGCCGACACAACGATAAATTAAAGATACAACTCGATCTAAATACAACGCTATATACAAAACCACACACGACACACTACACGGCCATTCGGCCCAGGAAAACGTGCACAAGGGGAGTGGCCCACGGCTTACATGACTCACGGCCTTGGGTCACTCCTCGTAATGTGTGCCTTCACTTAATCTTATCGAATTAGACATTGGGTCACGCACCAAAGCATGCATTAGCATAAACCGGGCCATGATGCTTTAAACAACATGCGATTTACTACGCTCTTACTTGCATTGGGGTACAACCATCTAACCAAACAAGACTAAGGTTTTTGAAAGAGGTTTTGACTCGATAAAAGAAAACTAACTTGTGTGGACAGCGGGCCGCCCACGGGGGCGCTTGGTGAAGGGGCTCGAAAACAAGCGTTTGCATTTTGTATGGAGTCGCCACCAATTTTTATGGGAAATTGGAACCGTTCGAATACCTCATGTCATGTCAAGACATAAAGTAGAGACATGAACACTAAGAAATCGTTACCCTTAGCATTCTATGTCTAGAATGACTCTCGTGGATGCCAATGAACACGGGTGCTCACGAGATCCGGGTAAGGGGTGAGGGTACGTATTAGGAAGCTCTTTTGATCGAACACCTAATCCCGCCCGCCTCGATAGCGGCCTCTACTAATGATTAGGGAAGTTATTCATACTTGATATATCGTCGGCTATATGCATGCAATGCAACATCCATTGATTAATCCTAGCATGTGAGAATTAGGCTAAGTCGGTGAAACACGTAATTAGCATACAATTGGGTCGAAGTTGGATTTAAATGCTCAATTACATGTGGAAACATACAAATGATAAAAGAAATACAATAATTATAAATTACAATAATGAAAATTACAATAATTACAACGGATAGGCGATTTATGTCGAAAATACCTTTAAAACGGATGAATTGAGAAAAAAAAGAATAAAAGAATAATAGAAATAAACTAAAAGAAATACGAACAAATCAGAAAGTGATAATGCGGATATTAGTAGATTAATACGTATTAATTAAACTACGTCAAGGCGAAAAAAGGAGTTCGTGACGAACTCATCCTGAACAAAGCGCAAAGTAATCGCGCCCTTTGGAAGAGGCGCAGCAGTTGCTGCGTCTGTTCCAAGGGTGAGTTCTGGCTGTGAAGCCGGAACTGCAAACCGTTAATGTTAACTGGTAAATTAATGGATTGATTGCGATTTTAGACTCGGATGAAAGTTATTAGCAGATTATTTACATATGATTGAGGTCATAAAACGGTAAAACATGGATGAGACGGAAATAAACGGATTAATTATGTGAAGGGTCGATGTTAATAAATGATTAATTAAACTAAACAAACAAACGAATTATTAACTAAACGTGATGAATTGACGACGGATTAATGACTAAACAGGTGAAAATATATCAACAATGAATCCCAGAAACTCAACATGAACGAATTGAATCTCTAAAACTCGAATTGAATTTAATGACGAAAACCCGCAAATACTGATTATAAGGGATTTAAGTCGGATTTATGATGAATCAAAGCATGTGAATTAATGATGATGAATAAATATACATGTGAATTATTAAACTATCATGATGAAGAATAAACGAGATAAGCAAGAGAAAACAAACAAACACGAATTACGAGAGGACGGAGGAAGAAGAAAAGAAGCGAATCTGCGGCAGCCTCACGAAGAGGCGCAGCAGTGCTGCGCTCCTTCAAGAGGCGCAACGATTGTTTGCGTCTTTTCTCGATCGTCGATCTTAAAAATCCGTAAAAAGAGGTTTTAAAGACGGTTTTAGAAATCGGTTTTAATGAGGTATTTTCGACATAAACCTTACAACGATGATTCAATAAATAAAATACAATAATAAAAGAGAGATTTAATACACCCTCAGACTTACATGTTGACGGAACGAGAAGAACTAAGAAGATCGATTAGTGATGCTCGACGCGAATGTAAAGAAAGAGTGCCCTCGAAAGAGGAAAACGATTTAACGAGTTAATTAATTAGATTGATTGAGTGTAGTGGTCAAATTGGTCGGTCATGCAACGGAGAGGCTGGTACCCGGAAAGATCCGAGCTTACGTGGTCGAATGTTCAAGCACGTAGGCGCCAATTAGTAAGAACGAAGTCTAGAATGCAAAGGGAGAAGAGAAGGGCGGACACTCGCGTGAGAAATATGAGGAACCAAAGCTCCTATTTATACTAATCACGCGGAGGAATAGGGTTTCGGAGACTCTTTGGAAGTGAATCTCGGAAAGATAAAAAAAAGATACGTAAATCATGCAAAGAAGGGCCTGGGAAGAGGCGCAGCAGCCCATCGCGTCTCTTGGAAGAGGCGCAAAGACTGGGCATGCGTCTATTTCCAGGAGGTTTCCTCCTGCTTAAGAAAGATTTCCGTGTTTAAGTTATGGTAGGACGGAATTAATTCGATTATCTTTTGAATATTACGGGATATTATTTGCCAAAAGATAAAATTTGAGAAATATGGAATAGAAATATCCTAACATTCCAACATTCGACTCGGATTTAACAATTATCGAAAAATGGAGACGGTTTTTGACCCGACTCCGAATGTACTCTAATTACTACCAAAACGACCGATCGGACGTAGATGACAACTAAGAGGTTGACATTAATATTTGAGCAATCACTTGACGATAATCTTACGAACTGTCACAAATCGTTCCGCGAACCAAACATGCGGCCCAATCATCACCGGGTGGTTTGCGAGGGGTGCAGAAACGAGGTGTCTACAGAGCCCCCACTTTGACTGAGGCTTGGACAAGGCGAAAGTCAAAGTATAGCCATCAGGTCAATCGAAGATTACAACCTGACGACTATGGCGACGCGAGGCGGCTCAAGGGGTCTGAGCCAAGGACCTGTCGTCGGGAACATTTTAGAGTCTGTCGACTATCGGGGAGGGTCGTTTAAAGTCCATTAGACTACGTAAGGAAGCTCGCCAGCCATAAGAAGAGACCATACCTGAGACTTCTTCTTGAGATGCCTTCGGAGGTGCATAGGAGCTAAGGTTAAGACCTAAAGGTAACTAAGGTTTGGGTATAGGAACTTCTGGAGAACGACACCCTGTCGAACTCCGCGGGGAAACAAGAAATATTGAAAGCAGCAGGACGTCGGTAGAAACTGCTGTGGGAATCCGCTTGCGTCGGTCTCAAACGAACTCAGGCAAGAAAACTTGAGGTTGAATCTGCTTGCGTTGGTCTCAAGCGAACTCTTGTTGAGGAATATATTGACGACTAGGAACATCTTGATCGTCGGGGGAGAAATCTTGAGTGAGCAGTACTGCAAAATACTACTGCGCTGGGCAAAACAAACTGAGCAATACTGCAAAATACTGCTGCGCGGGATAAAATGGGTTTGGACGATACTGCAAAATATTGTCGCGCTGGATAAAATGCGGGCCGGAACGAAAGAAAATCGCCGAAACGGACCAAAATGATATAATAGCGTTGAAGAAGAGGCGCACCAAAGATGGGCCCACGAATAACGAACTCATAACGAATTTTTGAAAATGCGTGTGGAGGGAAACAAAAGGAAGAGGCGCAGCAAGAGCTGCGTCTCTTGGAAGAGGCGCAGCGCCTGCTGCGTCTTTTCCCCAATTTGGCAATTCCTGCGTAAAAACGCGAAATCAGAAGGTTTATTTCATTATTTTCGAAACACATTTCTTCAATTTCTCTCTCAAATCTTCACCATTTTCGTCGAGGTTGGATTCAAAAGCTTGCTTTAAATATGACTAATCGAGGTATGTGTCTTAATCTTGCATTAATCATCCGTATTTGTCGAATTTCGAGCCGCAAGAACTAGGGTTTTCAACCCATTTGATCGAAAATTTGGGGCTTTTCCCCCAAATGGATTTGCTTTGCCAAATTGATGCTAGGAATGGATAATAGGTAATGTTAGGAACATAACCATGTATTTACTTCGAATTTTCATCGAGTTTTGAGCCCTTGAGCGAATTTTGAGACGGTTTCACAGCTAAACCCCAAATTGCTTCGAAAATAGCCTTAGGATTACCCATTTGCGATGAAATTTGATATTTGGAATCCTTGGATGATGGGTAAACTTCCTGTCATCTCGGAAGTTTGGTTTGTGACAACTTTTTCAGGACACTCTTCTAGGGCATAACCGCCATTATAGCGAAATGCTGCCGAATTTTCGACTTGAACCCGGAACTAGGCTTTGACTCAGACTCGACTTGATCCAATTTGTCACATGAGTGATTGAATTGGTGAGAACATGGCCAAGGATGGCCAGAAAGGACAAGCCGTGGCTCCTGAGGCTCGAAACTTCTAACAAAGGCTCGCCGTCATGTGACGCGGCCTAAATTTACTTCAATGTTGCAGGTGACGATGCTTCTACTTCTGGGAGGACTCCCATGGAGGTAGACGCCAGTGTGGTTGAGGAGGCTTTGGAGCAGGCCTTCACCGCTGCGGTGATGGCTGCTGCAGACGAGGTTCCCGAGGAGGAGGCCGCTGATGAGGAGGAGATTCCGAGACGGACCCACCTCGGACGAGGGGGTCGTCAGCTGAGAGGAGCTCCCGCGTGGGCTGAGACCTGGGAGAGTAGGCACCTTGTGTGGGCTGCAGAGGGTCATTTGTCCTACGGACGGTGAAGAGCTTGTAAATAGAATTCCCTAACTCATTACCTACCCCTTTCTACTTTTGTTCAAATTTCCTTTCAAATTTACTCAAAACTAAAGATAGCTTTATTTCAAATCATAATAGGAGGCCGGAACATCAGTCGTTCTCGGGTTACACGACAAATATGGAGCACTACGAGCGGGCGGCGGAGGAGAGAGGGCCATGATCGAGCGCGGAGCGTTTGGTCCTCTGGTTCGTGTCCGGAGGGATATCGTGAAGAGGAAGTTGCGGGCCAACCTTAGCCTGGTCCGCGCTTTCTTGGACCGATTTTGGGATACGACTTCCACGTTTCACCCGCTTTTGGTGAGGTGGGAGTCACCTGAGGACTATGGCATGATTTCTCGGTCCGCCGTGGGACCGAGGAGATGGTGTGGCCGGAGACTGGCATGAGGGTGGATTCGGCCGAGGCGAGGAGGTTGATCGGCCGGAACCCGTCGCCGAAGGCCGGCCGCGGTGCGGGTTTGGTACCCGACCTACGTTCGAGATTACTTTGGGAAGACCCCGACATCGGTGATCGATGGGAGGGAGGCGGCTCCCCCTCCTTGTCAGTTGAAGCAGAGGGCTCTGTCTCGTGGCTTTGGTGGTCCTTGTCTTCGATTTACCTCGAGACAAGGGTGAGAGGCCGTCGACGAAGCTTCTCCCCTTTCTTTCCGACCCGAGCTCCCTAGGGCGTTGGGACCGGGTCATTGCGGCTTTGCGGTCCTCATCCGCTTTATGAGGGCCATGGTTCGTCCGGAGTTGATGGAGAAGGGGACTTCTCCTGGTGCCGCTCGGACCGGGCTACTATTGGAGGTATGAACCTTCCTTTAGGCCGAGTCAATTTCTTTCTTTATCGACGACCGACAGATCGTCATTGAATATTATGCTTTGCAGGCGTGGGTGTACTCCTACTTTCCGGGCCTCGCGCCCAAGAGGACGGAGCCGCTGGAGAGGGCCTACCCCGTGGTGAGGGATTGGGTCATGTGTCGGACGAAGAGCAAGCGTTCTTCTCACAATGTCTACCGGCGGGATGTGAACGCTCTTCACCGAGCAACGTGAGTATCCTATATGTATGCACTTATTCTTCTCATACTTTGTTTTAAATTGATCATAGGAATGACCTCTCGCCTTTATATTGTCGCAAAGGGGTGCCCAGGACTTGGGCGGAGTACGCTGGAGCGCCTCCTTTGTCGCCGAGGTCCTTCGACCTAGAGCTCGAGTCGAGCCGTTGTTGTGGACGTCGATGGGTCCCGTGTGTGTATCCGGGGCGAGCGGTTAGCTCGTCGGTGTTTTCGGGCGCGTTGACGGTTCCCCCGTCGATCCTCCTAGACGATGTTTAGGAGCCTTCGAGGCCGAGAGGGAGGCGGACTTGGCTGGTGCCAGTGGCGACGATCTTCTTCTCCCTGACGAGGATTACTCGGAGTTCCTTTACGGGAGGTTGGCGTATTGGCCGGTAGTGGTGAGTATCTTTTGTTTCTTGTTGGATTTTTGATCTTCGAGAATCGCGACGAAAGATCATCGATTAACGAGAGCCATTTTTCTTTGCAAGAGGTCGAGGCGGCGGGCATCGAGCCCCCAGCGTACCCCGAGACCCTCGAGTACACTGACGCGACCGGGAGGACGACGATCTCCGAGCTGCGTGACTTTGACGTGGCTGTGACGGATGCTGGCCGAGATGACTGGCAGCATCTGATTCGGAGGGTGAGTTCTTATTTTGCATAGTTTTCGTGTAAGAATACATTTGATTGAACTTGTTCGCCATCGAGGATTCTTTTGAAACGCAGGTCGCGCCATCTCGGTTTGTGGCACTATGGAGGGTGGCCAACCGGCTACGAGCTACGGCCATCGAGGCACTCGTCGGCGGTCGAGGTCGTCAGGTATGAACCTCATTTGTTTTTCCTTGATCTTTGGTTTTTCAGTTTTGTTTGAATTGATTGACATGAGCCAATTTCTTGTTGTCCACAGGCCGATCGTGAGCTGGAGCGAGAGTTGACCCAGTCTCGGGAGGAGACGGCTCGTTTGTCGAGGGAGCTCGAGTTTTGGGACGCCGAGATTGCCGCTCTTATGGCGAGGGTTGCCGAGCTGGAGGGTGCCCAGCAGTAGTCTGCGTGGTTTTGTAGACCTGATTTTGAACATTTTTTGGATTTGTTTGGGGCGCAAGCCCCCAGTTTACATTTGGACTTGTTTGGGGCGAAGCCCCCAGTTTGCTTGTATATTTGCTTCTTTGTTGTATATACGACGGCCTGAGTGCTTTTTGCTGCTGGGTTGTGTTATTTGTACCTGCAGGTTAGCTTTTGAACAGGTTTGGTAGACAACGGTTTACACCGTCATGCTGCCGAAATTTACATAGAAAATCACGTAACGCATACATTTTTATATACACATAAGGCCTTTAATTAGTGCAAAATGAGACTCGAAAGGACGTGAAAATGCAAAAATTTTGTCGGAAATGACCGGACGGTAGGGAGGGTTACCCCCGAAAAAAAAGAAAAAGAGAAATCTATAAGTTAGAAAATGGAAAAATAGAAATTAAGAAAATGAAATGACTAAGTAAATGTTGAAATAAAAAAAAAGAATTAAAATGAAAACTAAATATAAAAGTGTGAGAAAAATGGCGGAAAATGTCGATGTCGCCTCGAAATGCGCGTTTGCGGATTAAGGAAACCTGAAGCATGGTAAATTTCTCGGATTTACCAAAATAAAATCCCGTAGGAATAGGAAATTATTCGTTTATAGAATTAGGAAAGATCCAAACGCGGAAATCACAGAAATGAGGCTGGGGAAGAGGCGCAGCATGAGCCGCGTCCTTTGAAGAGGCGCAAAGAGTGCCGCGCCTGTTCCCAAGCGGGTCGGTTCTGACGGATTTTTGGAAACAGCAATTAGTATAAATAGAAGCGTCGGCGAAGCTTTAAATCATATAATTCTTCCGTCTCTTCTTCGTTGATTCACACATAAAAACTCCTAATAAATTTTCAAGAGAAAATTATCATCATGAATACCTTAGAGATTCGCTTGAAGGAATGGACTAATGAGTGTCCGAACATTGAGAAACATGACATGGGTGCTTATAACCTTGGGTCTTTGTTGAGTTTGAAACTCATTAAGGTTGTAAAACCGTTCTTGGATGCTTGCCTTGATTATTGGGACCCAAATTATCATGTTTTTGCGTTCCCAGGAGGTGATATTTGTCCTTTTCCTGAGGAAATTGTCCGCTATTGGCGGGTGGGACCCCGAACATTTACCTGCCATCCCTTCTACTGCTCAAGGGTATAAGAGCAAGTTTAGAGATTTGCTTGGACTTACTAGACTTGAGGTAAATCGTCTCGTTACTCCGAAGGGCGTGAGGATGCTAGATTTTATAGACCGATTCATCAACAGGGCCGACCCTACTGTCTCTTATGTTGCTAGGAGGAGAGCATTTGGCTTCTGTTTGCTTCATGTTTATGTCTTTCAGGGACATGTTGATGAAGATTTGAGAGGTGATCCCCGTCTATTGGGTCTTATTGAGCAAATGGAGCTGCGCAGGAGCCCAGCTTGTCTATGCTTAGGGGAGATTATCTTGGGTTTGGACAACAGGAAATCCAACCGCGATCTTCCATTTTTGGGGAGTCCCGTTATCCTACAGGTAAAAGACACCCTTCTTTCTTTTCTTTTTTTCTCTGTCGTTTTTTTTTTTTTGCTTCGTTTTTTTTTTTTTTTTTTTTTTTTTTTTTTTTTTTTTTTTTTTTTTTTTTTTTTCGTTTTTTTTTTTTTTTTTTTTTTTTTTTTTTTTTGGGTGTCTAATACCTGTTTTTTTGTAGGTTTGGCTTATGGAACGGCTCCGATTGCTCGAGCCCCCAGTTCATGCACTTTCCTATCATGCCCGTATGATTTCGATGAGGACACGGCAGTACATGGTGGACTTCACCCGGTC
Organism: Silene latifolia; assembly: GCF_048544455.1. Taxonomy (NCBI): domain Eukaryota; kingdom Viridiplantae; phylum Streptophyta; class Magnoliopsida; order Caryophyllales; family Caryophyllaceae; genus Silene; species Silene latifolia. The sequence goes on along the minus strand of NC_133537.1, from coordinate 9,171,238 downwards.
TGCGATTATTGGAAGAACAAGTCAAGAATGATGATGGCCCGCCGATCGGTGGGTCGTTCCGTGGTGGCACCTCAAGTCCGCACATCGGAGTGTCTTCTTTGGATCCTACTAGGTCCGTGCGCATTCCCGGATTGGAGTTTATGGTATGCATCTTTCCCGAGAGATTGATGAGGCAAGTCGGGTTGAAGCAGATGATCCCTAGGCTTGACACCGTTCCGCAGATCGCTATGGGCGCTTACTACAGAGAGCCGAAGAGAGTGGGCTATGAAGTGGGCCCAAAGAAACATGTGGTTCTTGAGCTTCTCCGCCAATGCTTTGTGGGTGTCGGACTCTTATCCGAGGTGGAGGAAGGCCGCAACTTCGAAGAGCGAAGATCGAGGAAGCGCGAGCCCGTTGACTACAAGGTGCGCGAGGGAGAGAAAGAGAAGGAGAAGCATCCGATCAAGGAGAAGAAGAAGCCGGGTTCCAAGTCATTCATCCTTCGAAGAAATCGAAGACTACTCCTGTCGCAGAGATGGTGGTTGGCAAGAACGGAAGAGTCAGGCCTCGAGAAAGACCGTTGGTGATTAGGTCTGAAGTGGTGCAAGAGCGCCCAGCTCGAGGTCGTGACAAGAAATATGACAAGAACGACAAGGGCAAGGGAAAGATGGAGGAATAGCCCAAGTCTTATTTATTATTTGATTATTATTATTATTGTTGTAATAAGAAAGGAGGGATTTTTAGAATCCTAGCCTAGTCTATTTTTATTATTTGCCGTATTATTATTATTAGAAATTGAATGAAATAAAAAGGTTAAGTGGTTATGAAACCGTTGTGATTTTCTTTAATTATTCTTGTCGAACTTCAAATGCAATGCAAATGTCCTTCTATTTACATTTTAAATATAATGGTGGGTTGAATCCCGTGAAGGATTGCCTACGTATTCACTTAAAAAAGCGAAATCAAACCCTTGCGCGTAGTTCGAGTAAATGTAAAAGAATAATTGTTCGAAGCAAGAGCTTGTAATGAACATAGAAAATAAGCATGAGCCTTTGCTTACTCTGGAGGTGCGAATTTAGTTTGTTTGATGATATGAGGATGACAAGTTTGCCAAGATGCAAGAGCATAGTGACATTCAAATGGGCCAGGGGCCGTTTATTTAGTGCCACAAGAGCGACACGTAGGTTTACGCGAGGCGCGTTTTTGTTCCTGTTCTAGGCATAATATCGTTTCAGTTGGTCGAGATTTGTGGGGTTTGAGAACTCATTCCCGTCTAGGTCTGTGATTCTAACCGCACCCCCTGGGAGTATGGTTTTGACTAGGTATGGTCCGGCCCAATTAGGTTTGAATTTTCCCCTTGGGTCGACGGGTAAAAGAGCTCTAACCGATTTGAGTACTAAGTCTCCTTCTTTGATGTTTCTTGGTCTAACCCTTTTGTTGAAAGCTCGTTTGATACGTGCTTGATATGTTTGGACATTATGTAAGGCACGAAGCCTACGTTCATCCAGGAGGATGAGTTCTTCGTATCTATCCCTCTTCCAATCGGCTTCAGGGATTTGACTTTCGAGTAGAATACGCAAGGATGGTATTTCTAGCTCGACTGGTTGTACGGCTTCCATGCCGTAGGTCAAATAGAAAGGAGTAGCCCCAGTGGGCGTCCTGACGGATGTTCGATACCCCCACAAAGCGAAGGGTATTTTGCTTGGCCAATCTCTATAATTGTCAGTCATTTTCTTGAGGATTGTGACGACATTTTTGTTAGCCGCCTCTACCGCGCCGTTAGTCTGTGGTCTGTAGGGCGAAGAGTGGTGATGCTTGATCTTGTACTTGGCTAGCAATTGTTCGGTTTCGGCTTGGAAGTGGGACCCATTATCGCTGATGATTTCATGTGGGCAACCATATCGACAGATGATGTTATTTTGTATGAATTTGGCTACATTTTTGGCCGTAAGAGCGGTGTAGGAAGCCGCCTCTACCCACTTGGTGAAGTAGTCAATCGCTACTAGGATGAAACAGTGACCTCCTGTTCCGGCTGGGGTTATTTTCCCAATTATGTCAATTCCCCATGCGGAGAATGGCCAAGGAGATGTCATCGTATAGAGCAACGAAGGAGGGACATGTTGTACATTCCCGAAGATTTGGCAATTGTGGCAATGCCTCACATATTTGATGCAATCGGATTCCATTGTGGTCCAATAGTACCCTAGACGTGTGATTTTCTTTGCCATCATAGGTCCACTCATGTGAGGACCGCATTCTCCGTCGTGGACTTCTTCCATCACCTTTCGTGCCTGTGAATGATCAAGGCAACGTAGGACTACACCAAGAGGTGTTCTTTTGTATAATTCTCCTTGCATGAGAACGTATTGTGAAGATAATAGGCGTATAGCTCGTTGTCCCCTCTTGTCCATATCTGGTGGATAGGTACCATTAAGCTTGAAGTTCAGGATTGCTTGGAACCAGGGTTCCTGTGCGATTTCTTCTTCATCGGTGATTTGATGGACATAAGTTTCCGCTCCGACCGTCGTTCAATACACAAAGGCATTTCTACCATATGATCTGGCATATTTATCAAAGATGCAAGTTTCGCAAGAGCGTCTGCAAATTGATTTTCCTCTCGAGGTAGGTGTAAGTAGGTTACGTGATCAAAGAATTGAGCGACTTGGTCTATCCTAGCCTGATAGGGTGCTAGGCTTTCACTTCGGATTTTCCAGGATCCCGTAACTTGGTTGATGATTAGTGACGAATCTCCATGCACTCGGAGGTTTTTGATGCCTAAGCTTACTGCCGCTTGTAGTCCAATTAGACAAGCCTCATACTCAGCGGCGTTGTTTGTCACCTCGAAGTCGAGTTTGACAAAGAATCGGTGTATGCTCACCTTCGGGAGAAATGAGCAACACTCCTATCCCAAATCCTCTTAGGTTTGATGCTCCATCAAAGTATAGGTCCCAGGAGTCTACATCTGTTTGAAGTATATCCTCGTCGGGAAATGACCAAGTATCTATGGTTTGTGCGTCGTTGATGGGATTTTCTGCGAAGAATTCGGCGACGGCGCGACCCTTTATTACTTTCAGTGGCACGTATTTGAGGTCAAATTCCGAGAGCATCATGGTCCATCTTGCCAGGCGTCCGTTGAGGACAGGTTTCTCGAAGAGGTATTTGACTGGATCCATTTTGGAGAATATCTTGACGGAGTAGCTAAGCATGTAGTGACGTAGCTTCTTTGTTGCCCACACAAGAGCGAGGCATGTCTTTTCGAGTTGTGAGTATTTGCACTCGTATTCCAAGAATTTCTTACTTAGATAGTAAATAGCTCTTTCTTCACTTCCTATGGTTTGAGCTAGCATGGCACCCATGGCGGTTTTCTTCTACCGTGAGATACAAACCAAGAGGTTGATCTTGTTGTGGTGGCATGAGCACTGGTGGTTTAGCCAATATCTCCTTGATTCGGTCGAACGCCTTTTGACAATCATCATCCCACATGGTGTGGTCTGTTTTCTTGAGTTTCTTGAAGATAGGCTCGCAAATCATCGTAAGTTTCGATATGAATCGACTTATGTATTGAACTTTTCCCAGAATCCTCGACTTCTTTTTTTTCGTTTGAGGTTGTGGCATTTCAATCAGAGCTTTGATTTTGGAAGGATCTATTTCTATACCTCGTTGGCTAACGACGTATCCTAGGAGTTTGCCGGATGTTACCCCAAATGTGCATTTTTGAGGATTGAGTCTCATGTTGTACTTCCGTAGCCTTGCGAAGAACTTGCGAAGGTTCGCAATATGTCTCTCTCTCTCCTTGGATTTGACGATCATGTCATCTACATATACCTCAACTTCTTTGTGCATCATGTCATGTAAGAGTGTAGTTGCGGTGCGTTGGTATGTAGCTCCGGCGTTGATCAATCCGAACGGCATTACTGTATAGCAATAGGTTCCCCATTGGGTGACGAACGCGGTCTTATGCATGTCTTCCATGGCCATTTTGATTTGGTTATAACCCGCATATCCATCCATGAAGGATAGTAACGCATGGTCTGCAGTATTGTCCACTAATATGTCGATGTGAGGCAGAGGGAAGTCATCTTTTGGACTCGCTTTGTTCAAATCCCTAAAGTCAACACAAACTCGGATTCTCCCATCCTTTTTGGGTACGGGTACTATGTTAGCTACCCAGTCAGAATACTCGGAAACTTTGATGAACCCGGCTTTGAATTGTTTGTCAACTTCCTCTTTAATCTTTAGAGCCCATTCTGTTCTCATTCGTCGAAGCTTCTGTTTCACAGGCTTGAAACCCGGCTTGATCGGAATCCTATGTTCGGCGATATCCCTGTCGATCCCTGGCATGTCTTTGTAGGACCAAGCGAAAACGTCTTTGAATTCATTTAGGAGGTCTATGAAATCGGCCCTTTCGGTAGAGCTCAAGGTAGTCCCTATCCTAAGTTCTTTGGGTTCTAGTTCAGTTCCTACGTTGATGGGTTCGGTGTCCTCACCATCGGTCCCCTTCCCCTTCCCCGTAGTATTTCTTTGGCTACGTAGGGAGGTATTTCGATCAAGTCCGGTCTTGGTCATCCTCGCATCATCATCAAAAACAGAATTGCACTCAAGATAACGCAAAGAGTAAGCAGAACCTGATTTATTCATATTAAGATTCGAGTAAAGTTGAAACAAAGAAGCCAACTGATCCATGGTCAGTGGCGGTAAAGGGACAGTAATTGGGGCATTTCCCGAACTACTGTGACTACTCGATGCTAGGCTAGGAGAAACGAAGGGAGTGGGGATGACAACAGGAGTAGACTCTCTAATGACTTTTCTAGACTCCGACTCTGACTCCGACTCCGACTCCGACTCGAATTCGTCGTCTTCTGGTTCTCCTTTGAACATCTCTCCTTCTCCAGTAGTGAGCTTGAAGAGTCTTCCTTGGTTGTTGGTCCATTTGATGGATTTCCTCCATCCTTTCTGCTGCTTTGTGTCGATTTCTGTGATCAATGCGGTGGGGTTGAAGCGATCGTCCTGAAGTATCATAGTAATGATCTCATCCTGCGCGGCCCTAATGAATCGTTCCTCTCCAAATAATAGGCTAACGGCTTGCTCGTCTAAGCAAGGTGCTTGACGGGTTTTGACGGTAGGAACCGTTTCTGGAGGGATGAAGTAGCAATCGTGAAAGATCTCGATTCCGGCTAACTTCCTCTCAAGGTAATGCCAAGGTTCGGGAAACCCGTGAAAGAGTTCTGAACTTCCTTCTTGAACGAAGTATCCATTTAAGGTGGGGAGATATGACCTCATTTGGACTCCTACGTACTTGCGATTTTGGACTTGAGCGAGCATTTCGAGAACTTCTTCAGCTGTGGGTTTGTATCCTAACCCAAGTGGTATTCTCGATGAGTTGCCTTTCTTGTATGGTGCAAAGGTGTTCTTCCGAACTGGGTTTAAAGGCATTCCAGGGAAGTATCCTTGATTCTTGAGTATGTGGTTGACCACCAAGTTGGAGTAGGGATTATAGTACAAGGGTGCCAACTCACTTTCTATGACGTTCACACTTTGGAAGCCCCCAAGTTCGTATATGGGATCCGCAAGGACTTGATTGTTCGATTGTTTCTCGATTATTGCCTTGATAGGCGACGAAGTGATCGTCACAACTTTGCCATTGAGTGGGATCTTGATCTTTTGGTGAAGGGTGGATGTTACCGCTTTGGAAGCGTGAATCCAAGGCCTTCCCAGAAGTATGTTGAATGAAGCTTCGATGTCCACTATTTGGAAGTTGACTTTTCGTTCGATAGGTCCCGTGGCTATGGTTAGGCTAGCAAGTCCAACCACTTTTCGTCGTGTACCGTCATATGCGCGTACACCTTGATTGGTGGGAGTCCAATCCGACTCTTTCATGCCTAGTTTGTATGCCGTTTTGAGGGGTATGACGTTGACCGCGGAGCCATCATCTACCAAGGTCATTGGCACATTCTTCTTTAAACAAATGACAGTGATGTATAGAGCAAGGTTGTGACTAGCGCCAAAAGGTGGCAAGTCTTCATCTGAGAAAGTAATAGGATTACTTAGCTTCGGTGATTCTTGGAAGACCAAGTTGACTACATCTTCGGGAGTAGAGTTATGTGCTACATTCAATTTGGCCAAAGCTTGCAGTAAAGCTTGGCGATGCGGAAATGAGCTTGCCACTAGTTGCCAGACTGAAAGATCAGCCTTGGTTTTCTGTAATTGCTTGAGCAAATGATCAGTGGGGTCGTCTTCGTTGTCATTTGGTGTGATGACATTGGTTGGACCGTTTTGAGTGGTGCTTTGGTATGGACGACCCGAACGAGTTAGGTGATCCACATCTTGGTCTTTGCCATTTTGGACTATCTCCTTGACTACGGAGTTTTCAATGAGATACTCGTCCTCATCATCATCGGCCCAAACCCCGTTGATTGCAGCTAGTTCTCTCATTCTTATGATGTCACTTTCTAGTTGTATGATTTGATCGACTAGCTTGTCGACCACGGCGACTACTTCTTGCATAGTAGCATTTTGAGAGAAGATCAATGGTACACGTTCTTTAGGCGTTGTGTTGGGATTGCGTAAGGTCGTTACCATGTTTTCTAGTTCCCACACTTGTATATCTACACTCCTTGCCCATGCGATGAAGTCGGAAATGGTAGGGGAGATGGTAGAGTAGAGTCTTTCGTTCTCAATTGCATGGATTTCATTTTCGGTGGGAGAAATGAGGTGTGAGCAATCTAAGGTAGATTCATCACTTGTAATCACTAGAACTCCAAGAGGATTCTGAGTGTTGTTGGGTTTACCTCCCGGTGGTATTGGGAGTCGGCCATCTTCAATCATATCCTGAAGCACGTGTTTCAACTTGTAGCATTTTTCTGTGTCGTGCCCCTTGCCTCTATGGTATTCACAGTATGAATTTTCGTCCCAGAATTTGGACTTCCTTTCGGGTTCGGGAGTAGGTCCAATGGGTTGGAGTTTACCTTGCTTCATTAGCCTTTTTAGAGCGTTGGAGTAAGTATCCCCAAGGTTTGTGAATTTCCTTGGTGGGCTAATTTTCTTGGATGGCTCGAGAAGGTTAACTTCGTCGGTCTTACTAGTAGAGCCGTATGAACGACTCGTGGACCCTTGATATCCTCGACCTACCGTTTTGGACAAGAGTCCTTTACGGATGTCATCTTCGATTCGTGTTCCCGATGCATTAAGTCCTTGAAGGTCTTGATGTTTTGATATCTCAAATGGTTGGCATATATGGGCTTGAGATTATCTACAAACTTTTCCACAAGAGTAGCCTCATCCGGGCGTTCAACTAGTTGAGTACTAGTCTTCCTCCACCTACTTAGGAAGTCGGTGAATCCTTCTTTGTCATTTTGGGTAAGAACCTCTAGAGTACGCATGTTGACTTGGATCTCGGCGTTATCCGCATATTGTTTAGAGAATTCGATTGCGGCGTCTTCCCAAGTAGCAACCTTCTTGTGATCTAAAGTGTAGAACCATTGCTTCGGGATGGTGTCAAGAGATGAAGGAAAGATCCTTAAGAACATCTCGGGTTTGATGCCTTTGATAGACATGTAGTCCTTGAAGGCGCGGATGTGGTTCAAAGGGTTCTCGTGTCCTTTAAACTTAGGGATATCCGTCATGTTAAAGTTAGTGGGCAATTTGGAATTGACGGCTTCATACTTACGATTGTTCTCCCTGTAAATGTCATCCCCCTTAAGGTACATCAATTGCTCCTCTAGGTATTGGAGTCTTTTCTCAGCTGCAGTTGTTCCTAGGACAGGATTCTCATCTTTAGACTCGTCATCGGAAAATTGTAGCTCTCCACCTTTAGGGGGAGGTAGCTTTCCCTCTACATCGAAGATACGGCCTTCGATAAGCTCAAGGCGGTCATAGGTTTGTTCTTGAGTGATTTGCATTTGGGTTATCGCGGCCAGGATTCGATCATTACTTTCTTGAATTTGCTGGAGGTTCGTTTCATCACTTGACCCAGCATCTTGGAAACGGATAAGAGATCGGCGACGAATCAAAACACGATCGACCATTCTATCACACTAGCTAAAAGAGGAAAAGATTTGACTCGTGAAGTGGGTGTGTGCCACTTGTGTTGAGTGAGTTTGGAAGAAAGACAAGGTCTTTGAAAATGTGCATCCTAGTCAACTGTAGTGTAGTTGTAGGAGTGGACTCGAAGTGAGGTTTTGAAATGGGCTTGTGGCCCGAATTTTGACTTGACAAACGGACAGAGTTTTGACCGGATTTTGTGCTAATTAAAGGCCCTATTTCGAAATTTTTGATTGAAATTGGGTTTTGATTTTTGAAAATTCGTCATGATTTGTTTTGAAATGGTGATCACGTAAGGTTTACATATTTATACAAGCATTATAACGGGATGCTGAGTGCATTTAGAAGGGTTTTGGTTTAAAGGGTGGGTTGCCATACCGAACCATCAAACTCGAAGTCTATGGAGAGGCTCGTGCCAAACAAGAGTAAGGCCGATTCCTAGTCCATTTCCTCAAGTAGTGAAGGCCCTTGATACAAACAAGAGTAAGCATCATGGTATGGGTGACGTCAATCGCTATCCATCCTTAGGCCCAAATAAGAATTAGGACCGTTTAGACGGGACGATTGGTCGAATGGGTTGGGTTGGGCCTAGGAAGGCCGAATAAACGATCTAGGAAGACCGAGTCATGAAAACCGACAATTGTCTTGTACAAACTTATTCCCTAACCTTGTTCAAGTTTCACCCTTAGCTACACGTAAGTGTATATCCCAATGGAGTCGCCAAACTGTGGACAGCGGGCCGCCCACGGGGGCGCTTGGTGAAGGGGCTCGAAAACAAGCGTTTGCATTTTGTATGGAGTCGCCACCAATTTTTATGGGAAATTGGAACCGTTCGAATACCTCATGTCATGTCAAGACATAAAGTAGAGACATGAACACTAAGCAATCGTTACCCTTAGCATTCTATGTCTAGAATGACTCTCGTGGATGCCAATGAACACGGGTGCTCACGGAGATCTGGAGTAAGGGGTGAGGGTACGTATTAGGAAGCTCTTTTGATCGAACACCTAATCCCGCCCGCCTCGATAGCGGCCTCTACTAATGATTAGGGAAGTTATTCATACTTGATATATCGTCGGCTATATGCATGCAATGCAACATCCATTGATTAATCCTAGCATGTGAGAATTAGGCTAAGTCGGTGAAACACGTAATTAGCATACAATTGGGTCGAAGTTGGATTTAAATGCTCAATTACATGTGGAAACATACAAATGATAAAAGAAATACAATAATTATAAATTACAATAATGAAAATTACAATAATTACAACGGATAGGCGATTTATGTCGAAAATACCTTTAAAACGGATGAATTGAGAAAAAAAAGAATAAAAGAATAATAGAAATAAACTAAAAGAAATACGAACAAATCAGAAAGTGATAATGCGGATATTAGTAGATTAATACGTATTAATTAAACTACGTCAAGGCAGAAAAGGAGTTCAGGGACAGAACTCATCTCGAACAAAGCGGCGAGCAATGCGCCCTTTGGAAGAGCGCGGCCCGATTCTTTGCGTCATTCCAAGGGTGAGTTCTGGCTGTGAAGCGAATCGCAAAACCGTTAATGTTAACTGGTAAATTAATGGATTGATTGCGATTTTAGACTCGGATGAAAGTTATTAGCAGATTATTTACATATGATTGAGGTCATAAAACGGTAAAACATGGATGAGACGGAAATAAACGGATTAATTATGTGAAGGGTCGATGTTAATAAATGATTAATTAAACTAAACAAACAAACGAATTATTAACTAAACGTGATGAATTGACGACGGATTAATGACTAAACAGGTGAAAATATATCAACAATGAATCCCAGAAACTCAACATGAACGAATTGAATCTCTAAAACTCGAATTGAATTTAATGACGAAAACCCGCAAATACTGATTATAAGGGATTTAAGTCGGATTTATGATGAATCAAAGCATGTGAATTAATGATGATGAATAAATATACATGTGAATTATTAAACTATCATGATGAAGAATAAACGAGATAAGCAAGAGAAAACAAACAAACACGAATTACAGAGGACGGAGGAAGAAGAAAAGAAGCAGGAACTGCGGCAGCCTCACGAAGAGGCGCAGCAGGTGCTGCGCTCCTTCGAAGAGGCGGCGATTCTTTGCGTCTTTTCTCGATTGTCGATCTTAAAAATCCGTAAAAAGAGGTTTTAAAGACGGTTTTAGAAATCGGTTTTAATGAGGTATTTTCGACATAAACCTTACAACGATGATTCAATAAATAAAATACAATAATAAAAGAGAGATTTAATACACCCTCAGACTTACATGTTGACGGAACGAGAAGAACTAAGAAGATCGATTAGTGATGCTCGACGCGAATGTAAAGAAAGAGTGCCCTCGAAAGAGGAAAACGATTTAACGAGTTAATTAATTAGATTGATTGAGTGTAGTGGTCAAATTGGTCGGTCATGCAACGGAGAGGCTGGTACCCGGAAAGATCCGAGCTTACGTGGTCGAATGTTCAAGCACGTAGGCGCCAATTAGTAAGAACGAAGTCTAGAATGCAAAGGGAGAAGAGAAGGGCGGACACTCGCGTGAGAAATATGAGGAACCAAAGCTCCTATTTATACTAATCACGCGGAGGAATAGGGTTTCGGAGACTCTTTGGAAGTGAATCTCGGAAAGATAAAAAAAAAGATACGTAAATCATGCAAAGAAGGGCCTGGGAAGAGGCGCAGCACCTGCTGCGTCTATTCCCAGGAGGTTTCCTCCTGCTTAAGAAAGATTTCCGTGTTTAAGTTATGGTAGGACGGAATTAATTCGATTATCTTTTGAATATTACGGGATATTATTTGCCAAAAGATAAAATTTGAGAAATATGGAATAGAAATATCCTAACATTCCGAAACATTCGACTCGGGATTTAACAGATTATCGAAAAATGGAGACGGTTTTTGACCCGGACTCCGAATGTACTCTAATTACTGCCAAAACGACCGTATCGGGACGTAGATGACAACTAAGAGGTTGACATTAATATTTGAGCAATCATTTGACGATAATCTTACGAACTGTCACAAATCGTTCCGCGAACCAAACATGCGGCCCAATCATCACCGAGTGGTTTGCGAGGGGTGCAGAAACGAGGTGTCTACAACTTGAAAATTACAACTCGATGAACAAACGATAAATTACAAGTGACAAAACAAATAAAGAACGAACGATGCAAAAACAAACGAAACAGGAAAGGCCAAAGGCCACGGCCAAATCACGGCCAAACCAAACAAGGCTACCCTAAGTCCTAGGTCAGGTTCATTAGGAACAAGAAAATCGAGTTTTGATGGAGGTTTGAGGGAGGAACGAATTGTTTTTCGAGGAGGACACACAAACAGTTTCAGTTTGTATGTCGGTTTTGTGGAGGGTTTTTGAGAGGCAATTAGGGTTTGTTTCTGAGGTTTAAAGCTTGTGAGTGATGGTAGGATGTGGGGAGAACTTAGAGGAATGAATGTATGATGAAGGGGTGGTATTTATAAGGAGTTAAAGTAGGTTAAAAGAGAGGGAGAGGCAATCGGGCTTCATCACGTATGGCTGCTGTCCAGCAGCTTTTGTGAGGGTTTGAGGGGGGTTTTCTTGGTGATTAAGCTAGGATAATATGGGTAGGATACTAGGGTATGGGTTAGGGTTAATGGGTACGGGTCTTGGTAGTGTTTGGAGCGGGTTTTGGGCTCGGGATTGAGCCGCCAAAACAGGGGGTGCTCGGTTTAGTGCGGGTGATTGATTGGGGTGTTTTGGACGAGAATAGGGGTTCGAACAAGGGTGGATGGGTAGAGGCTTAGGTTGGTTAGTGTACTCGAGATTCGTGCCAATTCGTAAAGGAAACGGGCTCAAAAACCGAGCTAAAAACGAGCTCAAAAAACATGTTTAAAAACGAGTTTTCTTCGCTTTTAAAATCGATTTTTCAAATCAATTAACCCATTAAAATAAATGACTTTTCAAATCAAATATATTCATAAAATGATTTTTCAAATCAATTATTTATTTTATTTTCAATAAAATAAACTTGGGAAAGTAAATTCAAAATAAAATAAATTAAATTGAAATCACTTTAAAAAGACTTTAATTTAAATATCATTTAAATTAATAAAATGAACTCACTTAAGAAACACTAATTTAAATGTCATTTAAATTAATAAAATACTTCATCGACGACGCCCATTCTACATCGTAAAACGAGCTCCAAATAATGACAATGACAACTAAAGAATACATGTGTCCTATCATCATCGGGTGTTTGTCGGGTTCTCTATAAATTCCAATATCGACGGATACGGGTATCTACACCCTTTCAGACGGCAGGTCCTTGGCCCGAATCCTTTCGAACCGCCTCGACGTCGCTTGGGTCTCCAGGTTGTAATCTTCAATTGACCTGGGGGCTCTACTTTGACTTTCGCCCTGTCCAAGCCTCAGTCAAAGTGAGGGCTCTTTAGATACCCAGTATCTGCTGAGACTCCAACACACCCGATGATTATCAGACTACAACATGTTTTGGAATCGCGGCGTTTGATCGACAGTTTGTGTACAACTTTACGTCGGAAAACTTAAAACGATTTCGAAAATAAAACATTTCAAAACATTTCAAAAATACCTGGAGTGTTTAATGCACGACGACGGGGTCGCAATGACACTAACTAGAGTCAAAATCGACACCGGACCAAAAACCGACTCAAAAATTCAAGTCCCGACTCCAACAACGAGTCAAACCGAGTCAACCACAAAAAACAAACATTTCAAACCTTCTACCTTAAGTTTTCCCGGATTCATGAATGGTCAAGTACCAAACATGTGACTACAAAACCTAGGATAGAACAAATCATGATTGTGTTTGTTGTGAAAGCGACAACTCACCTCGAAGAACCGCGACGTGGCTCGCACCTCTTTGAGCAGCCCAGGTGGCCACGTCGCTCAAAACTCACACAACCACTCATTCTCCTATAAATACCCCTCAAATGCCACCCATTTGAGACTTACGCGAGTGTCCGCCCCCTCTTTTCTCCCTTAAAATTCTCGACTCGACTTCTTAAGTCACAACCCGACGCGTATTTACAATTTACCGATCATAAATACAAGCCTTACACATTGTTTGGTACCGTCATCGTGCATTAAATCACTTGACCGACCACTACACCGTCACTAAACTTAAAACACTCTTTTTACTTACCAAAACGGTTTTAAACCGAGTTTTTTCCGATCAAACGAGTTGTTACACTTACGTCGGTCACTCGCCATAACCAAACATGTAAGTATGAGGGTGTAAAAATCCTCTTTTATTATGTTTTCATTTGTTTCATGACTATAACATGCTAAAACATGCATAACATGAACCAAAACATGGAATAAACGAGCCAAAACTGATTTTTGGTCTGAGGCAGAAGCCCCTTAGGTCGCCAGCTTACCCGCGCCTAAATGGGGTGTTCAGACCAGAGATCAACCGTGTTTGTTCTCGTCATTTCCCTTTAATCCATTTTCATATTTGTAATCGGTTTTCACCATTTCAAATATTTTCGAACCCTTTTTATTTTATTTCACTTGTTTTAACCATAAAGCATTTTTCACCCTTGGTTCCTCATACCATGACGGTTAAATCCGTGTTTCGGTGATAATATTTGGTTAATGACATTTAAAAGGTATTTTAAAACCTTTTATTTCATTTCTTTACATTTTGGAAGGTATTTTAAAGCCTTTCATCATTTCTTTACATTTCTAAAAGCAAACATATTAGTCACCAACACGAAGTCATCCTTGGTTCTACATACCATGCCGGATTTTAACCCGGGTACGATGATGAGTATCGACTAATTACATTCAAATGGACTTAAAACAATTAGTCCATAATCATTTTCAAAACTATTCATGTCAAGTTTGTCAAATCGAACCCGACACCGAATATTATCAAAATAATGATGATTATTCGAGTCTAGTTCTTCAAATCAACAAATGCGGTCTAAACGACCCCCTTTAAATCAAACCGGGTTCAAATACCCATTTTCAATGCGTTTTATAACGTTTTCTAAAAGTAAAAACACGGCACATAAACCGTGGGCTAACCCGCGCCTCAAGCAGGCCTTTTCTTTCTCATTTTCAAAACCAGGGGGAGGCCCCTTGTATCGCCGGCTGGCTCGCGCCTCATGTAGCCGTCTGGTACAGGGCCTGTTCCCTTCCAGCATTAGTCTAGGACGATCCCGACTCCGGTTAGCCCGGATACAGGACGGATCAGACGAATATTTGATTATTCAAAATCATATTTGCAAAATGCTTTACTAAGACAAATGGATCACGTTATGCATCCTAAACCTAATACGGTAAATGGATGTTTAATTTCCGTCTTGTATAAAAATCAATCATTAATCCAACTCGACATCTTATACTTGATACTTGGATTAAATCAACCGACTTAGAAAGCTCTCACATGTTAGGTTTAAATTAGTGGATGCGCATTCATGCATTTAAAAGGTTTATCAACTTTTGCATTCAACCAACCAAGATCGATCAGTAGAGGCCGCTAAATGCGGGCGGGATTGGGTGTCTGATTAAAGGGCTTCCCAATACGTACCTTCAGCTCTTACTCAGAAACTTTGGATAGTGGACGACCTTATCCAGGGCGCACGAGAGTCATTCTAGAGATAGGATGCTAAAGAAGGACGATTTCCTTATCTTTAGTACCTATGTCTAACGCTGCTTTGTGCTTCGATTTGACCGAGGTATAAAGTGGATTTCGAACGGGTTCCAGGCATCCCACAAATGCTTGGTGGCGACTCCGAACATCTCTAATTGTTTCGAGACCCTTACCGAGACGAAACCGACCGATCTAAAACGATCCGGTCGAAAGCATTTTTACGCCGCCGAGCGTGGCTTTCAAAAGACCACTGCCATTGTCCACAGATCGGCTGGGCATACGCAGGTGGGCCATGTCCACGGTAGTTTATGCTGTTAATCGCTACATTTAATTGTTTCTGTCTAATTGAGTCGACGCAATTAGTCATTTAATCATAGTAAGCCTTGACCTAGACCGGAAGGTTGGAAAGGGTAAGACTCGTAGCGAACATTAGGGCACCGTAGTGAGGGCGGAAGCTAAGCTATTTGTGCTTTAGGGCGAATTGAGACCGGAAGGAGATATTCACTGCCCCATAAACCATACTTGCATTGACCTGAGACCTAGATTGCTTGACTGAATGATCATGGTGAACCGACTGCCTTAGCTGTTTTCTCCTTATTTGCTTAATCCTTATTCTCTTACCTTTCCCCTCTTCCTCAATCTTATTAGTTTACAACAAACAAATTCAAACCCCCAAATTGGTTACCGTGACAGACTTAGTTAAAGCTGACATTTTCCCATCTCCCTGTGGAGATCGACCCGACTTCCCTAGCTATATTAGTTAGAGCCAGTTGGTTATTTTTGATAGGTATACGACTAGCCTGTCACTGAGAAAGACAAACGAAACAAAGAACAGATAAATAGGCTATTGCATCCCCGGCAACGGCGCCAAAATTTGGTACCGTCGTTAGGTACCAAAAATAAATACCTATAACAGAAGCTAGCAGTAAGTAGGGTCGATCTCCACATGGAGGCAAGATATCTATCTGTAAGTCCGTCTATCTAGTCACAATTGGGGGTTTTAATTTGTTTTCTAAACTACTGGAGGCAAAAGTCAAGAGAAGTAAAGATAAGAGCAATAAAGCGGGAAAATGAAAGATATGCGATCAGATAAAAGAGATATGTCAGGATTTCGGTTCACCATGGCAGTTTATCGACTCAGTCATAAATAGTCTAGACAATCTACTGTGAGAAGGGCAAGGGAAAGGTCCTTCCGATCTGCTATCCACCCTAGATTTCCACTAACTTAACTTTCATCCTCATTAGGGTAGTCTACTGTTCATAGCAGGTCTGTTCATTCTAATCTTCTGATCCAGGAACGAAATTAACCAGATTAAAATTATTTAGAAGCGTGCACTCAACTAAACATGTTACAGTTATATTGCTATGGTCACAGATTCTCACAAATAAATCATCTATCTTATTCACAACATCGTCACATTACTACCATGGCTCTCCTAGCCCTGACATAAGGAGATTAACTACTCATGCTATCGGATTTAACAACAACAACGACGAATATGCTAAGGGTAGCCATAGTAGAAAGATTAAGATTAAGCATAAATTAAACAAGGATAACAGTATAGCAATAGAACAAAGATTAAGAAAAACAAGGTAATGAATTAAGACTAAAAGGAAGAGAAAGATTACAATAAAGCAAATCCGGCATAAAGAACAAAGTAGCAGTGAAAATTAAGAGTAAAGTCTCAGAGATTAAGGAGTTCAGAGATTAAGAAGTTAAGAAGTCGTATTTATGACCTAATGACGACTTCCTTATATAGGGAAGTAAAAATTAACAAAAGATAAACCTAAACACGGATTAATTAACCCATGTAAACTAGATAATCACTCGATCGAGGCTTTTTATTCCCCTCGATCGAGTACTTCTCCAACAAAACCGTTCGATCGAGCAACTGAGGCTCTCGATCGAACACTTCCAAATTAGCCATCTTCGATCGAGCTCAAGAACCACTCGATCGAACTCCTTCTTCTGCTAAACCAGTCGATCGAGTTAATAGAGCTCTCGATCGAGTGTCTTCCACATAGATCAGCATCAAACTCGTCTGGTTATCCTTCCAAGGACCTCCCTTCACGCTACCCGAGGTATGACTTCTGCTCTAAATCTCTGTCTCCTTAAAATGCATGCAAAGTGGGACGACTAATGTACGATTCCACTACTTTTGGATCCATTTCTGCAATTAAGACAAAACAAACCAAAGTAGCCAATTCGGGACATTTTGCAATACAAAGCAATGTAAATGGCATAGAAATACGTGCAATAAGAGGCTAAAAAGTCTATATAAATTGCATGTATCAGCATGTTGGGAGCAGCGGTAGAAACACTAGCATTTAAGTGAACCAACCCGTGTTCAATTCTTCTAGCAAACAATTTTTAAATTTTTTGATATTGTGGGGCCCCTATTGGACTTGAGATTACCATTATTGCAATGGCCTAAAATCTAAATGCCTGATAAACTTTTGTCCTCTCCAATTTAACTTCGATAATTTTTTTTTTCTTTTTTTATAACTTTGAAGTTACTTCCATGATATTATAATTATTCTTGTATATTTGTGTCATCTTATTTTCTCTCCCAATAAATTACACCTACTTTCACTAATTTATAATGATAAAATATTATACAAATTTTTGAACACTAAATTTAGTAACAACAATATAAATAAGATAAAATGAGTAGTTTACTATTATAGTACACGTAGTACTATTTCACATTTATAAAAAAAATGTGTTGATAGCTAAAAATAAAGGAGATAACTAATTTATTTTTTAGATGAAAATTGAAGACCAAATAATCAAGTCAAGAAAAAAATCTAGAGTTTTTTTCTGGGTTGAGACGAAAATATTGGCGCATGACCTTCAAAAGATGGAATAATACTAGCCTAGGGCCCTATTATTAAAAATTGCACAGGGCCCCCGGAAACTCAGGGACGACCCTGATACCAAACCCTATATTATTTTCCAGGTTATTATATTTCATATACACGACACTATATAACATACTGAATAGTTTAATACGTGAATTTATTTATCTTTTAAATATATCAACTAGTTTTGTGACCCGTGCAATGCAAGGGTTTTATCAAGACGCTTTCTTAAATTTTTGTTCTGATACGAAAATCTAATGAAAGGGGGGGATGGAGACCAGTTTTTTTTTCAACTATAAATAAAAGATTTTAAGATAAAATGTAAAATTGTTGACACATGTTGTGAAATAATCCATGTTGTGGTAAGATTTAAAATAGGGAGAATTTAGTTTGAGAAGTGGGTAGTTAATACAGAGTATAATCCTTCTTAAAATTTATTCATGCATATGTTTGTTCAAAGTGGGTTAAGAAGTCAAAATGTACTTTTTTGGTTAGTAAATCGGCTTGTACTTAATGTGATGACATTATAAACAAAAAAAAGGAACACATAGTTTTATTTACGTGGAAATTCTTATGTTAATGACAAAGTATGCAGACTTAAATTCATTTTGGTGGACTATCTTGTGAATTTGAGTTGTATTACAGTTATAATCTACAAAACATTCTAAACATGATGATGTAACTTGTTGCCTAAAGTCATATGCATAATCATTTTTCATTGTATTTAATTACTTTGTAGGGTAACAACCGAATATTCTACATCACGTTTCAAACCAAACAATTGTTGTGACTAATCACATACCACAAATCTGTCGGAATCTTGAAATAGGACGAATTTGTCTTAGAAATGTAAATCAAACTACTTAATGAATGCACAACATCTTCTATATTGACTTATTCAATTACATAATCTATACATACTACCCGCATGTCAACAAAAAAATACATGTAAGCAAATTAATCAACCTTATAAGCAGATTACAAATATTAATCATGTGATTTAGAGATTAGCAAGGAAGGAACCGGATTTGGTTATTTGACTTCATAACTATGAAGTTGAACTTTTTTATTTTACGCAAAACTTAAATATTAATTTTTTTTTACAATGAAAACTATGAACAATCAGGAGAAATCAACATGCAAATAAACTAAAAAATTTAAACTTTAGTATCAATGTAGCGCCTTTGAGATCCAAAATTTATATAAAATTGAACCATTGATTTTCAAAGCACAATAAAACGGAAGCGGATGGAATGTTTGTCTTCAATGTACATTTCACATGACTCATGGAGAATTAAGGATGAGTGATATAAAATGTGTTTGACTTTAGAGAGTTATAATATTGATTTTGTATTTGTTTGGTTCTCTTATTTTCTCTATGAGGAGGTATTTATACAAACTCAGAGAGCAACTGAAAAGTCACCACTAATACACTTAATAATGCAAATTCATTGTATCATAATTTCACTAATAAATTTAATTATGATAATTCATTGTGTCATAATTTATACATATCAGATCATAATCTCTTACTATTCCTAATAAAATGTAAAGAAAAATAACATAAAATGTGGCACTTAAAATTGCTTAACACAACACAAGTCAAATAATAAACTACTCATCTTGCCTTTTTATTATATTGTATAGATACTAATAGTTAAGTCATTTATCATACTAAATTTCGAAAAAACAATTAATTTGGAATAAATTTTAAAGGATAATTAAACAATAAAAGTGGAATGGAGAGGTCTCATTTAAATTCACCATGAACACAAAATTATAAATATAATTATTTTAGTTTTACTTACTAAATATATTGCTAAACAATGCAATTTGTTTTTTTTTTTTTTTTTTTTTTTTACAAAACCTTATCCTTTACGTGAAATAATTTCATAAACTAAATACATGGTATTACTACTCTTTTAAAATTATATTATTCGTGTTTAATTTACTTACGTATTTACAGAATTTGTTTGTAAATTAATTAAATTAAATAAATATTTTCTTTTCCATATATTTTATATTTTCCAAAACCTTATCCTTTACGTAAAATAATTTCATGAACTAAATACACGGTATTACTTGTAGATACCTCATTTCTGCACCTCCCGCCAAACACCCGGTGATGGTTGGGCCGCGTGTTTGGTACACGGAACGATTTATGACAGTTCGTAAGTTTATCATCAAGTGATAGCTCAAATACTTGTGTCTATCCCTTGGTTGTCATCTACGCGCCATTACGGTTGTTTTGACAGTAATTAGAGTTCATTTGGAGTCCGGGTCAAAAACCGCTTCATTTTCTAATAAACCGTCTAAAATGTCGAGTCGGAATGTCCTAGAATATTCCGGATATTTATTCCATAATTCAATTTTTTATTCTTTTGGCAAAATATATCCCGAAAATCTTATTTTAGGGAATAAGGAAGTCGAGATCTACCGCAATTCCATAAAAGAAACGCGGAAATCTTTCTTCCGCAGAAGGAAACCTCTGGGGAAAGGACGCAGCATCTGCTGCGCCTCCTCCAAGGGTCGCAGCAGCTGTTGCGCCTCTTCCCCAGCCCTTTTCTGCATATTTTCAGATCTTTTCGAGATTTGTTTCCAAAGTTTTAGTCATTTCATAACTCTTCCGTGTGGTTAGTATAAATAGGGACCTTCGTTCCTCATATTTCTCACGCGAGTGTCCGCCCTTCTCTTCTCCCTTTGCATTCTAAGACCGTGCTCTAAGCTTATTGACGTCTACGTGTTTGATCAATCGACCACGTAAGCTCGGATCCTTCTGAGTACCAGGCACGTTGCATGACCAACCAATTTGACCAACTACACCTCAATTAATCAATCAATTTAATCTAAATCCTCTTACGAGGGCACTTTCATCATACATTCGAGTCGAGCAATCACTAAACGTTAACTTAGTTAATCTCGTTTCGTCAAACATGTAAGTCTGAGGGTGTAAATCTCATCTTTTATTATTGTATTTTATTTTTGTACTAACTAATGTAAGATTTACGTCAAAAGTATGCTTAAGACCGATTTCTAAAACCCTTTTGTTAAACTGTTTTCACGAATTAACAGTAGGCAGACGTCGAGAAGAAACGCAGCAAGTGCTGCGCCTCTTCGAAGAGTCGCAGCATCTGCTGCGCCTCTTCCAGAGGTTGCCGCAGTTCCTGCTTTTCTTCTTCCTCGCCTCTCTGTTAATTCGTCCTTTTTCCTTTGTTTTCTTATTTTCTTCTCTTTTCTTCGTACCTATAATAACTTTAACACATATTCATAATAAATAATACGCTTTAAATCCGACTTAAATCTCTTATAATCAATATTTGCGGATTTTCGTCATTAAATCAAACCGGGATTTTGGAGATTCGATTTGTTCATATCAAGTCTCTGGAATTCGACCTTTGTACATATTTTTATCGTTTATTTTCAGTTTATCACGCCTTTCAATTAATAAGCTTAACCTAATTAATTTGTAGCTAGTTTCTAACTCGTCTATATTTAGTTGTAATCCGTCTTAATCCGTTTTAATTCGTTCTAATTCGTTTTTATCGCTTTTATGACGATTTCATATGTAAATAATATGCTAAATCATTTTCATCCGAGTCAAATATCAATAATCAATCATTAAACACACCAACGAACATTAACAATTCGCAGTTCTGACTTCACTGCCAGAACTCACCTCAGGAACAGACGCAGTGACCACTGCGCCTCTTCTAAGAGACGCAACATTGCTGCGCCTGTTCCGGGTTGAGTTATGTCTCTGAACTTCCGTTTTTGCTTTGACCTAGTTCATTAGTTTACATATTAATTGACTATTAATCGTAATATCACTCCTATTCTGTCCGTATTGTCCTAATGTATTTTCTCTGTTTTTCTCAAATTATCCGTCTTAAATATATTTTTGACGTAAATTGATTAATTCATTGTAATTATTGTAATTTTTAATTATTGCATTTATTTATCGTTACTTTATTGTATTGGATGATTTATTTATTGTTTTCTCATATAATTAATTCTAAACCCTACTTCGACATAATTGTTTGCTAATTATATGTTCACCGACTTAGTTAATTCTCACATGCTAGGATCAAAACATTGTTTGTTGCATTGCATGCATATAATCGACAACATATCGAGTACAAACGATTTCCCTAATCATTAGTAGAGGCCGCTATCGAGGCGGGCGGGATTAGGTGTTCATTAAAAGGACTTCCTAATGTTAGGATTCATTAATCTCATTAATATACATATTCATATATGAAATAATTTATTTGGTCATAAAATAAATACTAGATCTTATGCATGCAAACATAAAACAAAGTAGAGAAGAAATCGTCACTTCTTACATTTGTGTTTCGGATTTTTGGGCACCAACAAGATCTCCTTCTTGTTAGTTCTTGAGCTTTCCAACAATGGATGAACAAGGTTCAAATTAGAACCTCTCCCAAAAGCATATACCCAAAGAATCCCCTTAATAACCAATATTATTATGAACTAGTAATAATAGTAATCTTACTTAAAATTTGACACAAAAATAATTTGTATTTGCTCTTGAATATTTCGGTCCAAGAGGGAGTATTTTTGTGAGGTTTTATTTCTCTGGGTAGAGAATAGAGTATCTTTCTTACACTAGAAAAATAGAAGAAGTAGTGAATAAATGATAGATAAAAACCCTTGGCTTTTTTTTTCATACAAAAACCGGTTGGAGGGGGGGAGTAGTGGCCAATGCATGAGCTTGTGTTCTTCTCAAGATAACACTAGGCATGCATGGCTACAATTAGACTTAATCATTATGTTTCCATTTAAAAAATAAAACACAATATAAACTCTCATACTCCCTCCATTTTCGGCACACTTAAATAAAATGGGTAGTCCATTTTACTTTGTCATTTGTCAATTTTGTCACATGTTACATGTTACATGACATGTCACAATGCAATGTATTTTTAACATATTAAAAATCAACATATTAATAAAATATGTCACATACAAAATTAACTAGTAATTCTTGATTACTTGTACCAAAATGGTTTATCAAATTATAAATTACAACAACTTGTATTTATAATAAATTATTCATTCTGTTTCAATTGTTTCGTAAACAATAATTTAATCTAAGTAATAAAACAATTC
Source organism: Silene latifolia (assembly GCF_048544455.1). Classification (NCBI taxonomy): domain Eukaryota; kingdom Viridiplantae; phylum Streptophyta; class Magnoliopsida; order Caryophyllales; family Caryophyllaceae; genus Silene; species Silene latifolia. The sequence goes on along the minus strand of NC_133537.1, from coordinate 9,148,583 downwards.
GATTACTTAGACCGTATCTCATTTAATCAAATTACAATAAGACACGTTAACTTTACTCACAAAATCATCCGTCAATTTTAAGCAATTTAATTAACTCGTATCGGCATACGATTAATTAAATAATCAATTAAGAGTATTTCCCTATAGGTATGACCTAAGGGGATCAACTGATCACCACCGTCGCACGACAGTAATGTCAAACTCTAGTCGACCAATCATTACCGATATGTGTGGACCAGTTGATCAAAATATTACTTCCCACATGTATTCTTAAATATGAGATTTAAACATGTGATCATTATGATCGACAGTTGTGATCGCATTATTGTCGGAGGACACTTATTCCAACAATCTACCACTTGTCCTCGACAAGTGTGCGTCACCAATTCTCTTGTCCTATTACTATCTCCCACTCAATGCAAGGTGTCTTTCGGGTCGTACTTGCAAGTGATCATATCGAGAGTGGTTTCCTCGATCTGGAGAATAACTGATTGACCGGAATTTATCTACCATAGATACCTTCCGAGCGTGGCCACGCATTTCCAGTTCAGTACTCCTCGAGTGGCCTTGAGATATTGTTTCAACACTGACAAGGGGGTGGACAATTCCTATCGCACTATTCCCTTCGACTAGCCACAGCCATCATAACCCAAAATATGCCCATTTGACCCCATTTACGAAGGTCGTAGTAACATAAATCAAAGTTAATCTGAAACTGTGCCACCTTAGGCGAACAGTCTTTAGTCAAAGAATTGACTCATTAGAATACTATAGTAGCTCTCGCCACGACCAGGCTATATAAATTTGCCAGAACTCTATAAGCGGTCATTAGCCCGACAAAGTGTTCCTAACAGTCTGCCTATGTGATTGACTAGTCATCTCATATGACTCTATGGCACTTGAACTTGCCATCAATCGCATTACACTCCAGTCACTTCGAGATGTCACTTCATACAAGTGACTATGGGAAAATACCATATTAATCCGAGTTCACTTTAACGGGGTTCAATATTGTCTCTACAGCCCGTTTGGATGTAACAAAGTATAAAAGGAGTTTTTAGATAAAAAAAACTCGAACGACAAATGTGATTATCACATATGAATAGTCAATACCTGATTACTACTTTATATTCTTATAAACCAATTTGATCATGATGTAGTTGTTCATCTCAATCCAATTGAAATGACATGACTCATCATGTTAAGCCTATGAGAAGGCTTTGGTTAGTAGGTTTTATCAACTTCTTGTACCTGACTTAACCTTACTACATACTCGTTTTCCTTTGTAATGTATACATTTGCATTACAAAACTTTCTGAGTACGTGTCTAGATCCAATCTAGACATAGGCTCTCTTGCCTTAGAATAGCTCCCACTGTTTTCTTAGTGTGCGGGACCCATCCTCTTGCACATCTCATGATTGCAAGTGTACTCACTTTCCGTTGTAAGCATCTCTCATTGTTCTTTATTGCCTAGAACGATTCTAACAAATCCATTCTTAAATAACATAGCCACAATGGTTCCTTAACTATCTTTAGGTGTTTTGAATACGGTTTTTATCTGAAATCTTATGCAATCTCAACAGTCATTAGTGTAAGCCCTTACATAAATTTGTGAATTGCATCAAAAATACTTAACTTTACATCCTTAATGCTTTCCTCAAGCACATAAGGATAATCTATATGGCTACTAGGTAACTATTACTTAAATTCGATTTGAAATAATTCCAATTCATCATACTCAAAGTATATGAAGTGTTATACATCATTACTCATTTAATTGATCCGACAGCGGAAGCAAATGGAATCAATCAAATATGTTCAACTCGATTGAACTAATCATGAATCTTATCAACATAAGACTTCTTATTTGGCGCTAACATCATGTGGATTTATCTCCATAAATCTGGATATTTAAAGATGTATTATATTACTCCACAAGTCTTAAATTATTCCCAATGATCAATATGTTATCCACATATAAGACTAATTAAAATTTCTGTAACTCCCACTAAACTTCATGTATAAACACAACTTCTCAACCTATCGAGAAAAGTTTCATAACATGATCAAAACATTGATTCCAACTCATTGATGTCCTACTTAAGACAATCTCTTAAGTTGCACATTATTTTAGGATTGCAAGAATCTACAAAACTCAAGACATGTATTGAATACATTCCTTCTAATTGAAGAAGTGGGTTTTAGATTCACTCGCTATATATCTCATAATGAAACACAATCCCTAAGAAGATCCAAATAGATTTAAGCATTTCAACTAGTGCAAAATCCTTTGTCACCAATCAAGCTTTGATATCTAACAATTCACTTGGAATTTATTTCGGATTTTCATGGCTCTAAGCCTTGTATTGAGTTGTGACTTAAACACTCTCATGTAAGTCATATATTCATTACTTTCCAGAAGTAACTTGAATCAAACAATTTCTTTGTAAGTTGTAAGCTTTTTACTTTCTTAAAAGTAACATGAATTCATTATCTTCAACAAGTGATGAATTTAACCTCCTAGGTTTCGAAGAAACAACGTCATGTAGCCAAGAAAGACCAGTTTCTCGCGACATCTCATTTTTGACACAATTCTTTTGTGGCTCTTGAATATTTTCTCCCACTCTGTCTTCTAGAAATAAACTTGTATTCTAGAAAGACAGCTTCACGAGCCACAAACCCGTTGTACTCGTGATTATTGTAAGAAAAATGAGTATTTGTTTCTTGTGAAAACTTACAAACATGGTACCCTACCATTTCATATCTCATATGAATCGTTTTAGATTTAGTGAAAAAATAATTTAGACAATATGATAAAATCCCCAAAAGGATCAAGTAACTCAAGGTAACTTGATTGAAGTCCAAACCATATCGAATAGCGTTTGATTTCTTTATCCAACCACACATTATCCCATAATGCGTGCTAAGAGAGATTAATTTGTGATACTATATCACATTTTCTTTGGCTTATATCAAAGTCTTCACTTTGATAATCCCATCACGACTAAATCGTGATTCTTTGAACTCTTTGAACTTCTTCAAAGATTTCTCCTTTTTACCTTATGAAGTGAACACATTAGTGTCAACTTGAATCGTTGGTAAAAGAAAATGATCAACCTATTCTGGATCAATGATTTACATTCTCAATTTCCTTTTCAACCAAAAGCATGAGAAATCTTGCTTTGAATACAAGATGCGCATATACCATAAGATTAACAATCTAATGGTTTCAAGAGTACTCGGTAACTCTTTGCGTTTATCATTCCAGAATTAAAGTTTTAATCTTGGGATACCAATTTTGAGTCTTGTATCATCTACATGATATATCATTCTATTTTGGTTTTTAGAATATAGTCACCTTGATAATGGGCTAGCCATACATCAAATCGTGGTGTAAATGGGTCACAAAAGTGAAACCTCTTTTGCATCATAACAAAATTATATTCTTATTTAGAGTTTATGTACTTAATAGTCATAATTAAGGTACAACTTTAAACCCAAAACTAGTTTGAGTACACAATGACTCTATCTCTCGACATTTTTTATGCTAGTCGTCATATTCTACTCATCCTATGTATCGAATACAATGATGAAAACCACCACCGGTTTCTAATATTGACGAAGTGGTACTAGCAAATATATGTCAATTAATTAAATAAAGAACTAAGTCTCATTAGATGTCCCACAACTAACTTGCTTATTCTTTAACAACTTGGAGTAGTTTCCTTTCTAGTGTCCAACACTTCCAAAAGAAAACTTTATCGATTGGAATTGATAGGTTTAGTCTTTACTTTTACCTTTGTCTTGTCAATTCCATTCTAATCTTTACTTCTTGAACCTCGCCCTTTTCGTAACGATTAATAGAATGCTCCCACTCATTTCAATAAATCTTTGTTTAGAGAAGCAAAAATTTAATTTCATGAAGACTACTCTTCAATTCATTCGTTTAGTCTTAAAACTTTCATTGAAGTGGTTGCGTTATTTTGGTCAATTACGATTTCTTACAAATCTAATTACCAAAACAATTTATCGTTTCAAGGTACTTAACTCAATTAAGCATGTGAGAAAAAATCCATTGTAAGTAGATGTGTTAGTCAAGAATCAAAAGCCTGTTTGATAATGAATAACTTCTATCTACACTCTTCACAAGAATTCTTTGCAATGAATAACACGAGGTTTTAGAAGAAAATTCATATTTGTCTTTAGTTACGATGTTTTAATGGAGATTTGAATTAAAATCGAAATGATATCGTATAAATTGAGGTAAAGAATTAGAACAATATGATAACGGAATAATGAAAACAAAACATTCATCGTTATAATAATACTTGTAAATAATTTAACAAGATATGAGCATTTATATAGTGACCTCTACCCAACTATTATAAATGATTCCGAGATCCAAATTCATATTAACTTGGGCACGGTGTAGCCGATTCATCCCTTATCAATATAACTCGGTAGATTAACTCTTTAATCGATTCTACTTTTAGAACTCCCGGTCGATAAAATTACTCTAATATTTATCTTTAGCCCAAAACACATCCGGCTATGGTCGAGAATACTTTTGTTGAGTTCAACCCAAATTTCGAATAAATGTGTTCATGATCCAAATCCACATTAACTTGGGCACGGGGTAGCCGATTCATCCCTTATCAATATGAATTCGGTGGATAGACATTTATCACCCACTTTGTAACACCCGCGAATTTCCCTTACTGACAGTTAAAATTTATTAAACCGTTTAATTATTTTGTTATATATTTTTGAATTATTTTATTTAATTAATTTTATGTCAAACACGATTTTTATAAACGTATTATATAAAAGCTCATTTTTATAAAAATACGTACGATTAAATTATATTTTTAAGGCACGATTTATATAATAATATATGTATACGTATTTTTGGCCGGATAATAATAATGACTGTAATAGTAATAATTCCCGTCTTAAATCCCGTCTAACATTAGACCGTCACATTTTATTTGAGAATCTTATCTTAACACGGACCAATCGTGTGTCGACAACACATATCCTATCCACCCACACACTACTTTTAAATGATTATTATTATTATTATTATTATTATTATTATTATTATTATTATTATTATTATTATTATTATTATTACGCGTCCCCACCCCCTGCTTCTTCCCCTTGCTTTCTTCGAATTACCAGCAACACCAATCTCACATCAAACAATAACCAAGTTTCCAAACACCATTTTCTTTTCGACCTTAAAACCGAGATCCTGTCCCCATTTCTCAACCAAATTCGATGATTTTTGTGCCATTCTCCTCCTTAGTTCCCCCTCCATCTTTTAAGGTAATAAAGTCTCATTTTTGTGACGGTTTCGTTTTTCGCCATCTTATAAAAGTTTCGATTTTTGCCTCAATCCTTTCTTTTTCTTGCTCCTTGATAAAGGTTTCGAAGACCCGGTGGAAGACTCAAGCTTTGGGGACTGTTTATTCGAAGAATAAGGAGCGGTTAAGGTAACGGTGATAGGTTACTCGACAAAAATGTCGAATTCCGTTTTACTTATCGTTTCATATGCCCTTGTTTGATAAAGTTTGGTTCTTTACACTTTTCTAATTGGTATGCTTGGATTTATCGAGTCAAATTCCGTCTTTATACTCGAATTCGGTTGTTATTCATGAGGTAGTTGTGTTTAATTTCCGTCTAAATCTCGCTTTAAAAGTTGTCTTAAAATGGGTTGAAGTGGACTGTTTGGATGTCGTTCTTGGAGCTGTGAAAGACGGTCTCTATGCTGAAATTTTTGGAACTGTTTTGGTGGACATGACAACAATGCCAGTCCGACTTGTGGAAACCGCAAAATAAAACTTACTGATCTCGTAAACAAGGCTATGAGTCTATGACCCAGGAAAATACTCCGTAGCATATATTAGTAAAAGGCCATCTTCATTGCAGAATGTTTGCATTTCTATTACTATTCATGTTACAAGTTACTTTGGCAGTGGTCTTAATCATATAAAACTTTTAAGATTGACGTCATATACTAATTGTTCAATCGTCTTGACCGTGGTTAAATGTGAACTGAGCAATTATGTAATACGGAGTATAATGCATCTCCCTACCTTCAATTATCTCGTGTTTTGGTCAATGTTTGGTTGGTGGTTCGAGCCAACTTTCTTATTTTCGTCTTAAGGGCATGTCCATGTATAAGTTGGGTCATTTGTATGATAAATTTTCGTATTGTTTCATGCTTAAAAATCCGTCTTAAGACGGTCTCACTTGGGTTGCAATGTTGCATTTTGAATGCTCAATTCCAGGCCCCTTGCTTTTCTTGTTTGATTGTCTTGGAAATTTTTATGAATTATATTTGTGGGGCTCTTTACTACTTAGTTGTTAGACTCAATATAAGTTGTAGGATGGATTCTTTATATTTTAATGGTTGGGCTAAATACACTATATGAATTGGGCTTCTTGTGTTGAATTTGTTGGATTTGACATGAGTAAATTGTTGGTTTTCACATGACCAATTCTTTGGGCCTCACATAGATAGGTTGCTTGTTGGGCTCATAAATGATTTACTTGAGTTGGTCATATTTTTATTCCGTAAGTTTCACATAACGTAAATTATCCACTATCACTTGTTATATTATATTTAACCGGCATGTTAAATTATAAAATGGAATATTTAATAAAATACGAGTACGAAACATTTATTCTATATATGTACTTGTAAGAGTCACATCCTTGATAATGTCTTGTATTGTTCGGTGGTGTGAGTCATGGTCCTATCGGACACTAGGGGTGAGCCATAGGCCCTCTAGTTGCGATATGATCGTCGGGACTGATGTTCCCATCCGTACTTATGGTGAGATGCAAGCCATAAGTGTGAGTGTGACATTAATAATCTCGTCCCATGTGCATGAAAAGCTTATTATAAATCATTACTTGTAAGAGTCGTATTCTTGTAGAAATGCCATATTACCATCGTATGAGCTTGACATACATTTTTGCCCTGCTTGTGCGGTTCTGGCAAGCACGGGTTTGACCTACTCGTGCTGTTCTGGCGAGTACGGGTTTGACCTACTTGTGCTGTTCTGGCAAGTACGGTTTTGGCCTACTTGTGCTGTTCTGGCAAGTATGGCTTTTGGGCCACTTGTGTTGTGCTGGCAAGTGAGTCTTATCTTAGTCTTTCCGCCACTTTCGTGCTGTTCTGGCGATTGGGGTACTCGGTCTACATGAGTAGTCGAGTCTTGGGTGCGTGCTGTGCTGGCGCACGTCGAATCGGGATGTACACCCGAGAATCTGCAGATTTAGACCAGGACCGTATCATTATCGTAGTCCTACCCGGGGAAATTATAGTCTAAGAGTAATAAATGTCTTGCATTATTTGGATGGTTACTTTGGTCATATCTCCTTGAAATACGTGCTCGTGGCTAAGTGGTCGTGTCTGTTTCCTTGTCCTATCCATTTATCTATTGTTGCTTATGCCTTACTTGTTTATCCCATCATTTCTTTTATCCTTGTTGGTTTAAACACGTATGATCCCATGTTTAGTTATGATTCAATTCACTCATGTCCTACCTAATATGATTGTTTGTTTACGTTCTTTGTTATGTTCGTTTCGACATATTGTGGCTGGGAGAACCTTGAGTTACTCCCCACTGACTGTGGCGTTCATGTTTACATGAATGACAGGTGGTGAAGACGCTTACGTGGGGAAGACGTGTGGGCTAGCGAGAACTAAACCCTTGGGCCTTAGTGGCTAGTTTAGAAACCCCTTATATGTTTATTCGTGGGATATCTTTTCCCCGTTTTCTAGACTTGAGTTGTAATAACCTAAATTTGTCTATTGTAGTATTTGTTTCTTTTCCTTTTGGCACCCGCGTGTTAATATTTAACTAGTAATTTAAAAGTTTTTAAAATCTCATAAATTTCCGCTTTAATTTATTAGTTATATTTTCCGCTTTATCGCGGGGTGTCACACACTTCCCCTACGTAACAAGGTTTGTACCCCGGTGTGGCCGAGCGCACTCCCTCACGAAATAGGTTTTCATGGTTTCTAATTTTTGGTAAGGCTAAGTCTCAATTGTTTATTTAGCGAGAGGTTATGTCAACTTATTATCTATCACGTTTTAAGTGAACTAAAGCGGTGAACTACGATAATTGTAATTGACACGGTCGATAAACTCGATTTATAAAAATGCATGTTTAGATATGGCGATTTAGCGATGCATGCAACATATAAATAAAATGCAAAGCATAAAAATAAAGTCCTAGTATGGCCTTCCTAAAATAGTAAATCTAATAAACTATTACAAATTCGGAAACCAACTCCTTTGGTCCCTTGATCTTCGGTCTTGGCACGCATCTCGAGGTAACACCGTCTTCATGGAAACTCCGGGAAATTACAAATAATAAATAAAATTACATAATTTCCTATTATACATTTGTAATAAAAATAAATAAATCTATTAAATTACAAAACGGTGATACGAGATCACAATAATTACAACCGAATCGATATTCCCATACATTTCGAGTAATACCAATTAAAAACTAAGGTCATACTAAGTAAAATTACATAATTCAAAAATTACATAAAATTTAAAATATGACAATCATAAATAAAATGCAGCATTATAATATGTATGAACATGCTTAATATTATGCTAAATCGCCTTTTAAGAGCCAATGTCGTATATTTTATCGGTTTTTATGGATTTGCGTGATTTAACTTATTAAAATCACAATAATTACATAAATTCATATTTATGTACAAGTTAATTACCCTAACCATCTTAGGACTCAAAACTTAGTCTTCACTAATATTTTGACAATAACTCAACTTGATTTCTTAATATTGTTCATTATGGACCAAAAATACAAAAATATGCTATAAACTTCAAATTAAATCATAAAAATTTCAAATAATTTCAAAATTTGAAATTTAAACTCATGAACATTCTGGAAAAATACCATGACACTCATAATGTTCAAAACTTAGGTTAAATATTTCGAAAAATTATTGAGAAAAACAATGTTGCGGTTTATCGGTTTTAACAAATATGACCTATTAAAATATGAGAAAATTTATTTTCATCAACTTATCACTTTTAGATCTGAAATATATGATAAAATGCAACATGTGACGTTTTTCCTTTAGTCATGAAGTATGTTTTAGCATTATAACTAATTATAGTCACTATTTATGTGATTTTTCATCAAAAAATCATAAATCATGCAAAAAGACTTCACTATAGCCAATTATTTTACACACATCTTGTAAAATTTCATGTGACAACATATTAAATTTCCATGACCAGATTCGAAATATAACTCATATTCAGGGGCGGATCCAGGAATCAGATGTACGGTGGGCTAAATTTTTTTTCCCCGAAAACGTAATAGCAGCCTTGAAATTGATAATTATAACTTATGAGTGCTTTAAACATTGTTTTTTACGTGCCACTTTTATGATATTCGAGTCAAAAATTTTAAATTTTGAAATTTTATCGATATTATATTACTCCGTGCATCCCGGTAATTATTCACATTTATTTTATATACAAAGATGAGGTAAATGACACATTCCCCATTTTATCCTTCGGAATTGTCACGTGCTCTCTTCCCCTAGTTTCATTTTCCTTCCTCAATTTCTTACATTTTCTCTCCGATGGTTCTTTTCCGGCAACTAAAATATGTAGCAAACAACAATAAAAAAATTCATAAGTAAACTTCCTACTCTTACAATAATTGATTACTTGGATAGAAGAATTGAACAAAGTGTTGTTTTTATGTTGTCAAAGGCTTGCATTAGTAAACAAGACTACTATACTTGAAACCACATAAATCAAAGAGTGAGAAGTATAAATTTTGCCTAAAATGATATACCCCGTATAAATTCAAAGACAAACATATCATAACTCATAAGTGATCTTATAGGTAAAAATATTAAAAATTAAAAATATACTTTGTTGGGGTTCGAACTTGTGTCAGTTGGAAAAAAAGCCAATATTTTACCACTATGTCAATTGTAGATTCATGCTTTATATGTACATGTTAATATCTATTAACTTTTTTCCTCAAGAATAGGTTGGGCTCCAGCCCAACTAGCCTTTGGGCTGGATCCGCCCCTGCTCATATTAACCTATTTACCCATTTAAATACGATTTAAACTTGTAAAATTCATATTTCGAGCAAAACAACTTATTTTAACATGAAAATTTACAGGCCATCAGTAGATAATATATGTGAAAACATATCCAAAAACCACTGAAAAAATTCGAAGTTTAGCTATTTTTCGTCCAAAAATGACATTTTCCTCATAAAAATCACATTTTAATGCCAATAATATATAAAATGAACAATAAAATCCATAAATAAACCAAAATGTCCTAAAAATCACTCAGGACCAGAAAATTTTAACATGCAAGGAAATTTTTAGGTTTATCTTCATAAATCCAAATTAATTAGTTTTGTATGTTAATCTTATAACTCGGAAAAACCATAAACCGATTTGCATGCAAACAACCTATGGCTCATGATACCGCTTGTTAGGATTCATTAATCTCATTAATATACATATTCATGTATGAAATAATTTATTTGGTCATAAAATAAATACTAGATCTTATGCATGCAAACATAAAACAAAGTAGAGAAGAAATCGTCACTTCTTACATTTGTGTTTCAGATTTTTGGGCACCAACAAGATCTCCTTCTTGTTAGTTCTTGAACTTTCCAACGATGGATGAACAAGGTTCAAATTAGAACCTCTCCCAAAAGCATATACCCAAGGAATCTCCTTAATAATCAATATTATTATGAACTAGTAATAATATTAATCTTACTTAAAATTTGACACAAAAATAATTTGTATTTGCTCTTGAATATTTCGGTCCAAGAGGGAGTATTTTTGTGAGGTTTTATTTCTCTAAAATTCTTCACAAAGGTAGAGAATAGAGTATCTTTCTTACACTAGAAAAATAGAAGAAGTAGTGAATAAATGATAGATAAAAACCCTTGGCTTTTTTTTCATACAAAAACCGGTTGGAGGGGGGGAGTAGTGGCCAATGCATGAGCTTGTGTTCTTCTCAAGATAACACTAGGCATGCATGGCTACAATTAGACTTAATCATTATGTTTCCATTTAAAAAATAAAACACAATATAAACTCTCATACTCCCTCCATTTTCGGCACACTTAAATAAAATGGGTAGTCCATTTTATTTTGTCATTTGTCAATTTTGTCACATGTTACATGTTACATGACATGTCACAATGCAATGTATTTTTAACATATTAAAAATCAACATATTAATAAAATATGTCACATACAAAATTAACTAGTAATTCTTGATTACTTGTACCAAAATGGTTTATCAAATTATAAATTACAACAACTTATATTTATAATAAATTATTCATTCTGTTTCAATTGTTTCGTAAACAATAATTTAATCTAAGTAATAAAACAATTCGATTACTTAGACCGTATCTCATTTAATCAAATTACAATAAGACACGTTAACTTTACTCACAAAATCATCCGTCAATTTTAAGCAATTTAATTAACTCGTATCGGCATACGATTAATTAAATAATCAATTAAGAGTATTTCCCTATAGGTATGACCTAAGGAGATCAACTGATCACCACCGTCGCACGACAGTAATGTCAAACTCTAGTCAGCCAATCATTACCGATATGTGTGGACCAGTTGACTGTAAAATATTACTTCCCACATGTATTCTTAAATATGAGATTTAAACATGTGATCATTATGATCGACAGTTGTGATCGCATTATTGTCGGAGGACACTTATTCCAACACCTAATACGTACCCTCACCTCTTACTCCAGATATCGGTGAACATCTGTGTTCATTGGCATTCACGAGAGTCGTTCTAGACATATAATGCTAAGGGTAACGAGTTCTTAATTTCTATGTCATTACTTTATGTCTTGACATGACGCGAAATATTCGAACGGTTTCCAATTTTCCACAATAAACTGGTGGCGACTCCACAAATGCAAACGCTTGTTTCCCAAGCGCCCCTGTGGGCCCCCCGTGTCCACATTACTGCCCTTTTAAAATTCTATTATTAGTGTTCAATTTCTCTTAAGTAGTTACTGAAATTTTTTGTAAATTACTTAAACTAAATAAATATTTTCTTTTTCATATATTTTATATTTTCCTAAGAAATTATTTTATAAGATCTTTAATACTCATTTCTGTAAAACATCTTCTATTACAACAAAGTTACAGTAAAAACAATAGTGAATTAGTGTCTTTAAAAAAAAAATTGTTTTCAACTTCATTTATTCTTCTTCGTTCTTAATTTCTTATGTATTCGGTTTTTTTTATTTCGAATACTGATGGGGCATATTCTGCACCGCTGACCAAGTCAACATATTGAGCAAGGTCAAGGGTATCCACAGCAAAGTCAACGACGTAGACAGTCTAGCCGATGGAGCCCCATCGGCTGTCACACCCGGTCTCGGCAGGACAACCCGCCAGTAGGGGCACATATCCGCGTACTCATATCCAAGACCCTCGGCGAGCCTACCACAGGTCCACCGGCCGAGGGTACAACGGTCTTTCCACCTGATAGCCACTTGGCCACTTGGCCACTACGTGACAAAAGGTGAATGCCTATAAATACTCCTCAACCTTCATTGAGGAAAGGATCCACAAATTGACCTAATAACCACTATTCATCTGGTAATATCTTCCTTATCTCTCCACAATATACTCTTAGCCAAGTTACAACGACTTCTCTCTAAGTTTACTGACTTGAGCGTCGGAGTGAGTACGCTCGGCCAAAGCCGAGCCCTCAGTTTGTTCATCGTTTCAGGAGATCGCAAGGAGGATTCAAGCAAGGACATCATTCTACGAGCTACGAGTGGTAACAAACATCTGCTCTGGAATTACACCCGGAACAATTGGCGCCGTCTGTGGGGAAAGACACTAGAAGCTAGTCACATTCATTCCCAAACAACAAAAACAAAAACACAAAAAAAAACCCACCCCAAGAGCTAAGAAGATGTCGAAACAACAAGAGGTATTCGTGAATGACGAAACCGAACCACACCAAGATGATACTTTTCACAATTCTGGAGTAGTGCAACCCTCCACCGGCGGAGTAGTCCAACCGGAATTCGGAATGCCGATAATACCGGACACACCGCCGACCGTCAACCAGGTCACCATCATGGGACAGGTAGTTGACGTAGCAAAACTAAAGACACTCCTGGACCTAATTGGGAGTACACCAGCTCACACAGGCACGCCGACACGAGCGGCGGAAGCCGTCCAGGAGACCAGGGCCCAGAACGTGACTCCAAGAAACTTGAACGGAGCACTGGGAGAAGCAGACCTTATCAAGACGCCTGAAGAGCCCAAGGTGGACGTGGTGGACCTAAGCCCTTCTCGCACCCATGAGAGGACAGCGTCGCCGCAGCACCGACGAGGCACACCCGGAGGAACCGAGAAGCCCGACTCAGGAGAGTCGGAGAAGAAGCCCGAGTCGGAGAAGGAGTCCTTCCCGCTACGAGGAGAGAAGCCGGACTAGGAATGCGAGGAGTCGGTCGCCGCGTGTCATTCGACACGTGGTTAAACAGCCCCTCAGTGATTATGTCCTAGACACCGCCGTGCCAGCCAAGCTGAAGTTGTCGGCGTTGACGTACAAAGGAGATAGCGACCCAACCGACCACGCCGAGGCTTTCGAGTCTTACATGTCGGTATGGGAACAGCCCGATGAAGTCCGGTGCTTTGAGTCTTCCCGACAACTCGCACCTGGATGGCTCGGGTGGTACAAGGGGCTTCCCGACGGCTCGATATACTGCTTCGCCGACCTAAGGGACGCCTTCGTAGCCCAATACTCCTGCAACAAAAGAACGGCCGTGGAGACGTCGGACCTCCTAACTATCAAACAGGAGGAGGCCGAGTCCCTACGAAGCTATGTGAAGAGGTTCGACGGCAAGGTTCAGCAGATTCGGGAGATCAACTCCGAACTGGCGGCTTTCGCACTAATGAAGGGCCTCCCGAAGGGAAATTTAAAAGACGAGCTCATCAAGCACGGGGGCCTGGGCCTAAACGCCGCTAGGAAGATGGCCGACCAGGCCATCAAGGTGGAAGATTACCACAAGACCTGGTAGGCCCCGCCGAGGCCGAGCCCTCGAGAGAGAAAAGCCACGGGATGACAGGCCGGATGAGAGACGCCGCGATAATAACAGGTCACGGTCCGATGAGAAACGCCGTGACAATAACAGTCACGGTCGATAGATCCGCCAAGAAACAGACTCGACGGCGCCGGGGGGAGTTCGGGACGTTTTACCAAAGGCATTACCATGACAAAACCCTCCGGTCGCATCGCCCGCCGAGGTCTTCGCCCGAGCGAAGGCGAGGGCCGGAAGGGAACGGCCTCCCAAGCCAAAAGGAGACGGTGACTCGAAGCCGATCGCGAGTACCACGGTAGCACCGCCACCTCATCGACAACCGCCGGCATCTCAAGAACGCCATCGAAGAGCTAATCCGGAAGGAAGCCTCGACAAGTATGTGGCCAAAGGCCAAAGACCGACGCCGCGGCTCGACAAGAAATCCGTTTTTCAACGGATAGAGTGATCAATGTGGTCATCGGGGAAACGAGAACGGCGGGTCACTCATGGGCACAAACGGCACCTAAACGAGCCGTATCGTGGCCATCAACTTTGTGCCCAACACGGCGACCGCCCCCGACATTCCCGATATGACTATTGGGAGGAAGGACTACGAGGAGTCATCGCCCCTCACAAACGACCCACTCGTAGTCAACTTGGACATATCCAACCACCTGGTGAAGAGGTGCCCGATTGACACAGCGCCTACACAAACATCATGTTCGGGAGTGCTTCCTTAGCCTCGGCCTGAAAGTGAAGGACTTGAGCCCCTGTACCAATCCACTGTACAGCTTCTCCGGGGCTGGCCTGGTACCCCTGGGCTCAATCAAATTGCCAGTGATGCTCGGCGAGCGGAGTGCGGCTAAGAATGTCCTAGCTGAGTTCGTCGTCATTGACGGCTCGTCCGCCTACAACGTCCTTATAGGCCGAGTCACTCTGAGTGAGGCCGACGCAGTAATGTCCATCCGGGCCCTGACACTGATGTATATCTCGGACCGGGGGGAAGCGCATAAACTCGTCTCCAAGGACGAGAAGGACGAGGCGGTCAACGTTCAGGTATCTGCCAGAGGATGCAACATGCAATCCCTCAAAGTGGCAAAGCAATCCGAGAGGGGGAAAAGCTCATCCTTACAGCAGGAGGGCGACCTCATGGACGCGACCGACGGCTGACAGGGAAGGAGCGCCACCGAAAAAGCATTAGGGAACTAGTTGACCTTGTGTAGCGGCGGAGGTGTCCAAAATGGCTGTGGACACCCCGACGCATATTTTTCTATATATCTAATGTAAAAATCGACCAAGTCTCCCAACAAAACGTTCTTTTTCCCATAATCACTAGAAAGAGGCCGACGCCGTCTCATACTGTCGATTCGACAAGAGCGGCAGTCGTTATGAAGAAAGAGGCCGACGCCGTCTCACACTGTCGATTCGACAAGAGCGGCAGTCGTTATGAAGAAAGAGGCCGACGCCGTCTCATACTGTCGATTCGACAAGAGCGGCAGTCGTTATGAAGAAAGAGGCCGACGCCGTCTCATACTGTCGATTCGACAAGAGCGGCAGTCGTTATGAAGAAAGAGGCCGACGCCGTCTCATACTGTCGATTCGACAAGAGCGGCATCGTTATGAAGAAAGAGGCCGACGCTGTCTCATACTTGTCGATTCGACAAGAGCGGCGTCGTTATGAAGAAAGAGGCCGACGCCGTCTCATCTGTCGATTCGACAAGAGCGGCGATCGTTATGAAGAAAGAGGCCGACGCCGTCTCACACTCACAATTGGACAAGAGCGGTGGTCTCCATGAAGAAATGTAGTCTTTGTGGCAGTCACCCCAAATAGTAGACGCTTCGGCAGTCACTTAAAGTGGTAGACGCCGCGTAACACGCTATCCAGACGCCAGCTCACACTGTCATAGACAAGAGCGGTGGTCTCCATGAAGAAATGTAGTGCTGTGGCAGTCACCCCAAATAGTAGACGCTTCGGCAGTCACTTAAAGTGGTAGACGCCGCGTAACACGCTATCCGGACGCCGACTCATACTGTCGTACCGACAAGAGAGGCGCTCTCCATCAGAAAGAAGATGCCGCGACAGTCGCGGCCAGCACGGTTGATAAACAGATCAAAATGCCTTAAAAGCGTTAAAAAAACAGTTGAGATACACACTCTAAACTGCCTCGGCCAAACCAAGGCGGCAACAAAAAGAGACACTCAGTTAATAACGTAAGAGGGCAACTCAGACAAAAACAAGAAAAGACCTCGGCCAAGCCAGAGGCAAAGTGGAAACACTAAATACCGTTGAGACGCTCAAAAGAAATAAAGACCTCGGCAAGAACTCTTATTAATAATAACAGTTTACAGGCGAAAAGAATGGAGATGACGGCCACCCCCATTGGGATAAACCAAAACACAATCTACCAAAGTGGTACAAAATACAAGGAAAAAAGCAAAAGCTACAATTATGTCATGTGAAGCACCAAAAGATGGCGGGGAGGAAGGGATTAATGCTCGGCCCCCGAACAGCTGAAACAGATCTGCTGTAAACTTGCTCTCATCAAGCAGCACATGATGGTGTGTGAGGAGCTGAAGCAGATCTGCTGTAAACTTGTTCTCATCAAGCAACATATGCCTGATGCTGCTTACCATCAGTAGAGGTAGCCGCATCTTCTTCAATAGGCAACCCAGCAGCTTTCCTAGCAGCCTCAGCCTTGGCCTCAGCGTCATCAGCCGCCCTCATTCTCTCAGCTTCCTCCTTGGCCGCCTTAGCCTTCTCAAAGAAGAGCACTTTCTCCGCGGCCGCCTCTCTCTCCACCTTCGCTCTCACAGCCTCCTTGGCCTTCTCCGCCACGGCTTTCTCCTTAGCCTCGAGCTTATCATCAAGCAGCTCGTCGTATTTGCCCCACGGAAAGGAACCATCAAGAGGGAAAAGCTCCCCGATCACTTCCTAGCAGCTCCTTCCACCCAAATCCCGAATTCAACGCATGATTGGGGAGCATGACGGTTTGGAGCATCTCAATGTCCTCCTCCTTCGCTTGATGATGGCCTCTTTGCCCCGAATCACCTCCGCCCGGGCCTTAAACAGCCCTCGGATTCGTTCCTCTCGCCGGAGATAGAGGTCGCACGCCCGAACAACTTTACACTTCTCCAAAGCAGCTTCGCAGCCTTCAGGCCGCGCAGCCTCGGCCTTGGCTCTCTCGAAGGACCTCCTTTTCGTGTCCTCCCTGAGTTTTCTCTCAGCCAAGAGCGCCTTCTCAGCATCTCCCCTAAGCTTCCGCTCTTTGAGGAGATCCAGCTTCGCCGACGCGGCCACCTGCTTAGTGGCATTACGCTCATAAACAGCTCGAGCCACGGCCTTCTCCTGCTCCATAAGACGAGCACCGGTAACCACGTTCCACCTTGCCAGCTCCCTAATTAGCTTCGTGCCTTCCTCTATAAGTCGGGAGACTAAGCCTTCTGGGATGAAGGGGCGGTGGTAACAATTTGACCACCAGCCTGCGGCTGGGAGAAGGAAGCCTTCTGGGATGAAGGGTTGACGGTGGCGCCTTGATCACCAACCTGCGTAGAGGACCCCTCCACCTGCTGCCCAACGAGAGCAAAAGCCGACTGCGGTTGGTCTGCAAAAATTTAATAAGAACATCAGTATCGACATATCAGAAAGCCTGGCTAAATTTGAGCCACAGGATAGGTAGGTACCATGCTTGGCCTTCTTGGCCGGAGGAGGCACTTCCTTGCCAACGGTAGAGGCCGTCTCCTTCCTCTTTCGGATGAGGGGAGATTCCTCCGCATCAGAGTCCCCCTCATAAGGAATATCAACAACCTCCACCGTCTCCTTTTTAGGTGGGGGGGTGGGAGTTGGACCCGGCGTCGACGCACTCGCCGCCAAAGACTTTGTTCTCCGCGTCCGACGCACCACGCCACTGACAACCTTCGCCTGAGCCTCCTCCACGCTCAAGCCCTTCAGCCGCTGCTCCATAAGATCATTCGGCGACGCCCTACGGTCCTGGGCTAGAGCCTTGGGATGCAAGTTAGCAACGGTTCCATCTTTGTGCAGCCCCATTCTCCGGAGAATATCCTCAGACAAGTCCGTTCCAAAGTGGTCTGCGAAAGAAACAAAGCAAGAGTTAAAAATAAGAGAAACGAATCGAAATTCGAGGAACAAGAGCATTAAGAGCGGCGATGGGCCTCACACCGACCCCACTCACCCCGTGCTAGGGCCGGTATGAGGCCGACATGGCAGAGCGGCTCATCCTGAAGGATGATCTGCGTCGGGGGAATCCATCTTTTCGGCACCCCACTCTTATCCACCTCAAAGAGCCTCATTGCCGCCTCTCATCCTCCTTGAGATGACACCGCCGGCATCCATTTTGAGCTTCTTTCGGAAACCCATCCGTCGTGCTCCGCTCGAGTCTCACACCGCAAGTTAACTCGGTCTTTGGAAAGAGCGGTGGCAGCGGATAGTCATCCCAAGACCTTAACGTACACCCACCGCCTTGCCGATCCTTGCAAGAAGAAAGTTTGTCAACAGAGACATAACCCGGCTCCATTTGCACACTGTGCCATCCGACGCGGCCAGAGAATGGTTTGAGACAGTGAAGCCGGCGGAATAAATTCACCGTCGGGGCCTCTCCCTTGAAGAGACAGAGCCAGACAAAGCCGATTATGGTCCTCATAGCCAACGGGTGCGATTCATAAGCAACAAGCAACGTTCATGGCTCTAATAATGGCCATAACGTACCCATTCGACGGAAACCGAGCCCATACTCCAAATGCCGCATATACACGCCGGTGTGGCCCGGTGGAGGGCAACAAACGGCCTGACCCTCCTCAGGGATAACAATTTTGTATCCCCTACCGAAGAAAAAATGGCCCTCGAAAAATTTGTCGCCTGAACAACTGGCGAGCTTATGAGTCCAAGCACGGTCGAGACGGACCTTACAGGCGTCGCCGTGATCCAGGACGTACTGCCTCCCTTCATTAGGACGAGGCCTTTCCACTTCATCACCAAAATCACCATAGGAATCAGAGTCCTCCCATTCCTCAAGAATTTGAGGATCAACTTCAGGAGAGGGAGACCTAGGGCCCCCCGACGCGGTTTACTAGGTCCAAAGATCAACAAAGACATGTTCGCAACAATTACTAACGAAATAAAAGAAAATTTGTTTGATTACCTTGAAGAAATACACTCGCCGGATCAAAAACTCTGAAGATTAGAGGAAATGAAAACCCTTGAAAGTTTAGAGAGATGAAGATCTTGGAGAAAAATTTGAGAAAATGAATTTGGTGGCCAAAATCACGGAATAACTGCCCTATTTATAGGGAAAAGCCCACAAAGAGGGACCAATCAGGGCACAGCCCATGAAGCGTCAACCAATCAGCGAACAGACACGTGTCAGACATGCAACCACGGAATGTCAATCGTTGCAACAGTTAAATGTCAATCAATGCTACAGTGACCAAGCGTATTCCACACGCCCATTCACATCTCTTCGCCTGTTCGTCTCCCTCAACAAATTCCTAGGTACCTGCTCTCCGCCGGCCACATGATCGACCAAGCCGGAAGCACGCCGGGGCAATCAAAAATAACCTAGACTCTCACCCGGTCTCGGCCAACACACATTCTTTCCCACATCGGATGCCCTTTACGCATCCATGTGGAGGGGGATATGGTACGGCCTAACAAGAACCACGCCGATGCATCGGAAGGAGCCGATGCAAAAAATTTTGCAAAAATACTTGCGTAATATACGCTCAACATACATCGGAGCCCATACCACGGCATAGACTACGCTGGGGGCAAATTGATGGGGCATATTCTGCACCGCTGACCAAGTCAACATATTGAGCAAGGTCAAGGGTATCCACAGCAAAGTCAACGACGTAGACAGTTTAGCCGATGGAGCCCCATCGGCCTGTCACCTGGGTCTCGGCCAGACAACCTGCCAGCCGGGGCACATATCCGCGTACTCATATCCAAGACCCTCGGCGAGCCTACCACAGGTCCATCGGCCGAGGGTACAACGGTCTTTCCACCTGATAGCCACTTGGCCACTTGGCCACTACGTGACAAAAGGTGAATGCCTATAAATACTCCTCAACCTTCATTGAGGAAAGGATCCACAAATTGACCTAATAACCACTATTCATCTGGTAATATCTTCCTTATCTCTCCACAATATACTCTTAGCCAAGTTACAACGACTTCTCTCTAAGTTTACTGACTTGAGCGTCGGAGTGAGTACGCTCGGCCAAAGCCGAGCCCTCAGTTTGTTCATCGTTTCAGGAGATCGCAAGGAGGATTCAAGCAAGGACATCATTCTACGAGCTACGAGTGGTAACAAACATCTGCTCTGGAATTACACCCGGAACAAATACATATAATACTACTTCATATGAAATATCTTGAAATTATTAACTTATAGTTAATGCGTATTTTTTTATTGTAGTTTTTTTAGTTAGTTAAGTTTAAAGCTAATGGAATATAGATGGATTTTTAAAGGAAATAAGTGAATTAAATTAACACAATATAATAATAAATTGATAATCCATGTCATATTAGTTTGCCAAGTCACATTGTTATTGTGTACGTGATTTTTTTCATCCCATGTGGCATTGTTTACGTGACATTTTAGACTAGTCTTTTAATAATATTTTATAGATGTTCTAAAAAACAGACTCATACAATTTACACGGATTTAAAACTAGTCTTCCAACAATATCAACTCCCATATGCATCAACTGTCAACTTTTCACTATACCATTCTTCAACAAACTACCTTTATCAAGTTTTTGGACATCATCAATGTCTTCCTCAATACAATTTTCCACAAAAACAAAACCATTTTCTGTAATAAAGCGTCTTGCTTCTGACGAACACTATCCATCACAAGGTGAAGACGGATAGTGCCCTTCTCATAATAAGACAAGTGAGATGGCAAATGAAGGGAAATGGAGTACCCCATGGATAGTGCCACTTGCATATTGTGAGAGGGGCACTATCCGTCTTCAGCTTGTGAGGGATAGTACCCGTCTTCAATGAGAATAGTGTAGATCCCATGCTAAAGCACGAAATTTTTGAGATATAATATGACATAGAGTAAAATACTTTGGTAGAATATATTTTTGTACAAATATTCACAAATAAGAATGAGCAAAAATGTTAAGCCTAATACCAGATAACTACCAAACATGTTAAGGCCCAATTTATAGTTGAAAAAATTTGAGCGGGAAAATTTATAGATTCACTTATTCTTTTAGTAAATAATAAAGGATTTGTGTTTCTGTAATATATGTGACGTTAATGTGCTGGTACTATTTGATTAACATGAGATATTTTCCCTAAAGTTTTTGTCTATTTGGGTTATCACTCCGTCTCAATCATTTGTTTACGGATTATATTTTTTTTGGTGCCGGAATCTCCCCTACTACTAAGAGAATAAAATTCTCTTAGTATTTTCCCGCCAAGTGCTCTCTACTTTAATGGGTCTGCTTTATGGATTGAAAACACCACAATCACATTCTATGTTGAGCCCATTATTTAAAAATAATCTTTGACTTTTCTAATTAACAATCATATATGGAAACAAATTGATTTTCCATTGATTGCCAGATCTATTACTAACCTTCTAACGTGTAACCAAAAAAATTCTGACATTGATAATTAACAATCATATATGGAAACAAATGAATTTCCCTTTGATTTGGCAGATCTCATTACTAACAATTCTAACGTTAATAGGTTTTTTTAATTATAATTTACATCTAACTTAATTTCATAAATTAGTTTCCCTTAATGATTTAACATTATAGTACTGTATTATTATTAATAGTTTGAACAGGACTAACTTAGTTTCAACTATACTTTTACAGTAATAAACTTTATTTTTTCCTCCTTGCTAATATTATATCTACTATATTATAACATTAACTTAAAAGTATCATATATTTTATGCCAAAAACAATTTTATTGAATTCTCCTCTTTATAAACCTAATCTTAAAAATGTCGTGCTGTAGCACGGGTCCTATACTAGTTTTAATTAAAGGTAATCAAACGAACGATATAAAAGAAGTATGTTGCTAATCTTGTTTTACCCCCTAATTTTTTTTTTCATATAAAGATTGAATCTTTATTTTTCCATTCGTCTCAGTTATTTGTTTACGGTTTATATATTTGTGAGAGGTAAACAAATAATCGACATAAATGAGTAAATCTTAAACCTAAGTCTAGTACGAACGTGTGATTTCACTTCATTAGCCGACAAACTCAGCCGACAAACTCACTTCATTTCACTCCTGCAAATCGATCGCCATTTCTTTCGAAGATTGCATTCTGGTAATTTCACTTCTGCAAATCGCTTCTACTTTTCTGGTATTCATTTCTTCGTCTCTTTCTCCCTTTCCTGGAAATATAAAATGTCTTCCCCTTTCTCTAATTTAGGGTTTCCATTTCAATCTCATTTCCAATTTAATTGTCTAATGTTTCTGGTTTTTGTTAGACAACATTGTCAAATTGGGTTTACTAATATCCAATTTCCCATAAATCTATTCCACCAAATGATGCTTCTTGTGCCCCGACCTTCGATTAACCATTTTAATGGGCTATTGGCGGCAATGCTCAAACTCAAACCACTACATCATCACTCTACAGTCATTTCTCTCTATTCACATCTCGACTTATCCGGTACCCGACCTGATTTGTGTTCCATTTGCATCCTCGCTAATTGTTACTGCCACTTAGACCGTGTTGATTTCGGGTTTTCTCTCCTTGCTAAGTCCCTTAAGCTTGGGTATCCCTTTGAGTCTAGTTCAGTTTTGTTTAACACATTGATTCGAGGAATGCTCAATCTAGGTCGTAAGGCGGAGGCCAAGGAAATGTTACTTGGGATGATTGAGAGCAACATTGCACCCAATATTTTTACTTATAACATGTTGATTCGCATGCAATGTAAGGACACATCGATGGAAGAAGCACACGCCCTTATACATATAATGACTGAACAAGGTGTGGCTCCTGATTTATTTACTTATAATGCTTTATTGGAAGGGTATTGCTTGTGCGGCCAAATGGACAAGGCAAGAGAGGTTTTTGATTTAATGGTACAAACTCATTGCCACCCTGACGCAGTGACTTATAGTATTCTGATCAATGGATATGTTAAACTGAAAAGCATTGACAAAGCCCTTGACGCATTGCAAGAAATGATTCAGCATGGGATTGCCCCTACTGTCATGGTCTATAACAATCTGATAGATGGATTGTGTAAATCTAATAGGATCCCAATGGCACGTCACTTGTTCAACGACATGCAAACTTATGGAATAAAACCAGATGTTTGCACTTATGGTTCCTTGTTAGACGGGCTATGTAAAAGTGCACAGCTTGATGAAGTGAAGGCATTGCTCAAGGAGATGGAGTCTAATGGAGTTGCTCCTAATATTTTCATCTACAATATCCTAATTCATAGCTTGTGTGAGGCTGGACAGGTTAAAGATGCTGAAAATCTAGTCTCCCTTCTCCTATCAAGGGGTATGGTACCCAATCATGTAACTTATAATACAATGATTAAGGGGTATTGCAAAATAGGTCTTATGAATACAGCTATTGAGCTGCTTAACAAAATGAAGCAAGGTGGATGCTCTCCGAACGTCGTGGCCTATAACACACTCATAGATAGATTGTGTAAATCTAATAGGATCCCAATGGCACTTCGGCTGTTCAATGACATGCAAATCTATGGAGTAAAGTCAGATGTTTGCACTTATGGTTCCTTATTAAACGGGTTGTGTAAAAATGCAGAGCTTGATAAAGCAAAGGCATTGCTCAAGCAGATGGACTCTAATGGAGTTGCTCCCAATATATTCATCTACAATATTCTAATTCACAGCTTGTGTGAGCATGGCCAATTTAAGGATGCTGAAAACCTAGTGTCTGATCTCTTGTCAAAGGGTTTGGTACCCGATCATGTAACTTATACTACAATGATTATGGGGTATTGCAAAAGAGGTCTTATGAATACAACTATTAAGCTCTTTAACAAAATGAAGCAAGCTGGATGCCCTACTAATGATGTTACCTATAATACAATTATGCGAGGATTCATTTTCAACGACGATTTGCGAAATGCATTATGTTTCCGTGATATAATGGTTAACGAGGGATTTGAGGCTGATGCTAGCACTCTTTTTTTGTTCCATAACCATTTATCGCATGATAAACCAAAGAGTTTCTCCAGAAGATGCTAAATTGTCGACTTGAAGATTCATGATTTGGTCAACTATGAGTTGGCTATACAGGCAATGTAAGAATGCACAACTTGACGAGGCATTGGCATTTCTCAAGGAGATGGAGTCTAAATGTAGTTGCTCCTAATATTGTCATCTACAATTTCCTACTCCCTCCTGTTCGCTCGGTTCTTTACATATTCCTTTTCGGCATGTTCAACAGGTTGTTTATGTTTCCATTTTAGGAAACACAACCGCAATTACCAACCTACCCTTATTTCACTACCCTTTATCAACCATTACTCTAAGTCACCTCCCACACTCTTTTAATCCAACCACCTTATCCTAACCCAACTTCCACCACCTCCCACCACCACCCTAAGCCAACCTCCACCATCACCCACCACCCTCACCCAACCACCACCAATCAAACTATAACCACCCACCAAACCACCAGACTGCCCCTTCCCCTCCCTCACCACCTAATTATCTCCTCTGCCCTCTAAATGAACCCTCCACCCATAGAAAACTCATCCCTTACCCTTGGAAACCCTGGAAACTCTGCCGATAGTGTCACTTACAATACCATTATCCAAGGTTTCATTGTCAATGAGGACTTTCAAAATGCATTATGTTACCGTGATATAATGGTTAATGAGGGCTTTGAAGCTGTTAATTGCACTCCTTTGTTGTTCCTTAAAACATTTATCGCATGATAACCTGAAGTTTCTAAATTGATGACTTGATGATCATTTCTGCTTGGAATTCGGTTTTAGGATATTTGAAAGCTGTCCTCTTATGTAACTCTTCAAAATACTGTCATTGTGTGCTTTAGTGCATCATGCATACTTTTTTAGGTCTTATGATGGAATTCCTTCTGTTCTCTTAATACGTTCCACTGATATTTTGCGCTGGTCTTCTTGTAAATATGGTTAGGCGTGAGTGTGTGACTGATACCTTGTTCCCCTGTGTTAGATACTTTTATTTTATTTGATTGAAGCTAGACAAGATTGTTTTTACTTCTTTGCTAGCTGACTGTGCTTGTCAGTGTCCTGTCAGTGAATGTATGCTATGATTCGGCCTTTAACTATTTGAATCGTTTTCTTTGATATTACGTACTACACTACTACTACTACTACTACTACTACTACTACTTGTCCAACTGGTCTTCAAATCATTCTTGAGTTCAGTTGGGACTTTGAGTATGGCTGTGTTTCTAACTTTTGCACAAGGCTGTGTCCGGGAATTCCCAATCATTCGGGGCTTTTAACTGGAGAGGGGAGCCACTACTCTAACCTTACTCTTCGACCACGGGAATTTTTTTACTGGCGCTCTATTTTCTTAAATTAATGGGTGTTGTGAATCGTGGTGGAAGGTAATATGGATGAAAAAAAAGGTCCGTGCAGCTAGCTTTGACACGTGGTGAAGAAAGAGGATGAAGCAGTCTACTACGATCAGTGTTTTTGCTGAGCTATGTCAAATAGGAGATCAAGAAAGTAAAAGAAGAGGGAGCTGGTGTAAATAGATTAGACCGTAAGATCAACCTCTGAGGCAGATTGTTCCGCAATTGTCAACAGGTAATTAGTAATCCTCTTTCCCCGCCATTAAATTATGTATTTATTTTTGGTTTGTTCAACCTGTAGTTTATCACTACTTTATCTTTCCTTTTGGTTAGAGTGGGAGCAAAATTTATCTTACGGGAGTTGGAAGGGGAGCGCCATTATTTTATTTTGACAGCTTGTAGCTTGGAGAAATCCGGGTTTCTGAAGTTGATCTTTTAATCTAGGGGTATGGTACCAAATTTTAAGTATATAATATAATAATAGAATCTACACCCTTTAAAAAGAATGTAAGGCCTTCTACTATTCCTTAGGAATAGTGCCTTTGTGTTGATTTTCAACCCTTGATTTTGCCTCTTCAATCCCGGCCCTCCATTCATCCATTCAGTCTACCCTCAAACCCTCATCCTCTCCACCCACATACAAACCGGCGCCAATTCTCACACATTCCGCCTTCTCAGTCCTCTCTTCATAATTTCTATACATCATTCTCCTTTTCTGCCTCTCTCCTTTCTTCATTTTTGTTTATTTGCTCTATCAATTATTTCTTCAGCTTTCGTCTTTCAGTTATGCCCTGCCGAATTTCAATCAAATCTGCCGTGTCCATCGATTTTGCATTTCTGAGGTATGATCAACCTGGTTTTGTTCAATTTAAAGTGGTTCTATTCAGTTTTAGGGTTTTTATTTGAGTGTTACCTGTTCATTTGGCTTAATTACTACTGATTAATTTGGCGGGTTTTGTTTGGTTTGTTATTTCCATTGACGTCTTTCTTCTTTTCATTGTTAATTATTTTCATCTTTGTTTTCTGGTCTCTTTTGATTGGTGTTTTGATCTTCGTATTCTGAGTTTTTACTCATGTACCTTGATTATCGCTGTCAATCATGTTGGCAATCTTATTCATTTCATTATTTTCGATTTACGAACAACTACACCATTTAGGCATTCAAATTCCTTTCAGTTTGCTAAGTTGTGTTCAGATTTAGTCTACGGCTTCCATTCCTGAATGATCCATTAGTTTTATTTTTTTGGCAGGCTGGTGTTTTTTTGTTTGTTGTTGCTGACAGTGCGACATGCTACTGAGGCGTGTCGACTTCGGGGATGTGCCATGGCTTTATTTTCAGGAACACGCTTATTATATGGGTGCTTTGCGCCGTACTTTATAATTACTTTTCCTTTTTTAACGGCTGCTGTTTTTTTTTGGGGTTGTCGCTGACGGTGTGGCAGCTGCTGAGGCCTGCCGTCGTCTGGGATGTGGCCTCAACTCTATTTTCAGGTATACACTTATTATATGGGTATTTTGGGTAGTACTTTATTTTGGGTTTTCATGTTTTTTGGACCCTTGCAATCAGGGTTTTATGATCTGTCATTGTTGTAGATGGTGAAAGTTGTTACTTGGAGATTCGTGGTGCGTTGTGTGGTTCTGGCTTGGCTCAGGTTACAGCCTCCCACATCAGATACATCCATTCATATGCCGGATACCCTGTTGACACTTCACCTTTTGCTGCCTCGGGTCATTACCTGCTTCGTATGGTAGGCTAGATGTTTTTTTGGCCCTTGCAATCAGGTTTGTAACCTGGATCAACTGCCGTTGTTGCAGATGATGAAGGGTGTTACTTGGATATCCGTGGTGCGTTGTTTGGTTCTGTCTTGGCTCTTGGTTCAGGTCCATTCATATGCCGTCTAGCCTGTAGTGCCTTGCGGTTTTTACAACGTTATGACGATACTTCCACTTCTGCTACTTCAGGCCATTACCTACTTTTTATGGTGGGCCAATTATTATCTCAATATGCTTTGTTTGTTGGCACCCCTGGTCAGTGTACCTCAGGTGTGGTTTGCTACCTTTGGGTCTCCCAAGGTATGTATTGTAATTATGATTGCCCCTAGCAGCTTGCTCCGTCTGTTATCTTTAGTATTATTGACACTTCTTACTTCAGGTGTTGATAACATGCCGACGTTTGCAGTGCAGAGCAGACCTTGTCTTCAGTAGGTTTCATGTTGACGATCTTATTCATTTCATTATTTTAGATTTATGAACACCACCATTTAGGCATTCAAGTTCTCTTGAGTTTACTAAGTTGTGTGCAGTTCTTGTGTATAGGTTCCCGCGTCAGGTGCTTCCACTCGTGATTCATCCATTACTGTTCTTTCCTATGCCTCCTGGCCTGTTGTGCCCTGCGGTTTTTACAACTTTATGTCGATACTTCCTCTTCTGCTGCTTCAGGTCATTACCTACTTCACATGGTGGGACAATGTCACACCCAAATACAGCATTATTAGCTTAATATGCTTTGTTTGTTGGCACCCCTGGTTCAGTAAGTATTTTTCTTTTCAGTTGAGTAAGTATTCGAGTACTTTACCATTGACATTTTTTTGCGTTTATTTTTCCCTCTTTCTTCACTGCCTTTCATGCGTGGTTATTGGTTCATATTTCTGGGTTCATGTTCATTTTGGTGCTTATCAATTATCATTGCTTTTTATCTGGGTAGTTGTGTATTATATATTTATATGGAAAGATCTTTTAGGTTATGTGATCATTTAGTTGGATTTTTCTTTCGGGCAATTGTCGATCAAATTTGCGGATTATTGTAAGTGGAATCACGGTAAAGGCAAAAAAAAAAGAGATTTAGAAATTATGATAATGGTGCTGACTGAAATAGGTCTTTGCTTAATTTTTTGGGGTTACAGTTGATTGCTTCTTTAGTGTTTGTTTGAGGTTTTTCTTTTCAGGGTTGAGTTGGGGTTTTATGGAATTTTGTGTTCAATTGAAGTGTGTTATATCTCAAGTCTGGTTATGGATTTAGGTTGCGAAACAAGAACTGCTAAAATTAGCAGATTTTTGATGAGTTTTAACCTAATTTAAATGTGGGGGGTCTTAGTTTTGATGGTTGTTTAGAGACGGATTTGTTAACACTTCTGAAGGAATTTGTGAGTCCATATACATAGGTATCATTTGCCTTTTTTATATCCTTGTTTCTCTCCGTACCAAAGTTTCTGACTTTATACATGGAACTATTGTAACTGACAGAGATTAGAATGAAGAATGAACAGGAGAAATATGGTGACCGTCTGATGTTTTTCGTCTTACTCATTTTGCTTATTTATTTTCATCATCGTTTGCCTTTTCCGGTTGAATCCTTATATGTGGAGTTTTTAATACAGTTACAATTGTTGAGGACGAAGAACATCGGGCTCAAGTTCAGCCTTCAATGTAGGTTAGGTATTTATCTCTTTGATTTTTGAGGTGTAGTGCTGGTATATTAGTTCACCCACAAAGCTAGCTGCACTTTGATCGGTTCATTGATGGTGGTTGTTGTGAAACTCAGAGATCTTTATTACGAAGATGAAGGAAGCCATTAAAGTTATATTGTAAGTTTGCAGGATGATTAAGGAATTGTTAGAGAGAGAAAGCTAAATATAGGATGATTTTATTATGTGTAAGTTAAGAACGATATGTACATCAATACATCTATCTATTTATACTCCTACAATATGTACAGAGAAGAAGGAAAACATCTAGAAAGTTCTCTAACTAACTAACAAACTCAACCACCAGTGTATTATGTAACAACCTAGTGATGACTAATGGCTGAGCTGTCATTCTTATCATCCAGGCTGTATTGCCTCAGTTTCACAGTTGTAGTAGGCAGGTGTTCTATGCTCGTTGGTGGCAATCGTTGTTGGCCGTAGTTCAGGGTGGTTGTGGCGTCATTGGTGACGGTAGTGGATGTCACCTTTACATTGAAGGCGGGCTCTACTACGTTCTATACAAATGCCTTTACAGGGCTATGTTTGGCCCGTTTTCCTTACTGCTGCTGTTGGGGTTCTTTGACTTATAAAACCTCTGACATGCCTTATTTGCAAGCTTATCTGTCCCCGTGTCTGCATCACATGCAGCCAGAGCAGTGGCACAGACTTTTATTACGTGCAGTTCCTTTTTCCATTCCTACCTTAGACTCTCATTCATTCCCCCTGCTTTTCTCTCCAACATTCATTTTCACTTTACCAAGTCCTCATTTCTATTCCCCAATTTCAAACCTAAAACACTATCTCAGTTCCTCTTTCTTCCTCATTTATAATTGGCACTTTGATCTTAATTGCAGTGCTCCTCTATTTCATGGTAAGAGAAGAATATTCAGTCTTTTTTTGTTATTTTTAGTTTGTTGAGCATTCGAGCTTTTCACAACTAACAAGATACCTGTGACTCTGTGAGGGTGTGAGTAGTCCAAGTACTACTGCGATGTGGCTCAAGTGAGAGTTTCATACTTTAGTGGACAAACCTCAAGAGGAGGCAGTATGATAAAAGAGTGTTCAGTTGAAGTTGTTCACGGATGTTTTGCTTGCGCAAATATAGTTCTATTAATTTGACACATGACAGTTAAGCTGTTTTGCTCTCTTCTGTCATCCATTTGTTTACATATTCCGTAACAGTCCTTTGTTTATGTTTCCCATTTAGGCAATTAATTTTTTTTTTTTTGCGTTAGAAAGACGGCTTCACAATCATCTTTTCTTGAGCTGTACCCAAGTGACTGGTGGACCGTCGTGTCATCCGACCAAAAGCATATGTAAATACTTTGAGAATTATGTAAAGAACTCAGGGTTGATAGTATTTTAAACTAATCCTTATATACATGCAGGTCAGGGACTTTCATATAGCCAAGAAGAGGCAGATGTGGGACAAACTTTTTGCTAGTAGCTAACGTATTCTGCTTTTGTCCATCTATCTTATTTAAACCCGTCTTAAGCAAGAATGTGTGCTCTTACTTATTTACACCGTGTTAATTCTTCTTCTTTTTATTTTATTCTTTTATAATTATAATTATATAGTCTTAGATTAATTAAATTGGGTATCTTGATGTGTTTAGTTATTAGAGTTTGATTGTGATTAATTGGGTTGTTTTTGATTTTGTTAGTAATTAGGTGATTATAGTTTGAGGGTTTGTGCTAATTTGGCGGGTCTCTTGCTGTTTAAATAATTAATGGTATCAAAATTTCTAATTTCAGCTGCTGGGTTTGTGATTTTAGCTGGGTTTTTGCATCTGCTAGTTTGAGATTAGTTTAATTGCTTGATGAGATTGGATTTACGGAATCGGAGACGTTGAGTTAGTCAATTAATGGTTTGTATTCCTTTGAATTCGTAGTTTGGCGGAAAATGTTGCTAGTTGAACTGTTGCTGGTCAATTAATGGTTTACATATTCCGTAACAGTCCTTTGTTTACGTTTCATGTTTAGGCAATTTTTTTGTGTTGGAAAGACTGCTTTACAATCCCTTCTCATCTATCTTTACAAAGGGATTTTATTTACATTTTTCAGTTGAATTTTAAGTGTAAGAACTTGTCCACCTTACTGTTTTGCTCATGTGAAATATGTCGAAGGATGTTCGTTTATGCTTGGAAGGGGTTTGACATCTGTTTTATGGGGGATGGTTGCCGATTGATATGGCCGAAAGC
The DNA here is from genome assembly GCF_048544455.1 of Silene latifolia. Classification (NCBI taxonomy): domain Eukaryota; kingdom Viridiplantae; phylum Streptophyta; class Magnoliopsida; order Caryophyllales; family Caryophyllaceae; genus Silene; species Silene latifolia. The sequence goes on along the minus strand of NC_133537.1, from coordinate 9,117,232 downwards.
CTGTTATTATCTCCAGCACAGCATCTGTGTTAGTATTCTGCAGTTTCTTTTCTGAATTCTGTGTATATATTTCTGAAAGTTATCATTGTTTTTTTGCTCAACTATACGAAGTAATTTCTCTTATCTGTTATTGTAATTTTCTAATTTCAGGGTTTACATTTTATGGTCCAAGTACAAACTTTTGGATGGCAATGACAAGTTTTTTTTTGGAAGTTTCAATGGATTATTCGGGCCTGTCAAGGTATATAGGCAATCATTATATTATTATAAGACCTTTATACTGCTGACGTGGCAGCGAGAAAACTCAATTTAGAGCTCTCTCATTAAATGGTAAAATGGTTCACAAACTCATAGTTTACTTTTTCAATAGAAAATAGGGGGTAAAATAGTCCATTATAATTCCATCACCCTAAACTGAGTTACAGTTCAATAACCATTTTCCAACAACTGGCTCGCACTTTCTACCTAGAGATTCTCAACAGGTCACCATTACTATCGAGGCAAAACAATTCATCGGAAAACAAAACTCCATTAAACAAGCAACAATCTCTAATGTTATACTCCCTCCGACCTAGACCAAAGGTAACATAGGGCAAAATGGAAAAAGTAAGGGTAAGAGGGAAAAAAATAGGTGGGCCATGTAATTGTGGGTTGGTGGGTGGCCATGTATTGACATTTTGTGTAAATATCAAATGGGTATAAGGACAATTTGGTAATGTTGTGGGCCAAATAAGGAATGTTACCTTTAGTTTGTATCGTCCGTTTATAGTAAGTGTTACCTTTGGTTTGGGTCGGAGGGAGTATACTCCATCTTGATATCCAATTCATTTAAATATGGAGTAGTAGTTTGCCCATTGAATTAAATGAATAGAATAAAACAACAAACTATCCACCATTCCTGGACCATGGTTTGTAGCTTGAAGATGTAGCAGTGGTGGTTCAGGGCTCGAAAACGATATAAACATCTCCACTTTTTTCTATCATCGATCATCATTCATTAGCACCAATATGAATTGCCAGGAGAGAATAGGAGGGAATATACGATTCGACGGATGACGGTGGTAGTGGCAACGAAAACAGCGTTTTAGGTGAAACTGGAAGATAAAAATGCTAGAAGCACAGACTGAAACAGTGTTGTTGGGACTTTAGACCTCAGCATTCACATTCTTTACTGGGAGAAACATATCCTAGGTATGTGTTTCAGGTCCCTACAAAGAACATTTTACATAAATTTGAAGTTATGAACCTTGTATCTACTGTGTGCTAAACTTTTATCACATATCATAAACTGAAGAGTTTTTTCCCTGTAGGATAATGTTCAGCCGTCAGTTGTTTCAGAAATGGTTAGTAGTCGCATCACAGGGAGTCCTTTAGGGTTCATGGGCACATGACAGAACTATTGCAGTGGAGGATTGTGCCTTTTCCATGTGTCGTGTTCTAATTCTCAGGTATGTAAAAAATGCAAGATGGTGACCCTGGGACACTTACCATGCAGTTTTTTTCTTATATGTTATATCGTTTCACCGAAGAGTAGAAAAATCAGAGTAGAAAGATCAGAGCCATGGCCAGACATGTAATCTCTAAATACCTTTGTACATTGCAGTTTGACGTACTGGATGAGACTCTATTCATTGCGTTAGGCTATAATTTGTGATGTTGGCCTTCTGTGCTTGGTATGTCCCAAAAATGCTAGCAACCTTAGTATTCTGCTCTCCAAACATGCAACTGAGTTATTCAAGTGACTGCCTCATCACATGATGACGTGCATTGCGTTAAATTGGCGTATAGTTAGGTAGCTTTGGTACTTCTGTTACTGCAAAGGCTTTGCTAAAGCTTTTCTATTTGCATTGTGAAATTATGTTGCTAAGGTGACCATGAATTCTGCCCGTTGTGGGGAAAGGTTCAATTCATAGGCCCACGCTTTGGTCTGCCAGAGAGCGGTCGGATTCTTGCTTATTCTTTCGTCGAAGTGGCATGTTGATCTTGCCCACACTAATGTTTAGGCATGGAATCAGGTTTTTGACTATCTTATAGTGGGTCTCGAGGTTGGTTAGCTGTAAAGTGCTTGATTAGGGGTTCCGCCACTAATGATAATACTAAGAATAATATCACCCTGACTGGTATTGACAATTCAGAATGTTAAACTAAGTAATTTGTTTTGTTTGTCCTTAATTCTGATTGAATGTTGTTCACTGAATTGCTGCCTTTGGTTAACACAATAAATCAATTATTTGTGTAACGCGGTTTTACATTAGCCAAGTTTATTGTAAAACCGTCTGCTGTTTTACGTAAATACCCTTATAAAAGCACTTGCAGAATCGTAGTTACCAAGTTTTTTTGTGTATACCTATTTTGGTAAATAAAAGGCGGTTTTACATTACGTGACTGTAAAATGGCATTATAGGAGACCTTTATGAATTATGATTATAGATATTAATTGGATGGTAAACATTAGCATTTTGCGGGAAATATTTTGCAAGACGTGTACTTGTTGAATTAGAAAATAATTTGGCAAGCTTCGGGTAGATTATGTTTGGGTTGATCGATATATGCGGACTTGGAACTGGAAACTAGATACATGTTTGATGGGAATGTATGTTAGTTTATTATTGCGCGCATAGCTGAGAATTTTTCAGTGTGTTTTGGAGATTGATGCCTAGGAAGTTGTTGTAATGAGCCTCAAGTTTGTAATAGTTCTGAAAATGGATAAAAGGTTATACAACCGGAATTGGATTTGGGTTTACTGTATTAGCAGAGGAACTAACTTTGGTTGTTAGAGTTTATTGAATTAAGCAAATACTACACATTATTTTTGGTAATGATAAGAATTCTTACACTTCCTCCGTCCCAATCATTTTTCATATGTGATTAAAATACCCTCAGAAAGAATAAAAAAACGTAAATATATGACCGAGAGTCCAAGACATCGGAAGTATTTATTTTGGCCTAGCATTTGAAACACGATCGATCATGGCAATATATCTTAGCTTGAGACTTCATATCATTATCAGAATTAGTGCATCAAGGAGGCCAATGCTGCCTCAAAATGTAGTCTACACCCCAGATAACTTTAGAAATTTCTTTGATTGGGTCGAGATGCTGTGTTGCAAGTTGCAACCAAGTTGTAATACCATAGGGTTGATGGTACTTTCATATAGGCTTGATGGAAACAGCGACGCTGAATATCTTAGTAAGGAGTAAAAGATATAATGTCGCTAATTTAGGTATCTAGCCAATTAGGGAAAAAAGTATAACCTTCTCAAGCTCAAGTCCTTTTTAAGTCTATATCTGTACTTCTGTTGACAGCCATGGGAAGTATATTGAAAGAAAATTGGCGCCATGACATTCAATTGTATATGAGGAAGCAAACAATTGTTGGTGCTGAGAAGTACAAATTGCCCAGCCGGGTTTCCATTGATTTACATGGGCATCTGAAACCAGTCAATGCTGTGCAGGGGTCAACAAATCACGGTTAGTTGATTATTATTCCGGCAATAGCTCATGTTTATCTTTTGTCTTTACAGTGTGACATTGTGTAGTAGTTAACTAGTTATGGAACTTTCGTAATAAATAGTATTGATTTGTAGTGCTCTGTTCAAACCATTTATCCCTATCCTTTCCCCGTGTTTCACTTCTATTCCTCAAATAGAAGTTCTAGCTCTTTTAGACTTTTATTGTTTAGCTTGCTTCCTTATCGAGTAGTCAAGATAGTAAGGCAATTTGTAAAGAAGCTAATTTCTATGAGATTGGGTGACTGACTACATGAGCCTTATGTACCCTGGGACTTAAATCCATGGAGTTTTTGGTCATCAAGCCAATCTATTTTTGTAAATGATTGTAATTATAGAGTATGTTATATGTTGCCCATTGACGTTGCTTCACTTGATCTTCTTCAAAAATAAAATAGTAGAGTTTGCGAGGGTCATTTGAATTCATAGTTAACTTATTGGGGACTTGGGTATTTGCTGTGTGTTTTTGTTGCAGGCTGTAAATGGTAATGGCCGATTTATTTCAAGTCCTTTGCCCATTTCTGTATAAAAAGTTTGCCCATTTAGATTTACTTCATCTTTTCAGTTACCATTGCCGTAATAAATTCTAGATACTAAGCTTTATTGCCTGGGACATTTTTAACATTTATGGTCTGACCCCGAGGCCTATATATGACGACGTCCTAAAGAAAGCAGAGGCCATGGGGAAGCCAGGACTTGTTGAAATTTATCCAAGAGAGGACTCATTCATATTCACTGTTGAGGCAATTGAAATTCTGAAGCAAAAGCTAGACGCAGTTCGCTTGGCTGAAGATGCAGTAGATGCCGATGATTTTGGAGAGTTAGGCGCTCATATGAGATGAGGCTGATTATCAACTGGTAAAACACTTTCTTAAACTGTTACCTCCAATTAGCAATCCTTAACATGTTTAATTCCTGCTGGATGTTCTTTGGTAAATTGCGATGCTGATCGTAGTTTCTTAGAAGTAGCATTCTCCTTCGTTTCCCCTAACTGTCACTTGGCATTGACCACTGTTTTTTAACTGTTTTTTAACTGCATCCTGTAAGTCTTCTTCTGATGTGCATCTTCTGACTTACAGTTAACTTATACTTTGATAACTGATTGTTAACGCATCTACTTGGGTGTTTGAAATGCCGTGTTTTTTTTTTCCGTCAAGGCAACTGGTTTCTAGCCGTATGTTGAGGTGGATGTGCGGACATACAAGGAAAGATCGATTAAGGAATGAGATGATTAGGGAAAAGGTAAAAGTGGCGCCAATAGAGGACAAGATGATGAAAAATCGACTAAGATGGTTTGGCCATGTGAGAAGGTGACCTATGGACGAACCAGTTAGGAGGTTGGAGACTTGGAGAACTGAAAAGGTCCCTAGAGGTAGAGGGAGACCGAGACAGACATGGTAGAGAGTGATAGAGCACGATATGAGATTTCTGGGGTTTGAGGAGAATATGGTGACAGAGAGGGCACAATGGAGGGAAATGATAACAACAACAACAACAACAACATCAGAGCCTTAATCCCAAATTATCCCAAATTGATTTGCGGTCGGCTGACATGAATCATCCTTTCGAACCGGCCATGGGTGAACGCACCCTTCAAAAAGCGAATAATAAAAAAGGGGAAAATGAAAACAAAAAGGGAGAACAAAAATGTAATAGAAAATCAAGGTAAACTTAGGGGTTTTAAAATCGAATTCCGGATTTCTTTTATAAAAACTTGAAAATTTAAGTCGAGAGAAAAGATTAAAACGATTTTTAAAAACCGAAATAGAATTAAAGATCCGGAATGAACCAAGTAAAATCTATAAGAAAGTGGTTGGTAAAAAAGTGTAATAAAGGAGAGAAGAATAAATAATTTAATTTCTTAAAAAAAAAAAAACTCTAAATATGTCAAAAAAAAACATCAAATACTTCAAAAAAACATCAAATACTAAAAATTCAATGCACCAGCCGGGAATCGAACCCGGGTCTGTACTGTGGCAGGGTACTATTCTACCACTAGACCAATGGAGGGAAATGATACATGTGGATTTTTAGTATTTGATGTTTTTTGACATATTTAGTGTTTTTATTTAATTTAAAAAAAAAAAAATTTGTTCTTCTCTCCTTTATTACACTTTTTTTCCAACCACTTTCTTATATATTTTACTTAGTTTACTTTTAAGGCATTCCAGATCCTTAATTCTATTTCGGTTTTCAAAATCGTTTTAATTTTCTCTCGATTTAAATTTTAAGTTTTTATAAAAGAAATCCGGAATTCGTTTTTAAAACCTGTAAGTTTACCTCGACTCTGTATTACATTTTCGCTCTCCCTTTTGTTTTTCATTTTTCCCTTTTCTATTCGCATTTTGAGGTGTGCGTTCACCCATGGACGGTTCTAAAGGAGGATTCATGTCAGCCGACCCTAAATCATTTTGGGATTAAGGCTCTGATGTTGTTGTTGTTGTATATTCTTTTCTTTCATACTTAGGAGTTAGGAGTGCCTGGTCTGATCATTTTATCTCTAAAAGTTTGTTTAGATAGATAAATATCAAATTGCCTTAAATATGGTTTACCCTTTCTTGGCTAGCACAAAATTTTGGGAAATATCCTTAGTAATACTTTTACTTAAGCTGTGACTTGTGATATTGTATTCGATCTTATCTATCCAGCTATCGGCATTTTGTATTTGTTTGGATGATCACTTGATCGGGGTTGAACCTAATAAACCTAGAGCATGTACCTAGATTGCATCGAGTTTATTTAGGTTTGCTTTGGAAGGTCTTATCACTGTAGCCAGCTTTATTGCGTGAGAACCAAAATTTTTTATACCGCGTCTCCGCTTACCTATTTTTTCAAGTGCACAGTTTCATTTTATGTACTAATATTTGAGGATGCTTCAAGTTCTCAAGAAGTGATAATGTGATTAATTACATTTCACGTTTAGAGATTTAGGCTGCCCTTCCAACAATTGCATGGTTTTCACATTTTGCACCCTTTACTAACTACACAAAATCTCATTATAGACGGCACATATACGTCTATAACTAAAGAAGGGCCAAATACAATACCACATTCCTAATAGGACAAGCAACAAGTGGGGTGGTGGGGGCAAAAAATGTCACCACTTTCAAGCTATTTGACCCGTCTTTAGCTATAGACGGATATATCCGTCTATAGCAAGACTAGCTGTACTAACTAGGTTTTTTGGTATTTTATTGTATCAGTCACTTGCCAGAGAAATTGTCAGATCAAGGAAAACTGTCAATCGCCTGTATGAGAATAAAGCTCAACTGAACTCCATATCGATGCACCTTGGAGAAAGTGTTGGTACGTTGATTTTTCCTATTTATTACTCATACATTTTATTAGTTATGTGATTCATTAAAATGACTTCCTTCGGAATACATATGAGAGTTGGTCCCTATGTGCACGTTCATTAAAGCTAAGCAAACTATTTTTACGTCGTATTGCATATCCTGGATTTCATGGTCTTTCAGCTTCTGATGAAGTTGTGCGTCTTTCCTTAAGCTTTCAGCCGTGTGGTATTCCTTGCTATGTTTACGGCCAGCAACATATCTTGGTATACTAATTCATTTTGGGATGTATTACAGCAATTGCTCGTACAGTGGGTCATTTACAAAAGAGTGAAGAGGTGATGAAAATTGTTAATAATCTCATGAAGGCTCCACAAGTAGCTGTCACTATGCAAGAGTTCAGCAAAGAGATGGTCAAGGTATCTTTTCAAACTTAAAACGATTAGGTCGGGAAGTTTAGTCTTTTTGAACTTTTCAAACGCAACGGAAATGTGAGAGCTTTGTTTGGGGATTGATTCATTAATCTTGTGCACTTTTGTCCTCGTAAGAAGTTGTATGTTAGGTTCCTGATGTTGTTCTGGATCAGAGCTTGATGTCTTGTGGGCCTCTGATGTCTGCGTGTACATCATTGGGTTATCCGACTTGCCAATATGTTAAACATAACACAAGTAGTTATTCTTCATTTTAACTTCTTAGGCTGGAGTTATTGAAGAATTTGTTAACGAGGCTCTTGACGATGCATTGGACTCCGAAGACATAGAAGAGGAGACAAAGGAAGAGGTTGAGAAGGTTTTGACGGAACTGGCAACAGAGACTACTGCACAACTTCCGGTTGCTGCAAGAAGAGTGAAGAACAAGGCGCCTGCACAGAGCACTAGTGTAAAGGCAAGTCTATCATCCATTTCTTTCATCTTAAGTTTAATGCTTTTTATTTGTTTAGCTTAGCTGGAGCCTCTCTTTGCATGTCTTGCAGGATGAAGAACCAATTGCCGGGGGTGTAGATGATGAGGAAGAACTGGAAGCAATAAGAGCACGACTTGCTAAAGTGAGATCATAAAATTGCTGTCATGCACATTATCCTGTACTTCTAATCGGCTTTGAATCAATTGCAGAGATTTGGAGGCTGATTTTGTATCGTGTAATCTGAATCATGTAATGCTCTTTAAAATTGGTTGTACTCAAATCGTCTCTACTTGCTAACATAGTGACGCTGACGCATATTGTCTCATGTACTTCAGATTAGCGCTCATTTATTATTGTTGCCGGGTTATGTTGTATATAGTAAATAACCAGAATCTGGATATGATTATATGAACCAAGTTTCGCGTTTTTCGTTGCAAAAATCTCAACTCCTTTTGCTCTTTCTCGACCGACAGTAAAAAATTTATGCAGAAGATCTCGGTTTTTGTTTCACGAGTGTGAAATTCAATTGTAAAAAGTTCCATCTTTTACATTCGGCAGTGTTTGGAAACACAGAATTGATTTCATTTTCATGATTTCAATTGTAGAAATTTAAATGTTTGAATTCAATTCCAAATCCAATTCTAAAATTGCGTTTGGGAAACCCCTAGAATTAGAATTGGAATTGAATTTGGGCGAGATGGATATGGGTCGAGGTCCTTGGATGTTTTATATTTGAAAAAATTAAATGTTGTCTCAGAAAATATTTATGATCGGAAAAAATATCATAAATAAAAATATTTTGATGAAATTTGCGTCACAAAATAAAACGTAAGTGATGGAATTGAAATGACTACCATATGGTAGGTATTTGAGAACCCCAAATTTTAACTAGTTTGAAATTGATAAGGAATTGAGTCAATTCCAATTCCAAATAGGGGTTTCTAAACACTTGAAATATTTCAATTACGGAATTCAATTCTAATTCAAGGTTCACAAATATACCATTAGATAGTTTTATCTCATCTCGAGTTTTGACTGCATATTTGCTCTCATGAACTCAAAATCAAGACGCAACTTATCGTGTGATTGATAGTTAATATAACATTTCAAGAACACAAATTCTCATTTGTGACGGCACGTATCCGTCACTTTGGAGTGACGGATACCATTTACTCTCACAAATGACCCAAATAGAGGAGAGAGGGAAGCACATGTGGGTGCCCCCACCTTGTCCCCCTATTCGTTTTGTGAGTGGCATTACCCGTCACTTGCTCCGACCCGTCTTCAGCAAGACTAACTGTTTCAAGAAATGAGTGCGGAATCTTGGTTCCTGTTCATGTTAACGGCTCACTATCTCTCCTTTTGACACATCACCCTTAAAATCATAAAAAAAATAGTGCAAGATCACATGAAGTGGATGATATGTCAAAAGGTGAAGTAATGGGGCACAAGACGGGACACAAAAATAGGATAGAGGATCTGAACTCTTAAGAAATGTCAAACCGAAATAGAAGTACAGGTATTGGTAATCGATTAGCTTGCTACATTGCTAAGGGTTGCTAATTGATTGAGTAAAAAGACCAAAATTCAGTAGAATACTGATACAGTGATACTGAGTAAAACATTTCTATAAAATCGACGAGAATGGCTAAAGCTGATAATGCAAGTTACATTTTTATAAAATAATGCCAAAACCCTAGTACAATACAATTATAAATAAAAAATACATATATAAAAAACAACATAAAGAAGCTCATTATTAAAGCTTTATTGTCTATAAAATGATCTAAAGACACAGTGATCCTCGGAATAAAAGCCGAGGATCAATTTTATGAAATGAGCGGCAACTATAAGAGTATATAAGTACTCAGTAGCAGCAGCAAGCTTCATTGTCTAAAAAATGACGATCTAAAGAGACAATGATCCTCGGACCACAAAATCTCATTTGTGACGGCACGTATCCGTCACTTTGGAGTGACGGATACCATTTTCTCTCACAAATGACCCAAATAGAGGAGAGAGGCAAGCACATGAAGGTGCCCCCACCTTGTCCCCCCTATTCGTTTTGTGAGTGGCATTACCCGTCACTTGCTCCGACCCGTCTTCAACAAGACTAACTATCCTCAGACTAAATGCTAAGGATCGATTTATGAGAAGAGCAGCAACTATATATAAGCGGTACTCACTACTCAGTAGCAACAGCAAGGTCAGCAACTTTCAAAATTCTGATTTTGAAATGGGATTGCCCTCAATATAAGGGCCAGTGTCCCAAGAGATCAGTACATGTGACCTGTCACAAAGAAACACGGGGTTATTTAGAGAACTAAACTTTCTTTTCCTGATTGGTATAATCTTATTAAGGCCATAAGCCGAAAGGCTGTTGAAACGACTCCTCGTGTGAAGGAAATAAATCTGGACGGAAATTTTGCCCTGGAAAGACATGGTGTAACCAAGATACAGAGATACACCTGCATTACAAGAAGATAATCTACAGTTGCTAGGGAGATAATTACGTACTTCAATAATGCTCAAGTTCGAATTATGTGGTTAAATTATTTATTTTAAAATTACACACCATTGATCATGGATGAGATATGCATTAGTGAACAATTAGGTGACCGACGGTTACCCTTATCCTATTATGAGTGTTTTTAACACTAACAGACATTTAAGGACTATTTTTTGTGCCGCAAAAGTGCATCAATTAACTGTGTACACCTACCACATCGATGTATAATATGGAGTCATTAATTGCGATTACCGCTACAAAATTACTACTTTAGGACGCATTCAGACGATTTTCAATTGCTTCTGACATAGTGCCTTGAGAAGAAGTCGCTAACGTGTAGTGTAACCTTCACCTTTGGTCATCGGAGACCATCTAGAGCGATTTAATTGGAATGAGCTCAGGTTGCCAGCAAAAACTCATTGACATTCCAAGACTACTTTCGTGCCACGTGGTTGTTCGAGTTAGCTTTTAGCAGTATATCGCTACACCTTGCCCAATACAGAAGCTCACTTAGATGATGCAACACATACCAATAATGTTTGATATTACATCAATTGTATTTGTGACTGTTATAGCCGATGATGTAAGATATTTCCATAAATCAAATAAGTATTATATTAATATTTAATTAAGTTATTTTATGGAAATTAAGTTGGTCCATTGTATGGTGGAATTTACCTAGGATTCTGTTTCCACTATTGTCTCCCATAACTTACCACTCACAATTTAGGAAACTGTTCAGTTGACTCTTTGATGGCAAGAGTCTATATAAGGGGAACATATTTATTCTGATTAAGGTTCACCAATCCTAGCTCATTAAGAAAATACACCATCTAAATTGTGAGGCTGAGGGTTTGGAAGCCAAGTCAGATTTGGGGCATTAGAAATTGAGTTATTCATTAAGACGGATCAATTATTTCAAGCAATGGCTGGAGGTAAGTAATCGATCTCTTTTATCGCTTCCGCATTCAGTTTATACATGTTCATTATGAGACTAGAACATGTTAATTTTAGACTATAAAACTTACAGTTGGTATCAGAGAGAGTAATCGCCTCTGTCTTGCTTGAATATGAAAATATAAATTTCCGTTCTGACTTTGTATGTTGCGATCTAGAATCTATTTTGGGATTATTATTAAATCTATTTCGCTGTATGATACGGTATCTGGAAAAATCTTTATTATTTTGTTATTGTTGTACTCGCTTTTGGAAAGGCGAGAGGTTGAAGATGACTAGATTAACTGATGAAAATTGAAAACCTGTATGACGCAACACGTAATTGTACTGCCTGTTTGCAACTTGTTTTAATCCTATTCAAGTGTACTCCGTATAATTGTGCCCTGTAAAGTATATGTGAAATAATAGAATTGTATTGATGATAAAAGGAGGGATTACAAGGGGTTTATATACTGATAATACAAGCAGCTAATGCTAGACTAATTTAGGAATACAAGATTGCTGTAAGATAAAATAGGTAACAGTTAGCTAGTCAAATATACAGATTGACAGTAATTGATATGCACAATTATTTACGGGAGATAAGCTCCATAATTAGAGGATTGCAATATTATCTTGAATTATCTTTAACATTCCCGCTCAAGATGGACGGGCGATAGCGAAGTCCAATCTTGGAATAAAGTTCAGTGAAGCGCGGCTTGTGTAAGGGCTTTGTTAAGGTGTCAGCGAGTTGGTCCGTCCCATTGATATGTTGGACCCGGATGAGGCCTTGACTGATTTGTGTCTTAACAAAGTGAAATGCAAGTGCTACATGTTTCATACGCGAATGAAAAATAGGATTAGCGGAGTAGTGCGTAGTACTTAGATTATCACAGTAGATTGTCGGAGGTTTAGTCGAAGTGATGCCAAGCTCAAGTAGCAGATTTTTGAGCCACAATAGTTCGGCCGAAGTTGCAGCTACGGCGCGAAATTCTGCCTCTGTCGTGGACATGGAGACAGCCTTTTGCTTCTTTGAAGACCAAGAGATGGGAGTACTACCCAGATAAATGATGTAGCCTGAGGTAGATAGGTAGTCATGGGAGTCACCCCCTAATCCGCATCACAGAAGGCATGTAGGCATAGAGGGGACGAGTTGGTAAGGTGGATACCAAAATGAATGGTGCCAGCCAAGTAACGAAGGAGTCGCTTCAAGGCAGTCCAGTGCATCGAGGTTGGATGGGTCAGAAATTGAGCTAATTTGTTGACTGAAAAGGCGATGTCAGGACGGGTAAGGGAAAGGTATTGCAGGCTACCAACTATTGAACGGTAATCAGACTCTTTTTCGACCGGGGAAGTGGTGTCTTTAACTAAGGGAGGGTGAGGCAGCATAGGGGTTGAAGCGGATTTGGAGTCTTGCATCTCAAATTTGACATGTAGATCATACAGGTACTTGGTTTCGTTGAGGTGGAGTCCGGTTTTGGTTGGGGTGACTTCTATACCAAGAAATTAAGATAAGGGACCAAGGTCTTTAAGAGAGAATTTGGTTGAAATTTGGGTAATGAAATTGGTGATGTGGGTTTTATTGGGACCGGTTACTATTATATCGTCAACATACACTAGTACAAATAGGGTCGTGTGTGTATTGTTAAGGATAAATAGGGATGGATCGGATAAGGAATTGTGAAAACCTGATGTGAGGAGGTACTGTTTGAGTTCCGTGTACCACGCCCTTGGTGCTTGTTTAAGGCCATATATAGCTTTATTAAGCCTGCAAACAAATGAAGGGTTAGTAGCATCAACGAAACCCGGTGGTTGGGACATGAAAACGGAGTCGGTCAGTCGTCCCTGTAGAAACGCATTATTGATGTCGATTTGATGAAGGTGCCATTTTTTCGTGACAGCAATAGTAAGTATAAGTCGGATCGTAGTTGGTTTAATAACGGGGCTAAATGTTTCAGAATAGTCGATTCCCGGACGTTGATGGAAACCCTTAGCAACTAGCCGAGCTTTGTGTTGCTTGAGACTCCCATCAGGATTATATTTGATACGATATACCCATTTGCAACCAACAACATTAGGGGCAAGGTGAGGGGGTACTAGAGTCCAGGTTTGATTACGGTTAAGGGCATCAAATTCGTCAATCATAGCTTGACGCCATTGAGGGGATACGAGAGCCTGTTTGGTCGTGGTGGGGGTAAGGTGGGCGAGGGTAGCTGTTTTGGCATATTTAGGGTTGGGTTTGATGATATTATTGGAGAGTCGGGTGCGGTGAATTGGAGAAGGGGGTGGAGGTGGAGGGGGAGGAGGAGGTGGTGGCGCGGTTATGGAGGCAGTAGGTGTTGTTTCGGTAGAGGCAGTAGAAGAATCAGGGGTAGAAATAAGGATAGTGGAGGGTGTTGGGTTAGGTGAAGGCGAGGTAGATGGAGATAGAAGGGGAAGAGTTAGATCACACCATTGAGAGGGGGTATGGAGCGGTTGAGGAGAGGTTTGTGACAGGGAGAGGTATGGAAATTCGGACTCAATAAAACGTACATGACGCGAAGTATAAAGTCTGTTGGTTTTGGGTTCGAGACATAGATAAGCACTTTGGGTGGTCGAGTAACCGACGAAGACACAGGGAACGGACTTAGGGTCGAGTTTATGGGTAGTATATGGTTTCAACCATGGGTAACAAAGGCAACCAAAAGGACGGAGTTTAGTGTAATTGGGATTTTGACCGAATAAGAGCTTATATGGTGATTGATTGTTGAGGGTGGCGGAGGGTAGTCGGTTGATGAGATATGTGGTAGTGGAGAAGGCATATGGCCAGAATTGGATGGGCATTTGGGCATGGGTCAATAATGCTAGACCGGTTTCGACAATGTGTCGGTGCCGTCGCTCCGCGAAACCATTGTGTTCCGGAGTGTGCGGTGGTGAAGTGAGATGGGAGACACCATTATCGAGTAGGGTGGGATTAATTTTGATATATTCTCCGTCATTATCCGAGTAGAATTGACGAATCGGTTTATTAAAGAATTTTTCAATAATAGCTTTAAATCGATTAAATGTGGTGAAGGTGTCAGATTTATTTTTTAAGGGATATAACCAAAATTAATGGGTGAAATGATCGACAAATATCACATAATATTTAAAAGATTCGGTTGATAAAATTGGGAATAAGGGTGTTGCTGGTGGCGGCCATGGGTGTATCGTATGTGAGTAGGGCAGCGAAAACGATGGTTGAAATGAGGACCGATATGAATCTCTGATACCATGTAAAGTATATGTGAAATAATAGAATTGTATTGATGATAAAAGGAGAGATTACAAGGGGTTTATATACTGATAATACAAGCAGCTAATGCTAGACTAATTTAGGAATACAAGATTGCTGTAAGATAAAATAAGTAACAGTTAGCTAGTCAAATATACAGATTGACAGTAATTGATATGCACAATTATTTACGGGAGATAAGCTCCATAATTAGAGGATTGCAATATTATCTTGAATTATCTTTAACATGCCCTTGATTTTTCACTTCATGGGTTGGTTGTATTCATTATGAATCTTTCAGTGTTGTCGTGTCCTAATCCCAATTAGAATAAAAAGCAGTACTGGTAAGTGCTTGACATAAGTATACAGTGCTTAACTTAGCTTGGTTGATGGTCATGCATAATTTGTCTCTTGTGGCGATGGTTTCCATTCGGGTTGTGTCTATTATACTGCATTTGTTTTGGCAACACTATTAGAGGGTTAGACCAATTAAGTTTTTTGGTCATATATTTTTTAAAATATACATTAAGTTGAGTATATAGATTAAATTTTAATGTCGAGTGGTTCAAAATTTTATTAGTTAGAGAATAGCCACAGCATCTCTAATTAATTAAAATTTTATTTTGGAATCACGTGTGGAAACTAGACATTATTTGTGATTAGTCGTATGTAATATGATGAGACTTACCCACAGAAATCTTGTTGTATGTATTTGTATGACTAATTAGGAAAATATATTGAATCTTGTTTCTTAATCTACCCACAGGAGTTAAGAGACGTATATGATTTAATAGTATTGTCATAAAGTTAAATTTTTTATGTGTCTAATTGAGTAGAACTTTAGCCCACAGGCAAGTTTTATGTCACTAGATTTCATATTTGAGCATGATTTACATTGGTAAAACATGATAAATTTTAAAGTCTCAATTCTTTGTAATAAGCATGTTATTTATTATATTTGCAGTAATTTTACCTGGGAGTTCTACTGATGTTAAATTTGACATTCCTGAATTAAATGGTGATAACTATAAGGTCTGGAAAGAGAGAATGCTACTGCAGTTGGGATGGTTAGATATTGATTATGCTATTCGGAAAGACGAACCACCTAAAGTAACTAAAGAAAGCACTAAAGAAGCAATTGATCTTTATGAAAAGTGGGAGAAATCTAATCGTCTCTCTATTATGTTCATAAAGACCAGAAATGTGTGCTAGTATTCGTGGTTCTACGATCAATATACTAAAGTTAAAGATCTAATTAAGGCCATCGATGAGCAGTTTGCAACTTCTGATAAAGCTCTTGCTAGTACCTTAATAATGCAGTTTTCATCTTTGAGGCTCACCGAGACTAAAGGTGTGCGTGATTATATCATGCGCATGAGGGATATTACAGCTCAACTTAAGACCTTGGAAGTTACCATGTCTGACACTTTCCTTGTGCACTTCATTTTATACACTCTTCCTCCAAAATATGCTCCTTTTAAGATCTCTTACAACACACATAAGGATAAATGGTCAATTAATGAACTTATGGCCATGTGTGTTCAAGAGGAGGGCAGATCATTCTCGGAGGAAGGTGAAAAGGTGAACCTTACTGTTGCTTCTTCTTCAAAGCGGCAAAAGGGTCACACTAAAGATAAGGGAAAGGGAAAGATTTCAGCTGAGCCAGTCATTAAGAAGGAGTCTACGTGTTTCTTCTGTAAAAAGAAGGGACACATGAAGATAGACTGCATTAAGTTTAAGGCTTGGCTAAAGAAGAAAGGTAATTTTCATGCGTTTGTTTGTTATGAATCTAATATGGTTAATGTTAATCATAATACATGGTGGATTAATTATGGAACTACAATCCATGTTTCGAATACCTTGCAGGGTATGACAAACCTAAGGAAACCAGTGGGCAGTGAACTTTCAATCTATTCAGGAAACCAGATTAGTTCACATGTGGAGGCCATTGGGACATGCAGTTTAACATTAAGTAGTGGTTTTATTTTGCATTTGGAAAAGACATTTTATGTTCCAAATTTCTCTAGGAATTTGATTTCAGTATCAAGACTTGTACCTTTGGGTTTTACCTTTAATTTTTCAGACTCTGGATTCAGTATTCTCAGAAATTCTGAAATTATTGGTTATGGTATTTTGTCTGATAATTTATATCGTCTTGAACTCCAAAATAATATTACTCATAATTCTATGCATGTCAATGTTGGTTTAAAACGTTGTATTATGAATGAGATTTCCTCTATATTGTGGCACCGGAGATTGGGACATATCTCCATTGAGAGGGTAAAAAGATTAGTAAAGGATGGAGTACTTGATACTTTAGACTTTACTGATTTTGATACTTGTGTTAGTTGCATTAAGGGTAAGCAAACTAACATGTCTAAGAAAGGTGCAAAGAGAAGTTCTAGCCTATTAGAAATCATACATACGGATATTTGTTGTCCGGACATGAACGCTAATGATCCAAAATATTTTATCACTTTTATTGATGATTACTCACGTTATATGTATCTTTAATTACTTCGTTCTAAGGATGAAGCTTTTGATGCCTTTAAATTGTTTAAGGCTGAAGTAGAGAACCTATGTGGTAAGCGCATTAAGATTTTGAGATCTGATAGAGGTGGTGAATACTATGGTAGATACACTAAGAACGGACAAGCACCTGGTCCATTTGCTAAATTTCTTCAAGAGCATGGGATTGTTGCCCAATACACTATGCCTGGTTCTCCAGACCAGAATGGTCTAGCAGAAAGAAGAAATAGGACATTAATTGAGATGGTGCGTTGTATGAGAAGTAATGTTAATCTTCCTTCATTTTTGTGGGTTGATGCTCTTAAGACGGCAGCGTATATATTAAATCGGGTTCCTTCAAGGTTGTGTCTAAGACACCTTTTGAGTTATTTAAAGGATGGAAACCGAGTTTGAGACATATACGCATTTGGGGATACCCGTCGGAGGTGAGAGTGTATAATCCACAAGAAAAGAAACTTGATCCAAGGACTATTAGTGGGTATTTCATTGGATATGCCGAAGAGTCTAAGGGTTATAGGTTTTATTGTCCATCTCATAGTACAAGGATTGTGGAATCAAGAAATGCTAAATTTCTTGAGAATGACTTGATCAGTGGGAGTGACCTAATTCAGGACTTTGTCCTGGAGAGGGATCATTATGAAGTTCCACCTTCTGATTCAAGTAACAGATTGGTTATCATTCACACTCTTCAAGTTCAATCGAGTGTTACACAACCAGTGATAGAAATTCCACAAAATGTCGATCAAAATATGGTAGATCATAATGAGGAAGAGGTTCACCATGAGGATGAACATTTCGTGAAAGGAGATCGGCTATTCCTGATGATTATGAAGTATATCTACAAGAATTGGATTATAATGTTGGAGCTGATAATGATCCTATGTCATTTTCACAAGCCGTAAGTTCTACAGATTCTAACTTATGGATGAATGCTATGAAAGATGAGATGAATTCTATGGCATCTAATAGAGTTTGGGATCTCGTTGTATTGCCTGATGGTGTAAAACCTATTGGGTGCAAGTGGGTCTATGAGACTAAAAGAGATTCACTTGGCAACATCGAGAGACATAAGGCAAGACTCGTTGCTAAAAGATTCACTCAAAGGGAGGGAATTGACTACACGGAGACCTTTTCTTCTGTATCACAGAAAGATTCTTTTCGAATTGTCATGGCATTAGTAGCTCATTTTGATTACGAGTTACATCAGATGGATGTGAAAACAGCATTTCTCAATGGTGATTTAGAGGAAGAGGTGTGATACCCGGAATAAAATTATATTAGTTAATAGATTTAAGTAAATTATTCATTTAAAGGGGAAAGAATTTTTATCAATGTGGAGTCGAGAGAGTACATAAAATAATATGGATCCCACCCGGAGGGAGATGTTGACCCAATAAAATTCAAAAGGCATAATAACTTAGTATAAGTAAGACCTTAGAATAAGAATAAAATAGTTCGGTTGGAGTCCGACTCAATTATAACTTTACCCGTAGAATTTTTTACTAGACCTATCTCAAAGAAAATAACACAGAAGATAAAATATCTAAGATACTTACAATTTTTACATCATTTAATGAAATTAAGCACATGGCAAAATTGTTTGAGGAAAATGTTTAATAATATGTTATGGTGGCAAAGGTCCCACGTGTTAAGCTATGTAGTAGCATGGCAATAGTTACATTTTACATGGTGAGGAAGATCACCACGTATGTAACGCCCCGTAATTTCGGACCGTTAATATATTTCGAAAATAATTTAGTAATCAAATAAAATTTGATATTAATGTATTTAAAGTAAAAATAATTCAAAGAAATATAATTTTATTATATTTTGAAGAAAAGTATTTATTTTGATAGTTTCGAGATGTTTAAAAATAGTTTAAACCGTGTAAAACTTTTTATTTCGAAATAAGGGCGTATCGGGGGGGAAAATGACAATTCTTTTGAACATTGGGTAAACGAATTTGAAAATGGGTCGTATGAGTATTCAATTTTCTTGTAATCTCGTGTTTAAAAACTTTGGTCTTGTCGGAATTTGCATTTGACCTGCGGTTTTAATTATTATCGAAACGAGTCAAACCCGACTCGTAAAATCCCGACTAAAAACCCGACTCCCTCCTTTCCTTTCTCCCATTCCCGCGGACCAACCCCCCCCCCCCCCTTCCCCTTTCTTTTTCTGATTTTTGGTTGTTCTTTGGTTCATCTTCTTCTTCCTTCTCTAATATTCCATCATCAAACACCATTTTATCATAAAATCTAAGCTAAAATCACCATATCTTTCGCGTTTCTTATCGGTTTTTCGCATAATTTATATTTCCGGAATCCCGTCGACGAGATCTATAACCTTGTATGTTTTAATTTCATTTTTCTTGAAGTTGTTTTAAGACGAATTTTGGGTAAATTTCGGTATTTGTGCTTATTTGTGTGTTTTTATTGTTTATTTAGGTGAAGAATTGGAAGACGAGTTTGGGGACTCGTATATTGTGGAGGATAGCGGCTAGTGCTTGTTAGGGTTTGGGTTTTAAGGTGCTAATTGCTCTTTTTCTAGCTTAAGGTAACATATTTCGAGTTACTCGACGAAAGATCGTCACATGCTTTGTTGTTTTTGGATGTTTTGTGATTTTTGGTTTGAGTAGAAATTTTCACATATTTAAATTTGATGCATGCATGCTTAATTTATGCCTTTTGTTAGTTTAAGTTAACAAAGTTGAATTGGGAACGATTAATTAGTGTTCAGACGATGTTATAATGAACAAAAATGGAAAAAAGAGAGGTGTAGGGGCGGCAAAGAGTTCCCGAAAGAGTGAGTCCCGACAGCCCACGGCTGGCCCATGGCTGGCCCGGGTCGGCCCGTTGCTTGTTTCGCGGTTTTCCATGCATTGTTCGTCATTTTAGGTTCATTAATGATATAATTAGAATAAGTAATGTATGGGTAAACTTTTGAATTAAATCAAATTAGTAGTAAAAATTATGTTAAAGGTAAAAATTATATTTATTTTGGTAGTTGCTCATGTTAGTATAGGTTAGAAAATGAAATTGTAAAGATTAGGCTCAGAATGAATTATATAGCGATAATTGTAATGTTTTGTTGATTGTGCTTAAAAATTGAGCCTTAGTCCCTTTGACCGATGCGATGTCGATTAATTGAGTGATTGGTCACCGCAATTTAACCCGCACTGCCGCAGTGGGGTTGCGGGTAAAAATTCGGTTGAATGAATTAGATAATCGGCCTTTTTCTTGCTTTAGGCCATTTATTATATCTCTATTTCACATGTGTAGTTAGTTGAATTTAAGTAGTTTCTTATATTGTAAAAACGGCCCTAGATTCCCCGAAGCCTTTAATATGGTTGATATTGTTAGAAATGGAAATTGGTATTGAGGATTCTTGGTTTATCTCTTTGAATAGACATTTATATAGCCTTTCACATGATAGAATGTTAGCATTTAGGTTGGTAAGTTGGACTTTTTGTCCTCTTATGGTTAAGTGAGTGTCTTACTTGTCTTGTGTGGTGTGGGCTAAAGTATTCAAGCTGGGACTAGCTGGGACTAGGTCCTAGGTGAGTATTTCGGCCTTCATCATAGATAGGTCTTTATAGTCTCTGACGAGTATATGTTCACTGCTTAATAGCCTTTGTGTTCCTGACTAGTGGATTTATATCCAAGTTGGGGCATGACCTCGTTACTTATTTTGATAGTAAGTGGTCAGCTTAAGTACTAGCCAACCCTATGGTGGACTCCTTAGGGTACTCACTTTGTTTTAGAAAAATTGTGAGTCTTGGGTGCGGTGGTGTGTATCCGCATGTCTAGGTCTGCGCAGATTTTAGGCTAGGGTTGTGTTGTGTCTTGGTCATGTTTTATTAATATTAACCGCTGAGCCAAGATACCGGTTCGATTACCTTCCCTACCTCGTGGTATAGACTCGAGTTACAGAGTGACTATTGATGGTACTAAGAACTTATGCCTGTCTTTGATATATTGCCCTTTCTTGTTTGATGATTCTATGAATCATAGAAGGTGAGATGCAAGCCGGCTATGGTTGATAGAGTTTGGATTACTACTTGTTATATTTTTCACATGATAGTTTAAATCAGTCAATTTAGCATTCATATGTTAGGATACTTGGAAATTAGATTAAATTTTCATATAGTTTACATGTTCATTACATGTTACATTGATTATGACGATTCGTGGCTGGGAGGACTCGAAGTTACTCCCCACTGAATTGTGGCTTTCGTGTTTGTATAAAATGCGATTGACAGGTTGTTGATGCTTTGTTGGGGTCACAGACGAGCTAGTGAGCATAAGGAACCTTGGACCTAGTTTTGGTTTTTTTTTCTTATAGTAAACCTTTTAACTTTTGGTTTTGTATATAATTTGAAGGGACATATGTCTCCCTTTTCTATTTTGGGTTTGTATCATTACATTTTCTTATCGTTAGCTATAGCATGTAAATTAGTTCGTTAGCAATGCAGGTTTTGGCACCCGCCTCTTGGAAATGTTGTGATTGGTTTAGAATTTTTTTTGAAATTACAGGTTTTTATATAGTTGGACCAATTACAAACATATCCTACCAGTTTTTCCGTAGATTTTAGGTGTTATTTATCGCGTTATTTAAGGGTGTCACAGTTGGTATCAGAGCCTGTTGCTCCCGACGCACGTTTGTGCACCCCACTTAAAAATCACTTGACCTTTAAATAATAAACTTGAGAGAAGGGTAGGATGGGTAGAATTAGGATTTTATGTGGTAGTCTGTTTGTGATTGCTAATTGTTAGGTACTAATTAATTTTCTCTTTTGTAAGATGGCTCCGCCAAGAAGAGACATTGATGATGCTATCTTACTAGTTCTTACTCAAATTCTTCAAAATCAACAGAATCAACAAGCTCCTCCTCCTCCTCCGCCTACTGAGGGTACTCCAGGCACCTATACTTGGGTGGCTAACCAATTAACCCGAATCAACACTCCCACTTATGGTGGAGAGATTGATCCAGCTGCTCTTACAGGGTGGTTTCGGGAGTTGGAGAAAAGCTTTACTCTGTATGATGTTAAGGAGGAACATAAAGTGAAGCTAGCCTCTCACTTCTTAGTACGAGAAGCAGATCGATGGTGGTCCATGACTGGGCCTACCGTTTCAAAATTGAACCGGATTTGACTGGGTACGTTTCAAGGAGTTAGTGGAGGCCCGTTTCTATCCGCAAGAGCTGAAACAGCAGAAGTTGAAGGGATTCATGGAGTTGAAGCAAGGAAGCCTTCCTGTTCAGACCTTCACTGATAAATTCAATGAGTTGGCTCATTATGCCACTAGATTAGTGAAGGATGACAATGAAAAAGCCTTCTTTTATCTTGAAAAACTCTCTCCTAAGATCAAAAGCATGGTCCGTCGAGACTCCACTAGCTTTGTTTCAATTTATAATGATGCTTTATGGGCTGAAAATTCATTGAAAGAGATTGAAATTGAAGCTCGTGCAATTAGTTCTAGTCTTGGCAAGAGGCCTTTATATCCATCTTATAGGCCCTTTACTCCTTCATTTAGGTTCATCTCTTCTCCCTCTGACTCAAACAAGAGAAGATTTGTTTCTAATGTGCAAGCTAACCGGGGTGGTCCATCTTCAGCTTTTAATGATAATAAAGGTACTAAAGACCGAGTGTGCTATAACTGCAAGAAACCAGCACACCCTGGTAAATGCTTCATTGATCCTATCATATGTTTTTCTTGTAACAAACCGGGCCACAAGGCCAATGTTTGCCCGGAGAGGAAGGTGACGGCTCCTACTACTCCTACCGCCCCAGTGAAGCCAGTGAGGCCGAAAGGCCGTATTTTTGTCATGAGCCGAGCAGAAGCTGAGGCACACCCGGATATCATTACTGGTACATTTTCTATTTTTGATGTTCCTTGTTTGGTACTGTTTGATACGGGTGCCTCTTTATCTTTTATTTCAATGAAACTCTCCAATAAATTATCACTTGAATCCTCACAAGAAGAAAGCACATCTATATCCTTACCCTCTGGTGATGTCTTTTCCTGTTCGAAAATCTATCCGGAAGTCCCTATTTCTATTGCGGGATCTATATTTCCAGCAAATCTTTTCCAATTTCCGCTTGAAGAATTTGATGTCATTTTGGGCATGGATTGGTTACATACTTATCATGCTCGATTTGAATGTCGAGATCAGAAAATAATTCTTACAAGCCCTTCAGGTCATCGTGTGTCTTATCAAATGGTTAAAAGACGAACCGGTACTAAATTAATTTCTGCTATGAAGTTTGTCAATGCGATTAAAAAGGGTCATCAATCCTTTTTGTGTATGGTGACTACTTCTGATTCTTCCTCTCTACCTCCTAAAGAGAACATTCCAGTAGTATGTGAATTTCCCGATGTTTTTCCTGATGAGCTACCGGGAATTCCTCCTGAAAGGGAAGTTGAATTTGTTATCGATCTTATTCCTGGTACCGGCCCTATTGCTAAAGCTCCTTATAGGCTGGCACCGTCTGAAATGAAAGAGCTGAAGACTCAGCTGGATGATTTGATTGCCAAAGGTTTTATTCAACCTAGCTCTTCACCTTGGGGTGCTCCTGTTCTCTTTGTAAGAAAGAAGGATGGATCTATGCGATTATGCATAGATTATCGTGAACTTAACCGAGTTACTATCAAGAATAAATATCCTCTTCCTAGAATTGATGATCTTTTTTACCAACTCCGTGGTGCTTCTACTTTTTCTAAAATTGATCTTCGTTCGGGCTATCATCAAATTCCAGTCCGAGAAGCTGATATTCCTAAAACCGCCTTCAGTACGAGATATGGTCATTTCGAGTTTACGGTGATGCCATTCGGTTTGACCAATGCTCCAGCAGTATTCATGGATCAGATGAACCGTACTTTCAGAGAACACCTCGACAAGTGCGTTGTAGTGTTCATTGATGACATCTTGATCTATTCTAAATCTGAAGAAGAACATGTCCAACACCTTCGTGTTATTTTAGAGATTTTGCGCCGTGAAAAATGGTATGCTAAATTCTCTAAATGTGAATTCTGGTTATCTAAAGTGACCTTCCTTGGCCACGTCATTTCAAAAGAGGGCGTTATGGTAGATCCTGCCAAAATTGAAGCCGTTGTTGATTGGAAAAGTCCGACCAATGTTTCTGAAATCCGTAGTTTCCTTGGCTTGGCGGGTTACTATCGGCGATTTGTGAAGGATTTTTCAAAGATTGCTAGGCCGATGACTCAGCTGTTGAAGAAAGAGTCTAAGTTTGTGTGGTCTGAAGAGTGTGAAAATGCCTTCCAGGAATTGAAAAAGAGGTTGACTACCGCTCCGGTGTTAACCTTACCTGAAGAAGGAGTGGACTTTGATGTATACTGTGATGCTTCTAAGCATGGTATAGGTTGTGTCTTGATGCAAAAAGGGAAAGTCATTGCTTATGCCTCTCGACAGCTTAGAGTTCATGAAGTTAACTACCCGACTCATGATCTTGAATTAGCTGCGGTGGTGCATGCTTTGAAGATTTGGAGACACTACCTTATTGGAGTCCATTGCAACATCTACACCGACCACAAAAGCCTGAAATATCTCTTTACCCAAAAAGAGCTGAACATGAGACAAAGAAGATGGTTGGAATTGGTGAATGACTATGATGCCGATCTAATTTATCATGAAGGAAAAGCTAATGTGGTAGCTGATGCTCTTAGCAGAAAATCTTGTCATTCTTTGAATTCTTTTCAGGAATTACCTCCTGAACTTGCTTTAGAACTTCAAAAATTGGGAGTAAGCCTTGTAAAAAGGGGCTCTCATCATCTTGATGCCATGTCAGCCGAACCTGACTTCTACCGTGAGATCCGTGCTTGCCTTTTCAATGATCCTACTTTCAAATCCATTCGAGCTAAAATTCAACTTGGGCAAGCTAAGGATTGTAAGATTGATGATGATGGGTATCTTCGTTATCATAATAGAATCTATGTTCCGAGTGTAGCTGATTTGAGAAAAAGAATTCTTGATGAAGCACACCTCTCTCCTTACTCCATTCATCCGGGAGGTACCAAAATGTACAAAGATTTGAGATTGCAATTCTGGTGGCCTAGGATGAAGATTGAAGTTATGGAGTATGTCAAGAAATGCCTCACCGCCGTAAAAGTAAAGATAGAACATCAAAAGCCCGGTGGTTTGCTTCAACCCTTGGATGTTCCTCGTTGGAAATGGGAGTCTATATCCATGGATTTTGTGATGGCTTTACCCAGGACTTCCACTGGGAAGAATGCTATTTGGGTGGTTGTGGACCGATTGACTAAATGTGCTCGGTTTATTCCTATCAAAGAGACCTGGAGTTTAGAAGTTCTAGCTGGTGCCTATGTGAATGAAGTAGTGCGCTATCATGGGGTTTCTAAAGACATAGTTTCAGATCGAGACCCTCGATTTTGTTCTCGTTTCTGGACTGCATTACAAGAGGCCTTGGGTAGTAAACTATTGATGAGCACTGCTTTTCACGCTGCCACTGATGGTCAAACTGAGAGAACAATTCAAACTTTAGAGGATCTTCTTCGTGCCTGTGCCTTAGATTTCCAAACTTCTTGGGAGAAATGTTTACCTTTGGTTGAATTCTCTTATAACAACAGCTATCAAGCCTCCATTAAAATGGCACCATATGAGGCTCTGTATGGTAGAAAATGCCGTACTCCAGTCTGTTGGGATCAAACCCAAAATATTCCAATGTTAGGACCTGATTTGGTGACCGAGTCCATTGAACAAGTTAAGATCATTCGGGAGCGGATGAAGGCCGCTCAGGACCGTCAAAAATCATATGCTGATGTCCGTCGTCGACCACTTTCCTTTGAGGTTGATGATCAAGTATTCCTTAAAGTGTCACCTATGAAAGGGGTGAAACGGTTTGGCGTTAAAGGGAAGCTGAGCCCTAAGTATATTGGACCTTTTCAGGTGATTGAAAAGATTGGTCTTGCTGCTTACCGTTTAGAATTGCCCCCAAATCTGAGCAAGGTTCACAATGTCTTCCATGTTTCTCAATTGAGGAAGTACATTAGTGACCCTAGCCATATCATTCAAGAAGAGATTCTTGAATTGGAGCCTAACTTGGTGGTTGAAGAAAGGCCAATTCAGATTCTTGAAAAAGCCAACAAGCAACTTAGGAGCAAGGTTGTACCTTTAGTCCGCGTTCTTTGGCGTTGTGGAAATGTCGAAGAAGAGACTTGGGAAACTGAAGCTTCTATGTTAGCTAAATATCCTGAATTATTCTCGTAAGGTATTCCTTTTCTTACTCTTTTTCCGAGTTACTAAGCCTTGTATAATCATAATTAGTAAAGATAGTATTCTTACTATAGAATTTTAAACTAAAAGTTTGAAAATACTTTTATGATTTTTAATGGTTTTGACATTAGTGAATGTTGAATCTCGTTGTTGGTGACGTCCCAATAATGGGTTTTCTCATTTATTGGTGTAGAAATATTTTTATATCTTGATATGAATGTGGATGTTCTTGTCTGATCAACGAGAGTATCACCGTTTCATTGAAAAGATACCTATATTTTCTTATAACTATAATTTCTCCTTCTGAGTTTCGATGACGAAACTTTTTAAAAGGAGGGGTGATTGTAACGCCCCGTAATTTCGGACCGTTAATATATTTCGAAAATAATTTAGTAATCAAATAAAATTTGATATTAATGTATTTAAAGTAAAAATAATTCAAAGAAATATAATTTTATTATATTTTGAAGAAAAGTATTTATTTTGATAGTTTCGAGATGTTTAAAAATAGTTTAAACCGTGTAAAACTTTTTATTTCGAAATAAGGGCGTATCGGGGGGGAAAATGACAATTCTTTTGAACATTGGGTAAACGAATTTGAAAATGGGTCGTATGAGTATTCAATTTTCTTGTAATCTCGTGTTTAAAAACTTTGGTCTTGTCGGAATTTGCATTTGACCTGCGGTTTTAATTATTATCGAAACGAGTCAAACCCGACTCGTAAAATCCCGACTAAAAACCCGACTCCCTCCTTTCCTTTCTCCCTTTCCCGCGGACCAACCCCCCCTTCCCCTTTCTTTTTCTGATTTTTGGTTGTTCTTTGGTTCATCTTCTTCTTCCTTCTCTAATATTCCATCATCAAACACCATTTTATCATAAAATCTAAGCTAAAATCACCATATCTTTCGCGTTTCTTATCGGTTTTTCGCATAATTTATATTTCCGGAATCCCCTCGACGAGATCTATAACCTTGTATGTTTTAATTTCAGTTTTCTTGAAGTTGTTTTAAGACGAATTTTGGGTAAATTTCGGTATTTGTGCTTATTTGTGTGTTTTTATTGTTTATTTAGGTGAAGAATTGGAAGACGAGTTTGGGGACTCGTATATTGTGGAGGATAGCGGCTAGTGCTTGTTAGGGTTTGGGTTTTAAGGTGCTAATTTCTCTTTTTCTAGCTTAAGGTAACATATTTCGAGTTACTCGACGAAAGATCGTCACATGCTTTGTTGTTTTTGGATGTTTTGTGATTTTTGGTTTGAGTAGAAATTTTCACATGTTTAAATTTGATGCATGCATGCTTAATTTATGCCTTTTGTTAGTTTAAGTTAACAAAGTTGAATTGGGAACGATTAATTAGTGTTCAGACGATGTTATAATGAACAAAAATGGAAAAAGAGAGGTGTAGGGCGGCAAGAGTTCACCAAATGACCAGCCGGCAGCCCACGGTGGCCCATGGCTGGCCCGGGTCGGCCCGTTGCTTGTTTCGCGGTTTTCCATGCATTGTTCGTCATTTTAGGTTCATTAATGATATAATTAGAATAAGTAATGTATGGGTAAACTTTTGAATTAAATCAAATTAGTAGTAAAAATTATGTTAAAGGTAAAAATTATATTTATTTTGGTAGTTGCTCATGTTAGTATAGGTTAGAAAATGAAATTGTAAAGATTAGGCTCAGAATGAATTATATAGCGATAATTGTAATGTTTTGTTGATTGTGCCGAAAACTGAGCCTTAGTCCCTTTGATCGATGCGATGTCGATTAATTGAGTGATTGGTCACCGCAATTTAACCCGCACTGTCCGCAGTGGGGTTGCGGGTAAAAATTCGGTTGAATGAATTAGATAATCGGCCTTTTTCTTGCTTTAGGCCATTTATTATATCTCTATTTCACATGTGTAGTTAGTTGAATTTAAGTAGTTTCTTATATTGTAAAAACGGCCCTAGATTCCCCGAAGCCTTTAATATGGTTGATATTGTTAGAAATGGAAATTGGTATTGAGGATTCTGTTGGTTTATCTGCTGAATAGACATTTATATAGCCTTTCACATGATAGAATGTTAGCATTTAGGTTGGTAAGTTGGACTTTTTGTCCTCTTATGGTTAAGTGAGTGTCTTACTTGTCTTGTGTGGTGTGGGCTAAAGTATTCAAGTCGGGACTAGTGGGACTAGGTCCTAGGTGAGTATTTCGGCCTTCATCATAGATAGGTCTTTATAGTCTCTGACGAGTATATGTTCACTGCTTAATAGCCTTTGTGTTCCTGACTAGTGGATTTATATCCAAGTTGGGGCATGACCTCGTTACTTATTTTGATAGTAAGTGGTCAGCTTAAGTACTAGCCAACCCTATGGTGGACTCCTTAGGGTACTCACTTTGTTTTAGAAAAATTGTGAGTCTTGGGTGCGGTGGTGTGTATCCGCATGTCTAGGTCTGCGCAGATTTTAGGCTAGGGTTGTGTTGTGTCTTGGCCATGTTTTATTAATATTAACCGCTGAGCCAAGATACCGGTTCGATTACCTTCCCTACCTCGTGGTATAGACTCGAGTTACAGAGTGACTATTGACGGTACTAAGAACTTATGCCTGTCTTTGATATATTGCCCTTTCTTGTTTGATGATTCTATGAATCATAGAAGGTGAGATGCAAGCCGGCTATGGTTGATAGAGTTTGGATTACTACTTGTTATATTTTTCACATGATAGTTTAAATCAGTCAATTTAGCATTCATATGTTAGGATACTTGGAAATTAGATTAAATTTTCATATAGTTTACATGTTCATTACATGTTACATTGATTATGACGATTCGTGGCTGGGAGGACTCGAAGTTACTCCCCACTGAATTGTGGCTTTCGTGTTTGTATAAAATGCGATTGACAGGTTGTTGATGCTTTGTTGGGGTCACAGACGAGCTAGTGAGCATAAGGAACCTTGGACCTAGTTTTGGTTTTTTTTTCTTATAGTAAACCTTTTAACTTTTGGTTTTGTATATAATTTGAAGGGACATATGTCTCCCTTTTCTATTTTGGGTTTGTATCATTACATTTTCTTATCGTTAGCTATAGCATGTAAATTAGTTCGTTAGCAATGCAGGTTTTGGCACCCGCCTCTTGGAAATGTTGGAAATGTTGTGATTGGTTTAGAAATTTTTTTGAAATTACAGGTTTTTATATAGTTGGACCAATTACAAACATATCCTACCAGTTTTTCCGTAGATTTTAGGTGTTATTTATCGCGTTATTTAAGGGTGTCACAACGTATGAATTAGCTAGGCTAATAAACCGACATTGCAAAACTATAAATAGGCAATGGTATAAGCTCATTTGACACACATTTTGGGCACGAGACCAAAAATGAAGATCATTACTAGTTAGTTCATAGTCAATATGGTAGCTAAGGTTCGGTAAGGGAATAAATGTATGAGGTATATTTCCTACCCCTTCGTCTTAAGTTAATATAATGAGTAAGTATATTATCATTATAATTACTCAACTGATATTATAATGTACGTGAATTATTGTTTATGTGATAAAGTTATGATATATTTGTATATTTTACGTAATGTGGTTTACGTGAGATATGACTGTGGTACTATTTGTGTTAATAATTAACGTTATAATGCCCACATGATAATATTAATGTTAAAATACCATTGCTAAGATGTACATTTGGCCAATGTATCATCCGGGGATATTATTATTGAAAGGGACCGGACCACATTATTATTTTATCCCGTGTACATGGACGTGAGCTCTGAAGTGAGCTCGGCAGGGGGCTCGGTAATTGGCTCCGCCCCGTTATATCCGGATAAAAAGAAAGAAAAAGAAAAAAAAAAAGAAAAAGAGAAAAAGAGAAAAAGATGGTTATCCTGTGTACACGGAGGAGGGCATAGCCTAAGGGAGTCTCGGCTCCGTAATGTGGCCCTGTTCAATAATAATGACCCGAGTTATATTAATTTGAGTTGGAGGTTATGGGAAATATACTCAACCGGTGGTTGGTTGACCCTTTATTTTATTAATCTTTTTCAGGTACAGGAAACAGGGAAGAGCACGAGTGAGGTTGACGCAAGAAAATAGAATAAGAATAATATATCATAATAATATAATCTTATCAATAAGACTCATTACTAGTTATTTGGTTGCACTAAAGAATAATGTAAGCCTTGTATTTCTCTATACGGGGAAATACGGCGGTAACGCTCTGTAATTTCCGCTGCTATTAATAAAATATACCATTTTGTACTTCTGTTGTTTACGGGGCGTTACAAAAGTGGTATCAGAGCCTAGGCTAAAGAATGAAAAAAAAAAATTATTTAATAAATTATATGAATAAAAAAAAAATATAAAATGACCGAGAGATGGGTAGATGTCCTAGGAATCATGGTTAGCTTATAGGATTTTATCTTGTTTATTTGCTTGTTAACTTATGTGATTGCCTTATTTGACTTAATGGTATTGTTTATGTGTCCTTTTAGTCTTTATCGTTAGTGCACTATTTGATATGGTCCTAAGGACATATCTTTCTATATATGTGCACACCTTTAATATCATAGCTTACACAAGTAAAAGAAAAAAAGTATAAAGAACTACTAGCATGTCACAAGATTAGAGACATTAGAGGATGCGTGAGAAACAGAGTCTAATTCCATAAATGCAGAGTGAAATAGAGATACTATACTTTAGTCATTTAGACTCCCAGATCATGAAAAATACAGTATTATAGAGGTATGATAAATTTATTTTAGTGCCCGACATTAATGGATATAGTCCAAAGTATAGTGCACTAGATTTACTTAACGGCAGCGACATAGGAAATGTCGATATAGTTTATTTTGACTAAGAAGATGTAATATATGCAGGATAAACTGAGTTAAGTGACTGTCACAATTTTTGAAATCATGACTTGTATAGGAAAACAAATAAGAGTTTGTCGTATTTGTTATGGAAGAAGAAGGCTGTGCCTAAATTTGTGGAGGAGTGAGAGGCAGAAGTTAGGAGTGTAGAAAAGAAGTTAATAATGCGATTTTTATTTGATTGGAAAAGAGAGCGAACAAAAAAAAAAGAATTGAGTAGGATGGACTCAATGTAAGTACATTTATGGAGTTCAAATTTTAGAATCATTTATATGGTAGACACAAGGAGGAAGAATTTTAAAATTTGGATTCGAAATATTGTGGTTTCAAGCTAATATATTGAGGATGTTAGAAAAAAAAATATTTGGAGGTTTGAAGGTATAAAGTTTTAGGGGCTTGCAAATGTTGAAGTGAATAATTATTTCAGTTATGGAGAATGTTGGATTAATGTCTTTGGAGGTCATTAGTGAGCATCACAAAGTCTTATTAGAGTTTTGAAGATATTGTGGATTGAAGACTTGGATGATATTATTAAGGAATTTATGGCTAATGGAGTTGTACTTAAGTCGTTTGGATTATGCTAATGAGATTGACATTGAGTTACTTAGGGGTAAAAGAAAAGGATACAAATATTTTCATGTTTTAATTTGTATTTTGAGAATGACTGTGATTTTGGGGATTGAAATTTGGAAGTTGTTGGTTGTTGATAATAATTAGGTAATATGCTGGTGATAGTGAAAATTTGGATTATATTGTTTTGCTTAAAAAAAAGTATTAGATTAGTGAATAAACTTTTTACAGGTTACTAATTGTGATTAAGATGATAACTAGATGATGATATCAGGTGATTACATTAATTATTTCATGGATCTATAGATCGAATAGTAGACATTATTGAAGATATCTTGTGGGATTAGTGGTGTATTAGGCATTACTAATGTGGGTTACTAAGGAATTGTGGATTAATGGAATATTGAGGATTAGAGTTATAATGTTTTAATTGGAGAACATTTGAATATTTCATGAAGCCCAAATTGAAAGAGCCCAGTTGAGATGAGATGGTCATTTACTGTTTTAAAGTATCGATGTTGAAACAGTATTAGCATAAGACAATATCGTAATATTTTTTAGTTGAGATGTCAACTTGGGAAAGGAGCCTAAGTGGTCCGAGAATCTCAGATCGTTTAAGAAATCCGAGGTTCGATTTCTAATAAAAGCAAAAAAAAAAAAAAAATCCAATTTTTATCTTTTTAAACATGATTCACATGTGTACTTTATTTACTAACAAGTTATTAAGGCGATAATAAAACTTCTAAGAATATATAAATCACTAGATTAGTAACATGATTAATAATATCAAAGAGAGGATTACAAGCAATAGTTATTTATTTCGTAAGATAAACTATAATTATTGCAAATACCGCTACTAATACACATATTAGTATCATTAGCAAGCTAATGAGTGTCTTCACTTCATTAAGGGACTTTGTAACGGAATTATAAAGCTCATTGGAGGAGATATCGGGTGACTTATTGGATGAATTACCGGATGATTTATCCATAATTTAGAGAGAAGATTTTTATGAGATGATGGATAAGAAGTAAATGAAGTTAGTGGATAAAATGGTTAATTTTGTGGTGTTTATAGAAAAAAAAATATTTAGAAAAAAAAAAAGTATCGGTAGGCACTGTACTACTGTAGCGTCAGTGGGTACTGTTGCGTCAGTGAACATAAGAGTCGGTGGAACCGTAAATAAGTAGACAGTCTATTTATACAGTCAATAACTTAAGTTATATAGAGTGATAATGTATAAATTAGGAAAAGGGAGAGGAAATTGGTTTGAACTTAATATTCAGTGCGCTTATTTCTAGGCATAGAAGCTAAGCTATACAGTGACGCCTCTAACCAGAAGTGAGTTTATTCTTGGACAAACTAGGAAATACGATTGAATATTTATTTAGACAAATGAAAATGGAGGTTCATATGAGACGAGGTAAACATGAGATGAGGTAAAATAGTCGAAGTTTCTCATGGATTGTAATATATGAATTCAATACCCCATTTGTAGGACATATGTGGTAGTAGAGGCACTTAGTGGTAACTGTTTTATAGTTTACCTATCCCTAGTTAGAAAATTCGGGATATGATGACAAAAGAAATTAGATTTAGTTAACTAGTATTGCATATTTTGAAGATTTTAAAAGATATGAGAATAGAAAAAAAAAATTAGTTTGACTTATTATGTATGATGATGGATATTATGATTGTGAGAGCAATGAGTACAGCCTTATATTAGTACACCTTTTAAGGGAATTAGTTGTATAAAAACATTTGACATATGTGATGACATCATAGGAAGGTACGAGATGTTAGAATTTGTCACAAAATGTCTAGCATGTCAGCAAGTGAAAATGAACATTAAAGGCCGGGAGGAAGTTACAGCCTTTGGACATTCCATCATGGAAATAGGAGTCGATAAGAGTGAACTTTGTGACAGTGTTGCCTTTGACACCAAAAAGAATGAATGAGATATGGGTGATTTAGACCGACTAACCAAAAGGCACGCTTTTTAGCAATCAAAAACCACGTGGAACTCGGAACAGTTGGCAAAGAAATATATAAAAAAAATGGTTAGATTACACGGAATTTCCAAAACCATCGTATCGGATCGTGACACAAACTTTTTAGCAAAATTTTGGAAAAGTTTTCAAAATGCCCTAAGAACTCGTTTGAACTTTAGCACCGCTTTTCACCCATAAACCGTTGGACAAACAGAGATGTTGTGACCCAATTTGATTAGTTAAGTGTTGATGATGCCCTAAGACAAATTAATCTCATTGTTTATTTAATTGGGTGCCTCTTAAGTTTTAATCTTATAGCTCAAGGGCTCTAATTGTCAAAGAAGATTGCACAAGGATGATCAAAGATGAAAAATGTCATAGATTGAGTCACAATGTTATAAGAGATCATTAAATTTGAGTTATTGTCTAAGTACAAAAAGACAACTGAGTAGTCCACTGTGACTTAAGAAGACTCGTCTTTGAAAGAAACATTTCGAAAATATTTTAACTCTTGAAAATGGCTTTTCAAACTTTCAACAAACCTTATACACTTCAAAAAAAAAAAAAAAAAAAAAAAAAAAAAAAAAAACTGGTTTGCTCATTTAAATTGAGAAGGAAGTTTTTGATTTCTTTGGAAAAGCGTTTGCTTGCACAAAAAGACACTTACCAAAAATGGGTTGTTTATTTTTACATATTTGGCAATGTTTATGGTTCCCATGAATACCACAAAATAAGCTCTTTCTGGAACAAAAACTTAACCCATATTTGTTAGAATGTAAGCAACAAGATTACTTGGAGAAGTAACCTATATTTGTTAGGAGTATGTGTTCTGAAATTCCAGGGGTCTTGAGAACGACATTTGCCCTTGATCGAGTTTCATATAATAGTTATCATGCTAGTATTGAAATGACTCATTTTGAGGCTTTGTATGGGAGAAACTGTATATCTCCAAAATGTTGGAGTGATACTGATGAATTAAGGGTCATTGTACCATATTTGATTCGATAACCCATGGATAAAGTGAAAACCATGCCATAGAAAATGAGAGCTGCTCAAAGTTGTCAAAAGAGTTATGCTGGATTTAAGAGACGACTAGTGAGATTTCAAGTAGGTGATTTGGTTTTCCTTGAGGTCACACCTACAAAGGGGTTTAGTAGATTCGAGAAATAGAGAAAGTTGAGCCTAAGATATATAGGACAATTTGAGATAGTGGAGCGAGTTGGAATGTTGCATATAGACAATCCCTTCCAATAGAACTTTCTAAAATCCATGACGGTTTTCATGTGTCACTCTTAAGAAAGTATATCCCCGACCCTAGTCACGTCATTAACTTACCTCCAGTTCAAGTTAGGGATGACCTACACCTAACCTACAAAGAGAAGCCTATTCAAATTTTAGATCGCAAGGAAAAGACTCTTCGGAACAAGTTTATTCCACTAGTAAAGGTTTTGTGGTCACATCACGATGACACAGAGAGGCAACTTGGAAAACAGAACAAGAAATGCGAAGCCGATATCCTTATTTGTTCCAATAAGCTAAGGTAACAATTCAAGTTTCGAGGACGAAACTCATTTTAAGGGGGGTAGAGTGTGATACCCCGAATAAAATTATATTAGTTAATAGATTTAAGTAAATTATTCATTGAAAGGGGAAAGAATTTTTATCAATGTGGAGTTGAGAGAGTACATAAAATAATATGGATCCCACCCGGAGGGAGATGTTGACCCAATAAAATTCAAAAGGCATAATAACTTAGTATAAGTAAGACCTTAGAATAAGAATAAAATAGTTCGGTTGGAGTCCGACTCAATTATAACTTTACCCGTAGAATTTTTTACTAGACCTATCTCAAAGAAAATAACGCAGAAGATAAAATATCTAAGATATTTACAATTTTTACATCATTTAATGAAATTAAGCACATTGCAAAATTGTTTGAGGAAAATGTTTAATAATATGTTATGATGGCAAAGGTCCCACGTGTTGAGCTATGTAGTAGCATGGCAATAGTTACATTTTACATGGTGAGGAAGATCACCACGTATGAATTAGCTAGGCTAATAAACCGACATTGCAAAACTATAAATAAACAATGGTATAAGCTCATTTGACACACATTTTGGACACGAGACCAAAAATGAAGATCATTACTAGTTAGTTCATAGTCAATATGGTAGCTAAGGTTCGGTAAGGGAATAAATGTATGAGGTATATTTCATATCCCTTCGACTTAAGTTAATATAATGAGTAAGTATATTATCATTATAATTACTCAACTGATATTATAATGTAC
This sequence comes from Silene latifolia, assembly GCF_048544455.1. Taxonomy (NCBI): domain Eukaryota; kingdom Viridiplantae; phylum Streptophyta; class Magnoliopsida; order Caryophyllales; family Caryophyllaceae; genus Silene; species Silene latifolia. The sequence goes on along the minus strand of NC_133537.1, from coordinate 9,081,345 downwards.
GTGAATTATTGTTTATGTGATAAAGTTATGTTATATTTGTATATTTTACGTAATGTGGTTTACGTGAGATATGACTGTGGTACTATTTGTGTTAATAATTAACGTTATAATGTCCACATGATAATATTAATGTTAAAATACCATTGCTAAGATGTACATTTGGCCAATGTATCATCCGGGGATATTATTATTGAAAGGGACCGGACCACATTATTATTTTATCCCGTCTACATGGACGTGAGCTCTGAAGTGAGCTCGGCAGGGGGCTCGGTAATTGGCTCCGCCCCGTTATATCCGGATAAAAAGAAAGAAAAAGACAAAAAAGAGAAAAAGAGAAAAAGAGAAAAAGATGGGTATCCTGTGTACACGGAGGAGGGCATAGCCTAAGGGAGTCTCGGCTCCGTAATGTGGCCCTGTTCAATAATAATGACCCGAGTTATATTAATTTGAGTTGGAGGTTATGGGAAATATACTCAACCGGTGGTTGGTTGACCCTTTATTTTATTAATCTTTTTCAGGTACAGGAAACAGGGAAGAGCACGAGTGAGGTTGACGCAAGAAAATAGAATAAGAATAATATATCATAATAATATAATCTTATCAATAAGACTCATTACTAGTTATTTGGTTGCACTAAAGAATAATGTAAGCCTTGTATTTCTCTATACGGGGAAATACGGCGGTAACGCTCTATAATTTCCGTTGCTATTAATAAAATATACCATTTTGTACTTCTGTTGTTTACGGGGCGTTACAAGAGGTTTATATGAAACAACCTGAAGGATTCTTCTCTAAAAATGGTGAGCATTTGGTTTGTAAGCTAAATAAATCCATATACGGTTTAAAACAAGCTTCCCGCCAATGGTATAAGAAATTCCATGAAGTTATTTCTTCATTCGGTTTCGAAGAAAATATAATGGATCAATGTATATATCTTAAGGTCTGTGGGAGTAAAGTTTGTTTTCTAGTGTTGTATGTGGATGATATTTTGTTAGCAACCAATGATAAAGGGTTACTACATGAGGTGAAACAATTTCTTTCAAGTAATTTTGATATGAAGGATATGTGTTTATGCTAGCTGATGGAGCTGTGTCATGGAGGAGTGTTAAGCAAACCTTGACGGCTACTTCTACTATGGAGGCTGAGTTCGTATCTTGTTTTGAGGCTACCTCACATGGTGTTTGGTTAAAAAGTTTCATATCTGGGCTTAGAGTTATTGACTCTATTTGTAGGCCGCTGAGAATGTATTGTGATAATTCAGCTGCTATGTTTATGACTAAGAATAATAAAAGTCGAAGTCAAAGTAAACACATCGACATAAAGTATCTAGCCATAAAAGAGCGTGTTCAGGAAAAGAAAGTGATCATTGAACACATTAGCACAGAGTTGATGATTGCAGATCCCTTGACTAAAGGCATGCCAATTAAGACTTTCAAGGATCATGTAGTGAGAATGGGACTTGGTTCCATCATGTAGTACATTCATTAAGTTTTTGTAAGAAACTTTTATTAAGTTGGATATTTTCTCATTTGGATTTATATGCGCATATTCATTAAAGTTATGTTGAGAAATATCACTTTGTTTGAACCTCGAGTAAACGTGGAGTTTACTCATTAAGTTAAATATGTGTGGTATGAGTGACTTGATATATTGTGATACATTAATTCTTGCTCTAAGAGAATTCGTCGCCATGATCCATATGTTGTGTCTCTTGTTAAATGGACCAAGTGGGAGAATGTAAGATATTTCCATAAATCAAATAAGTATTATATTAATATTTAATTAAGTTATTTTATGGAAATTAAGTTGGTCCATTGTATGGTGGAATTTACCTAGGATTCTGTTTCCACTATTGTCTCCCATAACTTACCACTCACAATTTAGGAAACTGTTCAGTTGACTCTTTGATGGCAAGAGTCTATATAAGGGGAACATATTTATTCTGATTAAGGTTCACCAATCCTAACTCATTAAGAAAATACACCATCTAAATTGTGAGGCTGAGGGTTTGGAAGCCAAGTCAGATTTGGGGCATAAGAAATTGGGTTATTCATTAAGACGGATCAATTATTTCAAGCAATGGCTGGAGGTAAGTAATCGATCTCTTTTATCGCTTCCGCATTCAGTTTATACATGTTCATTATGAGACTAGAACATGTTAATTTTAGACTATAAAACTTACAGATGACGCACCCGGATCAGTCTACCATATAATTTTCCAATCAATTATGTCTTCTAAAACCGTCCAACTCGTGTATTATAACATTTAAGATAGTTAACCAACATCCTAAACGAATGTGCTATAATGAGTGAGGTTATCAGTATCCACTAATAGACACCTATAAGTCTATAACAACTTTTGGTGCCAAATGGGTTCCCAATTTAACCCTCTAAAGACTAAACTTACTTCGACCCATACTGCCTCTACCAAGTAAATGTCTTAAATGACGTAATCGTTGTTTAATAATTCAATCAACCTTTTCACACTGGATCAATGGCAATCACTGCAGACAACATGCACCACAAGGGTGCTTCTCGGCAAAAATCAATCGCATTATAAGACAGTGCTTATGCAACCATTATGGTAGTCTAATATAACTTCCAAATTCAACAGTTTGGAAATATTCCGGGAAGACCTAGTCAGACTGGAGCACACTCAGACGTGTGAGACTGCCATTTTACTGCCACACGGAGTGCTCCATCTTGCGGTGTTTCGACCCAATACTCCCCTTACTCGGATGTTTCGAATGTTTAACATAGGGCAAAACACCATCTAGAGTAATCACCACACGAAATATACACCCCTAGATGCTTCTCAATAATATCAAATCCAATTTGACATAGGCGTCATGTGAAGTCGTCTGAACTGTCTTCTAACCTTCACATTTAGTTGTGTGGAACTAACCTCGGCAAATGTGTTATTATGAGTTGAGGTTATCATAGATTATAAACAGCCTAGTATCACCTCAACCTCGTACCGAGACTCATTTTTTGTCTATAAGATGATTTTTGACCTAAACACCCCCGATGGAAACTTAATGGTACTCGTACACAATATGCCTAACTTTAATGTCGTATATTGGATAAAGAGCGACTTTTAAGCATGGCATCTACACCTTAAGAGTGATATCTTCACATCTATCTGTAATATTAATGCTATATGATCGTTCCTCATTATAGTATCTCTCCTTTTATCATAACATTCTCTTAACTTCAGTTCCTTTGCCAAAAAATGAATAATACGGAGTAGCGATCATGCATCCATTTCCCAAAGTTGATTGCTTTTCTTGTAATAATGTGTTTGAAAAACTTAATATGGATGATATGTGATGTTGGCCTAAATACATAAATTAAGCAGATAACAGAATTAACACGAGCGGCCTCAGATAGGTATAAATAAATACTTACCGAATTGTCATTCGGCAACCTGTTAAAGATCAGACTTAGTGAGATCTTCAATAGAGTTTCTATAATTGGTAATCAAATCCCTGCCATGGTAAGAAAATACCCTCGTAAAACCGCAGCATATAAAGCTATTTAGTTGCAGAAGAACAAAGATGAGAAGCAACAACCAACCTCCTTTGATTGAGCAAACGCCCGCTTTCTTCCAATTTGCTCTTTTGCCCTTCAACAGTCTGCAAATCACACATTACCATTTCAAATACAGAAAATTTTCCCTTATAATCCGATATCAACAACTTAATCAAAACCAACTGAAATAAGCAGAATATCCGAGTGTTGGGCCGTGAAGCATTGTCACATTCAAAAGATGAGTGTGGCGGAGATGCGCATGTTGAGGTGGATGTGCGGACATACAAGGAAAGATCGGTTAAGGAATGAGGTGATTAGGGAAAAGGTAAAAGTGGCGCCAATAGAGGACAAGATGATGGAAAACCGACTAAGATGGTTTGGCCATGTGAGAAGAGGCACACTGTGGGCCACGCAGGTTAGGAGGTTGGAGACTTGGAGAACGAAAAAAAAGTCCTGCAGAGGCGAGGAAGACCGAGACGCAGACATGGTTGAGAGTGATAGAAGCGCGATATGAGAGTTACGGGGGCGAGGAGAGTATGGTGACGGAGAGAGCGCATGGAGGGAAATGATACATGTGGATTTTTAGTATTTGATATTTTGACATATTTAGTGTTTTTTATTTAATTTAAAAAAATTAATTAATTTATTTTTCTCCCCTTTATTACACTTTTTCACCAACCACTTTCTTATAGATTTTACCTGGTTCATTCCGGATCCTTAACTCTATTTCGGTTTTTAAAAATCGTTTTAATCTTTTCTCTCGATTTAAATTTTAAGTTTTTATAAAAGAAAGAATTTTAATTCGATTTTAAAACCCCTAAGTTCACCTTGACTTTCCATTACATTTCCGTTCTTCCTTTTTGTTTTTCATCTTCCCTTTTTTTATTCGCATTTTGAGGCGTGCGTTCACCCATGGACGGTTCGAAAAGATGATTCATGTCAGCCGACCCCAAATCATTTTGGGATTAAGGCTCTGATGTTGTTGTTGTTGTTGTTGTTGTTGTATCTGATAGAATTACCAGGGTTTTCGAATTAATCGTCCCTGATATAGAATTCAACAGCTGTTGACACTTCTCGAAACGACTATTCAGCTCACTAATCTACACTCAATCAAAACACAAACACATAAAAAACCCTATCAATTTCCAATCACACAATAAATCTTGACCTACATTAATAGCAAACAAAAAAAAAATCAAACAAAACTGAATTTGCAGACTAAACATAGTGAATTATACCAGAGCATCAGCAATCTGATCTCGAGTTCCATTCTCAATTGCATCAGATAAATTCTCCACCAAGTAGCATCACCAATTCAACACAAATTACACAATCAATAACCTCAAAACTAGAAATATTCAAAACATTAAGAAAACAACATATATTTTCTATGAATTAAAAATAATACATTTAAAATATGGAAATGTGATGCTAGCGACGGTTGTTGTTGCTGTTGTTGTTGCTGTTGTTGTTGTTTTTGTTGTTGTTGTTGTTGTTGTTGTTGTTGTTGTTGTTGTTGTTGTTTAGGCTGCGGCGGCGATAACTGGACTACTTGTTGTTGCTGCAGCTGATGATGCGGTTGTTGTTGCTGTTGTAACTCATAGCGAGAATCACGAGATGGACTATTCTGGGTGGCCTTTCGATTACTTGGTCTGTCGTACTTGTATGTAAGTTATCTCAATGTTTGCTTGGATTCTCATCTTTCATTGCCTGCTATAAATGATCAATTTTGGCATTTTCATGGTTTGTGCCATTAGTGAAAAAGTTATTATCTTTTAGCATAAAAAGTTTATATTTTTATGTTATTAAGCATTAGGTGAGTGTATATGTTGAATTTGATTACTTTGATTGAGGAAAAGGGGTGATTCAGCAAATGTTAAAACTGTAGAAAGTCGCACTGATGTAATGATAAGGTAACGCGTCCATTCAACTAATTGTTTATGTTTTTATTCTTTTGCGGTAGTATTTTGATGAAATGTAAACAACTAGTTGAATGGGAGGCATTATGGTTTTGCGTCCATGAGTGTGTGAATTGTAGAAGACGCGTCTCTGATCACTAGCCATGCGTATGTACATATGAGTGTCCCACCCTGTTAAAAGATGAGAAGTTGATCACTTTATTGTTCTTTCTCCATTGTCACTAGGGTTAGAATGAAGCCTTCTTCGAGTTATGAAGAAAAGATGAGAATTGATCACTTTTATCACTTCATCTATTGTCAATTGGTTTTAGGATGAACCTTTTTTTTGGTCGTATGAAAAAAATATGGGAAATTTATCACACCTTATTACTCATACCATTGTTACTTGTTAAATGAAATCTTCTTTGAGCTTATGAAGAATTCTTCAATATGTGCTAGTTTAAAACTCATACCAAACTGTGTACTTATTTACTCCGTATATTATATGATCTGCAATCTGACAAAAGATGTGTTGTCATGGCAGAATGCGTTGCTGGAATTTCAAAGGGTTGTGAAGACGTAGGATCAAGTCGTCGCTGGTACTGTTTACTATATAACCCTTGAGGCGACTGATGGTGGTGCGAAGAAGATTTATGAAGCGAAAGCGTGGGTGAAGCCGTGGTTGAATTTCTAGGAAGTACAACAATTCAAGTATGTTGGTGATGCCTCTGCATGAGGTTCACCGTGTCAGCAGCCACTAGGTGAGAAACTTCGATAAATAGTAATTTTACCTCTATTACCTCTATCTGGATAATGTTCTGTGAATCTGAGATCCGTAGTTTTTTTGAGTGTAAAGGGAGTCATAAGGGCAATTTTGATGTTGAGAGGGTTGAACCCAGGTCATGAGTATCACCGCTCATGACTTTACCAATTAAGCTAGTTGATGTGTTTGTCAATGAGAATTTAGTGGAATTTGTATATTTAATTTACGAAACACTCCTGTTTTTGTCTGTAACTAGGGCCTCTGAATTAATTTCTATACATTGATAGACGGTCTGGCCGGAGTCCATGACAGTGTATGGGGTTTAGAAGCCTCACTAGTGTTTTAAGCATGAAACACTGTTTGCGGGTGACCCATGCTAAAATTTTTTGAATTGCATTGACCGGCCCGGACTTTACAATACCAAAACCATACACGTAGTGTTTGTGAATCATTTTTATTTATTCCATTATATTTAAAGCGAAAGAATAGCAAGTGTTCGACTCCATTGAAACTTTGACAATATCGAATGTGTTGGAGCCTTTCAACATATTTGGATGTATCATACTATATGCTTACGATGATCCAAGGTTACGATTCACTAGCTTGCAACTATACTTTGAGCTGGATCAGTTTCCTTTACCCTTTTCAATTTTACAGTGCCTGATATTTGCCTTTTTGCAACGTGAATATGACTTCCTTTCTCATTTGAATATTGCTTTTTTCAGGTCTTCGAGCCAAAGATTGTATTCATCATCATTCTCAGTTTCGTAGCATGGGCCACGACAGAGGACAGTTGGAGTACAAGTAATATGTGGATCACTCTTCCTAAAGTACTAGGCTAAATAACATGGTTCGGACGTTGGTCATGTGTGGAGAGTTTCCTTTATAGCTAATGAAATAAGAATCCCCGTTTCGTTCTCTTTATTTTTTTTCCTTCCTGTAGCTAGCAAAAACTTTTAGGTATGTTTTTGTATAAAAATGATCAATGAGGTTGACATAATGATCGAAAAACTGAGGGTGCATGAAGGTCCCGCAAATTCGAATTCTCATTTATTGTAATCGTTATACAAGACTTGGCCTCTTGCATGCTAAAAAAAACCCTCATTGACTTTTTCGATTATATACAAGTCCATAGAGGAAAGCTTAATAGGACCTAAGTGTCTTAAGGACGACTTAATTTGTAGGGGAAATTAGGGAAGGAGGGTTGGAATATACATAGTTATATACACGGGTAGAGGTGGCAAACGGGTAAATCGGATCGGATTCTTTCGAATCGGGTTATTTCGGTTGACCTTTATTTTTGATTTCAGATCGGTTCAATTCAGGTTGGAATCAGTTATCGTTATTAATCGGTTGTGATCGTACTGCTGTTTCGAATAGATTTTAGGTCAATTTTGGAAGAGTTGTAATTTTGTACTTTGCAGGAGGACCAAAATTAAGAAAATGGTATGGAGCACCTGAACTCCTTCCGAAAGACGGATCAGTAACTCAAGAAGAGGATGATCCTGGTACTATACATTTACCTGTTGAAATGTTATAGTTACAGTCTAAAACTATACTGGTATAAACAGACAGTTTTCTGAATGGTCCGTGTTTTACCTTATGAACTTGAAAACAGATGTAAAAGACGCTAGGGACTCCGTTTTGGTAACTGATGGAGACAACGACATTGGCCAGGTATGACCAGCCATTGTCTGTAGAGGCGTATTTTGGCCAATTTAAGTTCAGCAACATTTTATTAAAGAAGCTAACACTTAGGGACTGTTATCCCTATGGTTGAGCACTGCCTGCTTCAAACCTTAGATTACGGGTTGAACGTTGAGTAGAAGTTACCCCTTAATCGTCACTGACTGTTTCGAATGAAGAGTTGTGTTATCCCAGTTCAATAAATTTGGGATTAAGGCTTTATTATTGTTTGTTGCTGTTGTTCTTAGGCTTCAAAACTTAGCCCCTTTGATCAGGAAAGACTCAAGTTTAGTTTTGGTCATTGGGAGAATTGATCATTACCATAGTTCATGGTGACAACTCTGACCATAAGTCCATACACAGTAATATTGGTTTAGTGTTTGTTTTCTCAATCCGATGTTACCGGATTAATTTACATCTATCAACCATAATTGATAATAGTAGCTTCCTGTCTATCTCAGTCATATGTTTGTTTCAACGGTTGAAGTCTGCTGATTTTTAGCTTATTTAGATGGTGATCCTGTCTCTTATTGTCAAACAAGCCAAAATGAAGGCATTAATTAAAAAACGGGTTATTTAATGAAAATACTCCAATCTATCGATCGAGGTGTTTCTTAAAATACTTGGTACTTTATTTTAATTGCGAATACAACCAACTTTCACACTCCTTCTCTCATATTAGAATAGGTAGACCGGCTACCTACGTTTTTAACCCCTCCTTTTTCTTTTCAATTGAAACCAAAACACTTGTGAAGATGAGTCTGCAATTTCCAGAGGGATCTTAGTCATTGACCGTGACACAAACCACCGTACACCTCCATTACCAACAAACAACCCAACTTCACCTCGCCACCGTCCCATCCTGCCGCACCACCTCCTCGAAAATCAAATCCTCACCATCACACCCACTTCCCTCCTTTATTCTTTTCCACTGTCCCGTCTCCATTGTCATTCCAAATTCCAACAATACAGTGAAGCATATTTGGTGAACTAGAAGTAGAATTAGTAGAGTGAAGTATATCAAACCTTCATAATCACCAAACCATCAACAAAATCTCTTCTCCCTTTATAATTTCTCTATTTCCATTCAAAACACAATTAAATGTATAATCAGCAACCCAATTTTTATAAAATTTTCAGTTATCTCATAAAACAACCCTAATTAAATCGGTAAATTGACCCTATCATCATCAATCAATCTGGGTTCCATATGTTGTTTGACTTGGGAGAAAGGATAAAGAAAAGGCGATGATTTTGAGCAAGACGATGGTTGTGGGACTGAAAGGGGGTCCAGTTGTGGCCCTCTCTAAGTAGTTTGTAGATAATTTTTCATCATCGTTGTTGGTTACATTCATTTACAATACATGTGAAACTATTTTTCAGTTTGACAAGTGATGGATATGAATTTTATCAAGGGAAATTTGGCTAGTCGTAGAGAAAGTGAACAATACCGATTAGGAGTTCCTAAGGTAAATATTCTTTTTAATCTCTTGATCATCTCATCTTCTCTTAGTGTCATGTCTTTTCTCTCCTTTTGAACTTTTAAGTTTTTTCTTGCTTCTTTTGTCAATAATGGTAATACTTATGCTTATGATTTATGAGGATGTATTTGGTCATCTGATAAATTTGATATAATGTAAATTTGATAAACAACTTACATTGTTTTCACTTGAATTTTCAGTAATCCTATGTTCAAGCTGCTTTATGTATTGTCAAGCTCAAGCTTCATCGCAAGGATTGCTTAACAGGCACCGAAGATATGTTTTTCTAAGATGCCGCAAATAGTCACTTGCTACTGTTGGTTGCGAATAATAGAGAACTTTGTGTCTGGATAGTTGTATATTTTTTTGACGTATTTTTTATTTGAGATACATTTATTCTTATGGGGTTCAGATATGTATTTGACATTAAAGAAGTTTAATGCTAAGATATGTTTGTTTCTAGAAAATTTGTGTGTGTGTAATTCATGTTGTGGCAAGAAATATGTTTGTTGGAGGGTTAATATAGTAGAAAATTCAGGTGTAATAAATAATATTGTTGATTGTAGTATAAAAGCGACGCAAAAAAGCGTTTGAACAAAAGCATAATGGTGCATAATAGACGATAGTTGACATTATATGAGGCGCTTTAAAAGCGTCGGGTCTTCTCTAGCCGCGCTTCAAAAGCACTGCTATTGCATAAAAATAGCGCGTCAATTTTCGCGGCGCTATATTTAAGCTATACCGACGCAGTAAAATAGCGACGCCAAAGGGGGTAGCGGCACAGGCAAATGCGGCGCATATGAAAGTGTCGGTATAACCCCTTCCGGCGCTATTTAGCGTCGCAATAGGTGTTTAAAAAGCGTCGCAAGAATCCGTTTCTGTAGTAGTGATTTGGCGTGATTGTGTGTGTGTGACAGTTAAGCTGTCTGTTTATCTTATTGTTGATATATTGAGTTGTGTGATTAGTACTGACCCCTGTTGTTGTTTTGTAAACCTGCGGTGATCCATTCGGGGATGGTGAGCAGATATTGAGCGGTATTGAGATGAGTCTTGGGATAGCTGGGATTGCCACGACATGAGGATAGGAGTCTTCCGCTGTAGCTTATTAGTTTATTTACATTTCAGTTAGAACAGTCAGTTTGAGAACATGTATTACACTTTTGGTTTGGATTTGAGAATTGTAACTCTTCGCTAAGTATTTATATTTAAACGTTGTTTCTTCATTGTTTATTTGATTATCATTGCCTCGGGTAACCGAGATGGTAATGTCTTCATACCTGAGTGGTCCTGGTAAGGCACTTGGAGTATGGGGGTGTTACAAATGGTATCAGAGCGACGATCCTGAAACCTGTAACCAATGAACCTAATGAACATAGGGAGTCAATTAAAATGAACTCGGGGTAAAAGTTGTAGGAGCTAATGCAAAGGCTTGGGAGACGTCCTAAAGTCGCGAACTTGCCCTACAATTTTGAACCGGTCACATGGGGGGTGTATGTCAGGGTCGTATGTGTTGTTTGGTTCGCTTGTGTAAGAATATGATGAAGTGTGTGTAATTGTTGGATGTTTGAAGTAGAAAGTTGAGAATGCAAAAGAAAGGTTAATGATATATGTAGACTTGTTGTTGGAATGAAAACATGTTGGATGTTTACAATGTGGCGTTTAATAACATGATATAATGATTTCGTGAATCGTATGAAAGGATGCGTAGCATTGTATATTTAGTTATGTTATAACGTTGATATTATAAAGTTTTAGCATGTTAGCATATGATATAACATGCGGGTAGCGTTTCTGAGTTAGCATGACTCGATCGAGTGGGACTGACTCGATCGGGTGGGTTTTTGGCGATTTCGAGTCCAGAATCGTGTTTTTGGGCACTCGATCGAGTACCTCGGGCACTCGATCGAGTAGGGGGTCACTCGATCGAGTAGCCCGTTACTCGACCGAGTATGTTTGGGAACTCGATCGAGTAGGGGTATGGGCAGCGTGTTTTCTTGTTTTGAGGTTTTGGCACGTATGTTTATATCCACCCCTTTTTCCATGATAGTTTCAAGATGCCGCCCAAGAAGACTGCTTTGTATGTGAGAGCTGAGCTTATGAACATAGATGACATCGTTAAGATGTTGGAGCATCAGGATGCTCTCACTGAGGCTTTAAAGGCTGTGGGGAAAGATAAAGATAAGGAGAAGGAGAAGGAGCTTGATCATTCTAAAATCAGCCTCTATATAGCAAGGTTTAACCCGAAAGAGTATAAGGGAGTTGGGGAGCCTAACCTTCTGAATAGTTGGCTTAGAGAGATGGAGAACATATTAGATTTGGTTCACTGTCCTGATGAGATGAGGGTGGAACATGCTGCGTTCTATCTGAGGGAGGCAGCTGGCAAGTGGTGGGATACAGTGAAAGTGAGTGCTAAGGAGATATATACAAACCAAGGTTTACCTGCTATACCTTGGGAGGAGTTTCGTAGGGCTGTGAGAAAGGAGTTTGTACCGGAGCATGTGAGGAGTAAGTTGAGAGAAGAGTTTGACAGTTTTAAGATGACCGCCGAGATGTCGTGGGGCGAGTACTACAGAGCGGTTCAATGATAAGTCTAGGTATCTTTGAGGATATGGGTTTGAGTGAGGAGAATTTGGCATTGAGGTTTGAGAGAGGGTTGACCCTTAAGATTATGGATAAGTTACCCGTAGGAGTCCTTACTGATGTTAAGAAAGCTTATGAGAGGGCTGGGAGAGCTGAGAGGTTGGTGGAGATGGCTCAGGAGAGGTCAGGTGGTGAGAAGAGGAAGTCTGAGAGCGAGGGTGGTGGCCAATCTAATCACAAGAAAGGCAACCACAATCGCCTCTAGGGGTTTTCTTCGGTCGGGGTTCAAAGATCTTGGGGCTTCCTTTGGGCGTGGCCGTGGAAGTGTTAGTGGTAGTTGGGGAGTGACCTGCTATAGCCGTGGTGGTGTAGGCCACAAGAGACATGAGTGCACAAGTGCGCCGGATCTTTCCGAGACCTGCAGCTAGCTATGCGAGCAATAGGCCGGCTGGGTCATGGCCAAACCGGGGAAGTCAGAGTTACCAGAGTGGAGGCAACCGCAACGGCGGTAATTCTTATCAGAAACCACCAACGAACAACAACAACAATCAAGGGTCGGGTGCTAAGTCGACCACATCAACCAGTACTGTCCAGGGAGGTGGACAGAAGACCAGTGGAAAGTTATTCGTGATGGAGAAGAAAGCAGCTGAGGAGGATGCTCACGTTATCACCGGTACTTTCCTTGTTAATGGTATTCATACCTTTGTTTTGTTTGATTCGGGGGCTTCTCAGTCGTTTGTGTCTTCAAGTCATGTTAAATGGTTGGGTTTGAGGGTATATGAGTCTGTTAGTGAATAAGTTTTTATACCTTCGGGTGAGTCTGTATCATGTGGGAGGTTGTTTAGAGATGTATCTATGATAGTTGGGCAAGTTGATCTACCTGTAGACTTGCAAGAGTTTCCTTTTGACGGTTTTGAGATGATAGTCGGGATGGATTGGTTAGGAAAGTATAAAGCTAAGATAGACTGTCATCAAAAGAAAGTGTCTTTAAGAGGTCCTAAGGGCGTTAGTGTGTCTTATCGTGGGTTTCTAGTCAAACCCAAAGTTAAGTTGATTGCAGTTGTTACTTTGAAGTCATATCTGAGGAAGGGATGTCCTTTGATATTGTGCCATGTGAGAGATGATCGGATAGAGGGTCCGACAGTTGATCAAATACCAGTGGTGGGAGAGTTCGAGGATGTGTTTCCAGAGGAGATTCCGGGGTTGCCGCCGGGAAGAGATAGATTTCACAGTAGAGTTGAAACCAGGGACGGGGCCAATCTCTAAGGCACCGTACCGCATGGGTCCTAAGGAGATGGAGGAGCTTAGAAAGCAGTTGGATGATCTGATAGAGAAGGGATACATTAGACCTAGTGTATCGCCGTGGGAGCACCAGTTCTTTTTGTAAAGAAGAAAGATGGGAGTCCGAGGTTGTGCATAGACTACGAGAGCCGAACCGAGTGACGGTGAAGAACAAGTATCCTTTGCCAAGGATAGATGACCTGTTTGATCAGTTGAGTGGTGCATCAGTCTTTTCTAAGATTGATTTGAGGTCGGGGTACCATCAGGTGAAGATTAGAGAGGTGGACATACCAAAGACGGCTTTCACGTTGAGGTATGGTCATTATGAGTATGTGGTGATGCCGTTTGGGTTGTCTAATGCACCGGCAGTGTTTATGGATTTGATGAATAAGATATTTAGACCGTTTTTGGATAAGTTTGTAGTGGTGTTTATCGACGATATCTTAGTCTACTCTAAGACTAAGGAGGAGCATGAGGAGCATCTGAGGATGGTGTTGCAAACTTTGCGGGAGCATGAGTTGTATGCTAAGCTATCCAAGTGTGAGTTCTGGTTAGAGAAAGTTGCTTTTCTGGGGCATGTGATCTCTAAAGATGGGGTAGTCAGGATCCGGCAGAGATAGAAAGCGATGACAAAGTGGGAAGCACCAAAGAATGTTGCTGAGATCAGGAGTTTTCTGGGTTTAGCTGGATACTACAGACGGTTCGTGAAAGATTTCTCCAAGATAGCTAGACCTATGACAGCGTTGATGCGGAAAGAGAACAGGTTTCATTGGGATGAGAGTTGTGAGACGGCGTTCCAAACATTAAAGGAGCGTTTGACCACAGCTCCTGTCTTAGCATTGCCTGAAGGGAGCGAGAACTTCGAGGTTTATACAGATGCCTCAAAGAATGGGTTGGGATGTGTGTTGATGCAGAACGGTAAAGTGATTGCCTATGCTTCTAGGCAATTGAAGCCTTATGAGGAGAACTACCCTACTCATGATCTGGAGTTGGGCGCGGTGGTGTTTGCTCTCAAGATTTGGAGACATTACCTTTATGGAGCAATCTTTAAGGTATTTTCTGATCACAAGAGTCTCAAGTACATCTTCACTCAAAATGAGTTGAACATGAGACAGAGGAGGTGGATGGAACTGATTGGCGATTATGACATGGAAATCATCTACCATGAAGGGAAGGCCAATGTTGTTGCTGATGCTTTGAGTAGGAAGAGTGTACATTCTCTGTGTACAGCTCTATCTTTGATGAGGCTGAGAGATGAGGTAGCGAGATTTGTGATACATATGATGCAGAAAGGAGATGCCATGGGTGATATGACAGTACAGCTTCAGTTTTATGATGATATTCGAGGTAAACAGGCGTTGGATTCTAAGATAGTTGAGTGGAGAGCTGGAGTAGAGAAAGGGACAGTGTCCCGATTTTCTATTCATGCAGATGGTAGTTTGAGGTTCGATGGTAGGTGGTGTATCCCTAATGATGAGGAGTTGAAAAAGACTATCATGACAGAGGCACATTGTATACCATATTCAGTACATCCAGGTGGTGACAAGCTATACAAGGATTTGAAGAAAACGTTTTGGTGGCCTGGGATGAAGAAAGAGACAAACTGACTTTGTGTCCGTTGTTTGACATGCCAAAGAGTTAAAGGGGAACAACGACGACCACAAGGTAAGATTCAGTCGTTAGAGGTACCTGAGTGGAAGTGGGAATCCATTTCTATGGATTTTATCGTGGGTTTACCAAAGAGTCAACAGGGTAATAACATGATATGGGTGATAGTGGATCGACTGACCAAGTCAGCTCACTTTGTTCCAATCAAAGATACATGGACTAAAGCACAATTGGCTATGGCCTATCGAAAGAACGTGCTTAAGTTACATGGAGTCCCTAAGGACATAGTGTCTGACAGAGATGCGAGATTTATATCAAGGTTTTGGAAAGAATTGCATGAATCGTTGGGAACAACTTTGAAAATGAGTACAGCTTTTCATCCTGCGACAGACGGACAGACTGAGAGAACAATCAAGACTCATGAGGATATGTTGCGAGCTTGTGTGATGGACTTCGGTGGTAGCTGGGAACAGAGGTTGGACTTGATAGAATTTTCTTATAATAACAGCTATCACGCTAGTATTGGTATGGCACCGTTTGAGGCTTTGTATGGGAGGAGATGTAGGAGTCCAATTTGTTGGGACGATAGTGCTGAGGCAGTGGTTTTAGGACCAGAGATGGTGCATGAGATGGTGGAACAGATTAAGATGATCAGGGAACGGATGAGGGCAGCTCAGGATAGGCAAAAGAGTTATGCAGATCTACATCGCAGGGACATAGAGTTTCAAGTGGGGGACAAGGTTCTTTTGAAAGTGTCTCCTATGGGTGGGGTTATGAGATTTGGGAAGAAAGGCAAGTTAAGTCAGAAGTTTATCGGGCCTTATGAGATCTTAGAGCGAGTTGGGGAAGTTGCATATCGCCTGGCTTTACCAGCCGCGTTAGAGAGAGTGCATAATGTGTTTCATGTATCACAACTGCGGAAGTATGTGAGTGATCCGTCACATGTGTTAGAGGCAGAGAACTTAGAACTAGATGAGTCCTTATCATATCTTGAGGTGCCTAAGCAGATTCTTGACCGAAAGGTTAGGAAGACTAGGAGTGGTGAGACAGTTTTGCTTAAGATCCTTTGGTCTAACCACGAGACCGAGGAAGTTACATGGGAGCCAGAGGAAGCTATGAAAGAGCGTTACCCTTTCCTTTTTGATCAGGTATGTATGGTTACGGGGACGTAACCTAGTTTCTTTTAGGGGGGTAGGAGATGATCACGAGCAATTTTTAAGAGTTTTATACCCCTTTCTTGTATGTTGCGTCGGTATGTTTGTCGGGATGAGTTGGGTTAGTAACATGTTTTATGCTGAATTTTGTTTTGGTTGTTGAGTCGGGAGTGTTATGGGAGTACCTTTGTTTAGTAGTGGTTTGAACTTCGGGGACGAAGTTCTTTTTAAGGAGGGAAGACTGTAATACTCCGTATTTATGAGTCTTTGGGTACTCTATCGAGTAGGCCTTACTCTGTCGAGTAAGGGTAAGATGCGTTTTAGAAAAGTTTCTGACCTGTTGGGTACTCGATCGAGTAGCTGGGATACTCGATCGAGTACCTTGGGTACTCGATCGAGTAGCCGGTTTTACGGGGAGTTTTCTCGGGTTTTGTTAATTATGCGATTAAGATATATAACCTTCCGTCATTGTTTCTAAATCACTTTTGCAAAACCTAATTTACTGTTTAAGAGAGAAAGCAAGCAAGTTCACCATCTTAATCGCATTGTTAGCAATTCCTGGAGTTTGGGAGGTCGGTTCTCATCGTTGATTATACCGTTGAGTTCCTTGCGTCGAGGGTAAGATCTATGTACCCTTTTTGTTGTCTTTCCTTTGTTTTGGTTAAACTCTAATTTAGGGATATGGGGGTTTATGTGTAGTATTTGATTTGGTAGCGTTTGTATGTTGTATGATAGGAGGAGGTTTCATAGAGGAAGTTTTTTGATACAGCAGTAGAGACCGTCTGATAGTGTGCTTTCCAAGTAGGATTTCCTACTCAGTATTAGTCCCATAATGGGATGATTGTTGATGTGTTGAGATTGATTGTTTGATATAGTAATTATATTGTGATTGTGATTGTGATCGTTGTCTATGGTTCGCGAGGCGTGGTCTCGGCTGAGTGAGGTCACTTGCGGGAGTGGCTTCACGCCCTAGTTTCGCCTTCTGTGGAACCCGCCACAGAAGGGATGTGCACATTAATGGACAGGGTTATCGCTCACTATGTGGAGCGGGGATTTGGTGGGTACGGCTGCGGTCCCCCCACTGGCAGGGCTGGTCTAGTGGACAGTTAGTGATTGAGATGATTGGATTTGGCGTGATTGTGTGTGTGTGACAGTTAAGCTGTCTGTTTATCTTATTGTTGATATATTGAGTTGTGTGATTAGTACTGACCCCGGTTGTTGTTTTATAAACCTGCGGTGATCCATTCAGGGATGGTGAGCGATATTGAGCAGTATTGAGATGAGTCTTTGGGATAGCTGGGATTGCCACGACATGAGGATAGGAGTCTTCCGCTGTAGCTTATTAGTTTATTTACATTTCAGTTAGAACAGTCAGTTTGAGAACATGTATTACACTTTTGGTTTGGATTTGAGAATTGTAACTCTTCGCTAAGTATTTATATTTAAACGTTGTTTCTTCATTGTTTATTTGATTATCATTGCCTCGGGTAACCGAGATGGTAATGTCTTCATACCTGAGTGGTCCTGGTAAGGCACTTGGAGTATGAGGGTGTTACAGGTAGCCCTTGAAGCCTTCGAAACTTATGTCGAGGTATTTGCCTTATTATTTATGAGTTACGATTCTCATCCTTCTGATTCTTGTCAAGACTTTTGTGTTTGTCCAATATTGTCTTCGAGACTTCAACATGATCGTTGTTCGCTGGTTCAAATATGATCAGTCCTTTTCTGTAGACGCAAATGATAAGCAGCTATTAAGAAAGCCATAAAGGGTGTTCCTGCAGTTATATGCCCTAATGTATGTACATTGCATTCCCTTACTAGAGTGTTTGAGATCATTACCATAGTAAAATATGTTGCCCTGATGCAAATATGCCCTAAATTAATTCACTGTTTCTACAGGAAGGTTTCCTATCCAAAGTTGGGAGCTTAAAAGTTATTCTGTTATCACAGGTATTTCTAGCTCATCATGGTAGATTGCGTGTGAAAATGGTGGAAATTAGTGAAAGTGCCCCGGCATGTCTGTTTGATAAGATCACAGTTATCTGTGTAAAAAGGTGCTGATGGCATTCAAGCTCTCGTGACAAGCAATGCAAGAAAGCTGGCTGAGCAAGATGAATCTACGCTGATGGCCTTAGGAGTTTCGTATACTATTATCAAAGCAGGTTCATTACTGAACTCCCCGGGTGGAACACAAGGGTTTAGCTTTCGAGAGGCATGCTTATATTCTCTCTTTCTCGGAATAAGGCTCCCAATTACTTGGAGCTCGCAATTAAGAAATGTTGGTATAAAGCAGTCCAAAACAATAGCTAAAAGTAAAAAGAAGCAAATTTGAACCTTATTTGACGGCATTGGGGAATAAAGATAACAAAGAATTCCTGGTATTATATTTGCTAATTCTGATCAAATTACTAGAAGCGTTGGGGAATAAGGATAACAAAATGAGCGTCTGACCATATCTTGTTTCAGTGACCCTGTAATACTACGGAATTTATTAAGCTGTATACTCGACCGAGCAGAGCCTACTCGGTCGAGTAGTGTTAATTGTGGAGTCTGTTTTGGTTCTGCCGAGGAATAATCGGCCGAGTATGGAGAATACTCGACCGAGTAGAGGATACTCGGCCGAGTATAGCTTTACTCGACCGAGTATCCGGCCTGGCGAGTGTTATTTTAGCGGTTTGATGCGGGAGTGTTTAGGGTTATTTTATATTCAACGTCAGTTTCTAAAACGTCATTTTCAACCCTAATCATTTTACGATTACTCTAATCACTCCCTAATCACTCACTAATCATCCTTTAATCTCGTTGTGTGTGCAATCGTCGTGGTCCTTGCGTGTAGTCTCTTATTCTACTGTTGGTAAGTTTTATTCCCTTGTCATTTGTATTCTTTGGGGTTACTGTATACATGGAATTGGGAAATATGGGGGATTGTGCAATGTGTAATTGTGTTATGTGGTTATTGTATAGGAGAAGACTTCATAGAGGAGCCTTTCTGATTGTTCGGTTTCCGTTCTACTATTGATTGCTAAGGTAGGGTTTTCGCTACTCAGTTTACTGTTCATTGTTTAAGACATGATTGTTTTGGTAATTATTGTTATCTGCTGATCATCGAGGTATGGGCGTTGTTGTGACGGTGTTGGTGTGGAGATGTTGTGACAGCTGTGATGCTGTGTGTTTGTGATTGTGGTGGAGTCACTTGCGGGAGTGGCTTCACACCCTAGTTCGCCCTCCGTGGAACCCGTCACGGGAGGGGATGTGCATATTAAGGGACAGGGATTGTTAGTCGCTCGTTGATGGGCTGGACTAGGTGGGATCGGCTGCGGTCACCCACTGGCGGCGAGGATTACCTGTTGTGATGGGTAATCTGGCAGGGCTACACACTTCGGTGTGTAGTCGGTTACTGTGTGAGATCGGGAGAGTGAGGGTGGAAGATGCCCAGCTGATTACCATGTTTGTTTGTCTTATAGTGATTGAGTAATACTGACCCCGTTGTTGTTTGTGGAATCTGCTGTGATCCATTCGGGGATGGTGAGCAGACTTGACAGGTATTGCTATTGGTGAGCTTGGGGCAGTCATGGGAGAGTTGTCATCACCAGTCGTAGCATCACCGTCCGAGTCTTAGTTTTGATTTCTTAGTTGTCAGACAATTGATTTATTTTATTGTAACAGTTTGGGATTTGGTTGATGTAAACTTTTATACTTTATGGTACTTTAATAAATGTGCTCAGTTCAGACGCTTTTGATATGTACTAACCTCGGGTAACCGAGATGGTAACACACTTTCATGGTAGGGTGGTCCTGGTAAGACACCTTGGTATGAGGGGGTGTTACAAAGTGGTATCAGAGCCGAAGATTCCGGCACCTAAACAAATGAATCTAATGAACTTAGGGAGTAAGTAAAATGAACCCGGGGAGAGTTGTTTGGAGCTACCGCAAAGGCTCGGGAGACGTCGCGGAGTCGCAATTTGGCCCTTATTAACTCGAGCCGGTCACATGGGTGAGAATTGTGTTTTGTATGTGCATGTATGTGAAGATTCATGGTGATAATAAGTGATGGTTGGAAACTTATATGTGGGATTCGTAAGTATGGTGATTGGAAAAGTAGTGGAAGGGACGGGTATGTGAAATTTGGTGAAGTGAATTTAGCATATGAGTGATTGGTATGATTGAATGATTATAACGTGGCATTTAAGTTCTTGTTATATGTTTGTGGAGGGAATAGAAAGCATGATAGGGGACTTTATACTGTTTAACCCGTCTTTGGTATGGCTCGGCCGAGCAGGGCAGGTACTCGACCGAGTAGGGAGTACTCGGCCGAGTAACCAAGCACTCGACCGAGTGTTGTTTGGCAGTGAGTAGCGATGGCCACTGTATGTGGCTAATTTGTACACTATTCACAATTAATCATTCAATTTCAATTTTTTCTTAATACATTAGTGAAAATATATTCATGTGTAATCTTGTTTGACTCATCTTTACGAATCTTACCCCTTCTTAAAAGTAGGAGAGCCCTTGTACTGTTCATTAATGAATAGTGTTTCCCCAAATGAACAGTTGCTTGCTTGCTTGTCCTTCCATTACCTCCCAACCCTTGATCACTTACCTTTGATCTCTGCCCTCCGTTCATCCCACGACTCTCAAACCTTATTTCCTCTGCTCTCATTTATTCCAATCCCCCTTCGTTCATTCTACTCTCAAACCCTCATCGTCTTCACCCACATACTACCATTTTTTTGGGTATTTGATTGTTGTACCTCGTTCCTTATTTTGTTGGCTGTTTGGTTCACTTCAATTCTGCAAATCACTCCCCATTTCTAGATCAGGGTTTCGATTTGGTTAGTATCTACATTTCTGGTCTTCATTTCTTCTTCTCTTTCTCCCCTTTCTGGAAAATTAGGGTTTCCATCTCAACTTCATTTGTCATTTAATTCCCCTTATCTATCATACTTATCCAATCATAACTTAATTCAAAATGTTTTTTTTATGCTTTTTTCTTTGGTGTTAATGTTTAGGACTGTCAGCTATCGGTGAAGCAAAGCAATCCGCGACAATACGTTGCTCAAATTCCCCAGGTGAGATTCATTCTTGAACTAATTGGAAATTTTATTTATTTTAGGTATTATTCAATTGCATTTCGTATTAGATTATCGCCATTAGTAATTAATTGATGAAAATTGTTGAGCAGTATATCATTTAAGGGTGGGTTTTCATTTCAGCTGGTGAAACCGATTAATTATCGCGAGATTAATCTTAGAAAGTTTCGGCTTTTATCAATCGTCCTTTTGTGTTCTAATCGTTGATCTCACAATCTGTGACGTCGAAAGATATGATTTATACTGACGCCAATGGTCTTCGTTCTACAGAGTACTTGTAACCTCATTTTCATCGTCTTTCTTTGATTCTTAGTTTTCAGCTCGGGTTAATTGATGCATTAATCTTTAATCATAATTCGTCTGTTCTCTTCGTGTCTATCTATGAGCGAGTTAGACCCACCTGCCTTGCCAATTTTATACAAGTATGGAGCCCCTTATAAGAAATCTTATACAATCTTAAAGTATCTATTTTAATTTTAATTTCAATTTCGCCCTTTTTTATCTTTGGTTTCCAATATCACTGTCAATAATGCATTTTCGTGTTCTGACAAATTATTTAATTGGGTGCACTTGTTAGCTTATCACCTAACACTATTGAGAGGCTTCAATGTTGACCAGCCACGAAATTTGGCAAAGAGTGTGACAACACATTAATTAAGGTGCAAAGGATTTCAAAATACTAAAAAAAGTGAGTTTAGTTTCATTTTGCGATCAAGGCTTTGTAGTTGTTTTTGTCTGTTATAGAAGAGGATTTGCTTCCTTTGTGGAATCACTGACCATGTAACCCATATTTAAGTGCGATACATTGTTACCATTTATTGAATTTCTATTCATTTCAAATTTCAGAATGCCCCAAGTCAATACTGACTGTGTGGCGTTGAACATGTCCGTCTGTCTGTTTGTCTTAGATATGTCTGTCTGTCGTAAATCGAGCTACTCGTGTGTATCTGCATATCATGGTTATCATCTGATTTGGCGCTTTTGTTAGCTATTGCATTGAATTTTTGTAAACCCATGTATTAGCATCCGAAATCAAGTAATAAGGAACGAATAATCAGGAATCTTAGCTTCTGAATATGGACCTGTAGGAAGTGGCCTACTGGAGTTGTGGTCATATGTTGTGGGCGACAATGACTCAACTACATGTACAAGTTTGATTACATTTTGATTGCATTCTTTCAATGTTGTATGTCACAAATATGCAACTTTGGTCGGTCATACCTTTTAATCCCTTACGTCGTCCAAGGTCAAACTAGAAATTGAGTTGCCTACTCAAATTAAGTATAATTGAACATTTGCATTAAAGAATGGTGACTATTAAACATATTATGCTGCATGTGAGCTAATTCCAGTATACGTCGCGTCTTCAAACTATCTTAGACCCAATTTTAAACGCACGCTCCTCTTCTCAAATTCTCATTTGTGACGCGTTACCCAGTTACGGACGTACGTAAGTAGGAGATCACAGGACACCCCAAAGTTTTAAAAAATAATACAGTTAGTAAGGGCTTGAAACAAGAAAGAACCTTTTTCTGTTTTTGTGTATTGTGTAGATATATGCAATGCCAGTTTTCAATATGATCGAATCATGGCTTGTAAGGCAAATTAAGTTCAAGCCAAGTCGGATACTTCGTTTCCTAACTCAAGTTTCCTATGTTGGTAAGTAATTTCTACAGCTTAATAAATGGTCACACTCGCATAGTACTCACTGCAGATTACGATCAAGTTGTGTTATTGTGGAGTTTATGTTGTGTAAATGTATAATGTGGGCAGGTTGACGAAGAGATTCAGACCTAACGGGAAGAAATTGAGCATTTACCATTGCTAAATTTGGCAAAAAAGGTATTTTGTACGTGTGATCTGATCCCTAATTAGTAAGCTTTTGTTTTATCCTTTTATCTCTAACAAAGGAGTCAAGTGGAGTCAGTTGGCATGGGTTTAATGTTACTTGGTTTTGTCAGATACCTGTAGTGGCCAATCTTCGGTCGAGAGGGGGCAAGGTAGGTTCTCCATGGTGGACTTATTGGAGTGCAGGAATAACGAGCACGGTTGGACCTGCAATGGGGATCGAACCCTTGAAGTACATTAGGGTCAAGGTATTTTCTTCATTCTCTCTGACTGTATTATTGACTGACCATGGAAATTAAGGGCAATATATTGATCTGGAAAATGTCGATAATAGATTAATCATGAGACATAACAAAAGAAAAATGAATCCCACAAGAATAACCATGATTTTCTTGCTGTAGCTTTTACCTGTTGATGATTCACTAAGTGGAATTCTGCAGTCTATAGGTTGGTCGATGTGGTTTTCTGAATATAGCTTTGTCAAAAGAAGACGGACCAAAGTTTAACACAAAGATATAGGTACTTACCTATATGCACACATTTATGTTGGATTCTTGTACCTATATCAATATGTATAATAATTTTAAATGGGTATATCTTATACATAGTCGGGTTTTAACTTGAAGGATTTTCCTTTTCCATTATGGTGGCTCTTTTTGTTGAAGGAACTCGCTTGATAAACCAAAGCACAAAATCGTATGCTATCTCTAAAGGGTTGTCTTTCCCCAAACAAATTCCCCGTACAAAGGTATTGTTCAACTTTTTTTCTAATCATTCAAATAATGCTCTTTTTGGTTTTAAAAATGATGAAGTAAAACAAATGGCCTGCTAAATTTTGTGCACTTCTGGTATTGTGGAGTACGAATCCGTTAATGCAATATGCGAGTCTGCGATACATTTTTAAATTTTAGTTATGGGTCATCCGGAATCAATTTCCCCGTATGTATCCAAACCTCCTTACCTTGTCATTAGCTAAGTTCCTATGTTTTGAGACTCCTTATTAAAAACTTTGGTTTCGGTCACGTCCTACGATATCAGATAGATAGTGTTAATCTCATTGGCGACAGTTTGACCAAGGAACTTGAGAGGTTTCTTTCTTCCTTGCTAATAATCTACTAAAAGGCTGTATAGAATGTGGAAGAGATGAAACTATGTGGTAAGACTGTACGAGTAATATAGTTTATTTTTTGCAGCATATGGTTGTAATTATTTTGAATTGTTTGGTGAGTACAATACCATGAAATTGTTCTTGTACACCTTCCTCATTGCCCTGAAACAAAATCAGAGGGACTTGTGTGGCGATTGGGTATCGAGAGTGTTTGAGAAATATTTTTGGTGATCCGTCTCTTAATCATTTGTTTACCTTTCTAATTCTTTGTAGGGAGTATTTTTAATAAAAGGTAAGCTAATGATTAGGACGGAGGGAGAAGTGTGACAAATCTTTTGATAGTTGATGGTGGACCCTTTTCTTCGACAAATAGTGTGCTCAAGAAATTTTTGTCATAATCTTTTGATTCTTACTACTCTAAAATCATCATATGGCTAACCTTTTTAGACTCTCTGTGCATTACACATTATAATTACTGCTGGATGAAGCTGATTTAGCTCATCATACAAGCCAAAAATAGCTTTAATGTGGTTTATATGGGCATATCATTTTGCCATTTGGCGTCGCTTGTAAGCATTGGGTACTTTCTTTGCAAAAACTCTCTAATGGTGCATTGTAATGATGACCATATGTGTCATGACTCATGACATCTCAACATCTCCTAGAAAGTAGTATTGTGGTTTGTGAAATGCTCAATTGAAAGTTTGTAAAAGATTCTTAAATTTGATTGTTGATCCTCCTAATTTTTTTTGAGATTTAATTTCTATCTCCCCTTACGCTCAATAGCCATGTTATTTGGCCTCTTGAACTTGACCAATGCTCAATAACCATGTTGCTTGGCCTCTTGAACCTGACCCATGCTCAATAACATATACCAAGTACCTGCTTAGATAACTAAGTCATTCGGTATTTCAGTTGCTTAAATATACTCAAAAGACATCGTATCAACATTATCTTTTTTTGGCTTTTATAATCATGCTGATTTCTAAATGACCATTTACTAAGCTGTTGAATCAAATAACTACTGGTACTGTGGCTGTTTATGATTACATATTTATATAGGATGGAGGCCTTGGGGTTGAATATTTCAATGCACATGAGTGAGCTTTTTGAATTCCATATTTGTCTAGGAAAGTACTATTTGAGTGAGTTATTTCAATTGAGTTACCACTGACAATGTTATAGTATTTTAAATTAGTGAAAAAGTATGGATTATAAATTTCACAACGTGGCTTGGAGCCTGATAAAGATCTGACATGGAGGTAATTAAAAGTTGCTGCCAGCACAAGAAATATCTATGGAGGTAATTATTTTGCCCTATTCAATCCATTGAATTGTGTACATATTCCATTTCGTATAATTCCATTTGATTTTAATACATTTTCTATTTCACTCACTATTTTAGGCGTATGAAGTAGGCAGACAGGTATTACTTGTCCTAACTACTGACCAAGCTTCCCTAAGAGGCAAGTGTTTGAACCTTTATATTTACTATAAACATGGATAATATGTGAGATACAAGTGATGGTGATGACCTTCACATTGTTTAATGATAGGGAGTAGTTTGTTATATAAATTGATTACATATAACGGATAATCAAGACTGTAAAATGGCTTGTTATGGTAGTTGAGTTAATTTTCTTTGTAAGTTAGCTATTGTTATTCTATTGAAATTCATACCTAAGATATCTTGCATTATTAGCTTTTACTTTTAACTCTGCAAAGCTACAGAGCACACGGTGTGGACTAATCATTTCAATGCTTACAAAATCTACTATATTCCCTTTAGTTTATTGCCCCTTATGTAACCAGGGAGGTTTTGCGTAAACATACTAAAAGCAAAAGGAGAGGCAGAGGCGTAGGGAGAAAGGGTAAGAGAGTGAAATTGACGACCATTCACAAAACGTGGTTATTGCCTTGCATTGAGCAAAATATATAGGGTAGTATGATAGCTGAAAGAAGTAAGAGGGATGCGAGATGATGACTTGATGAGGTAATGTAGCAAACTCTGAACACTCTGCAAGATATTAAATCCTGGTTAAATCATTTGAGCCTACTTGCTTACTTTATGTTCGTAGTTTGTGATAATCGGTTCATGCTTAAGATAATCCATGGAGTCTGGTTAGACTTTATTAAATAGTTCTATCTATTGGTTGACAGAATCGGCTCCATTAAATTTGGTTGACGTATTTTAGCTCTTATAACAACATATACGATGGTATATATGACTGTAGGGAGGACAACAATTATTAGCAAATAGTTTGTTGGCCACATTTCGTTTACTTCTTTATGGCACATTGCTTGCCTGTTTTCCATTGTATTATTTGAATTTTAGGGAACTACCTCATAAATGATTCTGCCCTTAGAAGGCTTGCGTTACAACATTTGTGCCAGTCACTGATAATGACTTGGTTGTTAAGTTGATTTGCATTATATGGTTGGTTTAATGCAGATAGATTTAGCAATATAGTTAAAGAATCGAATAGATTTCTCAGATAGGTCAGCGTAGAGCATGCTTATTCCTCATGCTCTCCTACAATTGATGCACAAAGATTGTAGTACAGAAATGTTAGGTGAGCACTTGAGCATCACTAAATAGTTATACGTTTAATTTTTTTGTCTCAAAACTAATCATATACCGATCAAATAACATGTTAGGAGAAGAGGACCGTAAAAGATGGAAAATTTGTCAGAATGACATGTCAGATGTTGTATGTTCAGGTTTTGGGAATGAAAAGAGGGCTATATTTTAGGGATTTGAAGAGTAAATTGGATGAAATTTGGAGGGAATTGTCTTGTGAGATGATAAGCAAGGGTACGTTGGTAGGGGTTACAAATGAGTGGGATGTGATTAAGAGGATCTTAGGCAATAAGAAGGTGAATTTGGTGAAATTAAAGGGAAATGTTTCATATATTGAAAGAGTTGGGGGAGGCGGAGAAAGTAATAGAAGAATTGAGGATTTATATATTTGGTTTTAATTGTTCTTAGTTTTTGCTTGATGATAATTGTTGATATTAAACTCACTTCAAGTTTTGTTTCTCCGTTCAAGCTATATACTCCTTATTTAAAAGAGTCTTATTTTGAATCGATTCTCTAATTTCTGATTTTTTTTTGCTTTGCCATTATATTATTAATTTATTTTGGAGATTATGAATATTTTGGAAGTTGAAAAGAGGTGGGTTGGAGGTCCTTGGCGTTCTCGTTGCAGGTCCAAGGTGTGGGCGAAAAAGAGGGGGCGAAAGGGGTGACATAAGGTGTCGAAAAAAGAAGCGGGGAGAGTAGACATGTTTTAAAGGGGTGGTTAGTATGGTGTGGTTAGAGGGGCACTGGACCGGTGGTGGGGTGATGGCGAGGTGGTAGCTTAGGTAGCGGAGTGGGATAGAGATGGATGTATTTAAGTTGATACTAGAAGGGGCGGAGGACTGGATGACGGTGTGGTCACAATATGGATGATGATGTTTACTGTTGGGAAAATATTTTAGTAGAAGGGGAAGTGGAAGGAGGATGAGAGGTAGGAGAAATGAGTTTTACACTAGATGTTAGGTTTAATAAATGTTAAAAGGTACCTAATGTAAATGTAAGGTGGATACTATGTTGCCCTATTCATTATGATTTCTTTGATGATTGCAAGTTCTCTTGATGTTGCCATCATTTTGGAACGCATGTGGGGCTATGGTGCAGAATATGTTATCAAGCTCACTTAATGTAACACGTTCAGTGGTGGTGTTTATAGGCTTGTTTTTCTGCAACTCTAAGTGACAGCTAATTGAACCGAATGTTCTAAACCCGTGGATAAACTTTTCAGGGGTTGTGGCAAGCAACTCCTACAGTTGCTGTTAACTGTCATTCTATGTTCAGCCTTATTCAAATGGCTAGAAACTCCGAAATAATGGCTCTATTCCAGGTTAGTAGAAAATTTGAAAATTGCTTTACTACAGAAGGTGCAAAGATCTATTTTCAAATATAACAAATTGTGGCTAGATGGCGGGCTAAAACAAAGATTGTTTTACCATAACAGTCTCTTATTTTATAACCAACATTGCTTTTTAGTAGCGCCTCGTATTGGTTTATCTCAACAGTTTAGCATCTTCCTCCCAAAATAAATCAGTGTGAATGCCTTGCCTCTTAAATCATTTTATCTTATTGAACTTGATTTGAAAAAACCAAATAGTTCTGTGTTTCTCATTTGATTGTATGGGTACTAAGTTGGTTCTTATATGTGATACCGTTGCGTATTAGTTTTGGGTGATTGTTTGATGTGAATCTGTGAAATGAAAGACGTCCACATGAACTCATGAACTCCTCAAAGATGTACCGTGGGGACAACTGGTGTGCTTCGTTTTTTTTTTTTTTTTGGTGGAGCGTTTCAGATGATAATTGTGTTGGCCAGTCCTACAACCGTTTTAAAACACTATTGTTTCCGTAGTACGAGTAGTTATCAATAGGGGGATATGTTAGCTCCTGAACAATTTTTTTTGGGGGGGTGGGGGGGAGGGGGCAATGAAAATAATGGCGACACAATTAGACGGTTTCCTTATTAACTTGTCAATGATGACGAAAACTCAATTAATAGAGTCAGGTTAGCGAGATGGAGGGGATTCTAAATAATGCGCAGGGTGTTAGCCATGCATCACAGTGTTTGAATTTTCTCCATATACCTTCCGATATTTCATTTATTATTTGGTGGATAAGCAAATTGTAGGGTAATGGGTGGTAGTTAGTTTTTGATACGTATATTTGGTTTATGATTTGAAGTACAGGACAATACGGATGAAGCTAATACTTGCGAAACGTCCGAAAACTCTTCAAGTGATGATGACGAACCTGGTGTCGATGCTCCTCTCACATCTGAATTTACTACATTTAAAGTTGTATAGGGAAGCTTTAGTTAACAAGTGATGAGGCAAAAGTTGTTGAACACGAGGTATTCTCTAAATCAATTGAAGATTAGAAAATCGCTCTTGATAATTCATGCAGTGGCCTATGAGGATTTTGGCAAAGGCGCCAATCCCTATAAAATAACTTAGGCAAACATTTTTCAGGCTACTGCGGCTCTCTCCAGACATGGTTGCTTCTCAGCATGTATATCCACCGTCTTTCGTCGGAGTACGAAAACCCAAAACAGTGTGAGCACTTGAATATGTAACCTCTATTATGTGACAATACGTCAGGTTGCGGTTGATAATAGCCATAATAATTACCCTTGAATGTCTGCACTCTCATTTCTTATGTTTAAAATGTACGAATGCTCAGCCATACTAAATAATCTGTCAAAACAAGAAGTATTATTAACGCATGTTATTGCTATATCAACTCTGGCTACTTGGTGTATGATTTAACTCGAAACTAACAATAAGCAAAGCAAAAACAGAATTATCAAGATGTCGTTAAGAGTCATCAAACCATATGCCTATATCAACGTCTCTGGCCACATTCATGATAGCCGCTACGTCTGTAGAAGATTCATGTTTATGGTGCTTCCTGAGTTAACACACAATGCTAATGTTTTATGGTTTATCTAAATAGGTTAATTTGGGCACTGTGTGTTCATAAACTTACATTTTGAGTGAAAATGTTTAGAACTTACTATAAGAGTTGTGTATAATTGGATCAAGTCTTGTATGTGTTTTCGTTAATTCGCAAGCTAGCGACATACTCCTAAAATTTTATGTATTCCATGTAGTTGTATTTTACAACAATTAACCCTCCAAGCAAAAGGGGTAGATATATTGTAATATTCACGTACTCAACAAAGCTAAAAATACTAATAATTTACGAATGTTAGAATGTTAGTAATTTTGTTTGCAATCGATTCGACCATCAAAAATAATACAACAATAGTTTCATTATGACCAACACTCAACATGTATGCACAAGCGGACCAAAATAAACTACGCTAGCACACACATAAAACGTAAATGATCAAAATATCTTGGGGGACCGCGCGCTTTCGCGCGCGGTGCAACCAACTAGTACATTAAAAATATCTAACTTGTATATTTTTTGCAAATACGTGAACTAATGATATTTAGCGCGAAAAACACGCGTTGACAAATGTGAAAAAAGTAAAGTGGTAGTGTGGAGTTGAATGGAGGGAGTATAACTTTAAGAATTTATCGGTATAATAATAAGCATAGTTATGTATAAGCGTAATTAGCATATAAGTAGTTGGGTATTATAATGTCGATAAAGTGTCAAAATTATAATTTAAAATTATTGACTCAAATATCACGAAAATGAAGCATAATATATAATAACGAGTTTTTAACCCGCGCAATTTTGCGCGAGGTTGCTTTTAAAACATTGTTATTATAAAAATCTTTAAAAATATATGTAATGTACGTTATAAATATCATGTTTGACCCGTTTATAGCTAAAGAGGGATATTCTTCGTCTATAATGAGAATTTGTGATTTTATAAATGTCATGTTTATAATTTATATATTTAACTGATTATAGGATGTTTGGATTACATTTTTCAAAGAATAAAATAGACACATTTAAACCGATAATTTCTGATGTAACTCTTATTATTAATATGTCTTATACTGTAGATCGATAACTCACTTCTTAAACATCATACTGTCATTTAAATTGTGTTGTTTAATGATCGTGTTTACATTATGTCACAAATCATTTGTCTTGTTTGTTGGCTCGAATCAACTATAATTATCAGAGTTGAACTGAATTCTTTATCTTTAATATTTTCAATTATTAGTAATTGATAATTGTATTTAGTATTTCATATTTAATAATGTTTATTAATAAAAATGTGATTTTTATCAATTGTTGTAATATTATTTAATTTAACCAATTGTTGTAATTATATTTAATTTTCCAATTGTTGTAATTAAACTTTTGACTATATATTAGTTTTGTATTGCATAATTTCATAATCTTATTATTTACGTACAAATTTTTTGTTTATAAAAATTAAGGTGAGCAAAGAATAAACAACACAAATCACAAATAAATTAATTAAGATGTAAAGTAATGGGGTCCACCATCATTGTTTTTTGGAAAAAAAAAAATAAGGGTTTTTCTACATGGTAACCCTATGTTTTTTCAAATTCTACATGGTAACCCTACTTTTCACAGAACACACATGATAACCCTCAACTCTGTTAATATGCATTGCCGTGACCCTTAACTTTTTTTCCGTCAGTTTTGTCCATTAAGTATGTGACATGGTCAATTGAATTTTGAGATTTTCTACAAGGTAACCCTATATTTTTAAAAATTCTACAAGTTAACCCTACTTTTTCTACATATCACATGTGCAGAAAATATAATCCCTTAATCACTCTTTTTTTCACAATTTTACTCGATTACTCCCAAATTGCCATATCCACCTTCATTACCCTTTAACTAACCAGTTTTTAAAGAAAAATCCAATAAGAACTTTGTTCGATATCAAAAAATTCCCAATAAGATATTCTAAATACCAAGTAAAAGTACTCTATAATTTGATTTATAGGGTTAATCTAATTAATAAATTTATGTTTTCAAAACCTCATCAAATACGACAAAATTGAAAACGTTGTAAACACAATAATAACTTACTTCAATTATTCGACAAATTGACACAATAAAGTTATGTAAAATTAAGGAGTGGAGACTCATTTGTAAACATTAGACTTAATAGTGGATTTCTTTGTTAATTATTGAACCCGATTTTTTGGAAATTTATAGTAATGATACCTTAAAGAGATGATGATATTAAGAGTTGACGTTTTTTGGAGTAATCGAGTGAAAAATGTATTAAGAATGATAAATTTATGAACTAGGGAGTATTATATTTGTAAGTGTGTTTCTCTTGTAAAAAAAAAAATGAATAGGGTTATTTTGTAGGATTTAAAAAAATAGAGGGTTACCTTGTAGAAAATCTCAAAATTCAACTGGCCACGTCACATACTTAACGGACAAAATTGACGGAAAAAAAGTTAAGGGTCACGGCAATGCGTATTAACAGAGTTGAGGGTTACCATGCGTGTTCTCTGAAAAGTAGGGTTAC
Organism: Silene latifolia; assembly: GCF_048544455.1. NCBI lineage: Eukaryota > Viridiplantae > Streptophyta > Magnoliopsida > Caryophyllales > Caryophyllaceae > Silene > Silene latifolia. The sequence goes on along the minus strand of NC_133537.1, from coordinate 9,049,302 downwards.
CATGTAGAATTTGAAAAAATACAGGGTTAGCATGTAGAATAACCCAAAAAATAAACTTGTATTTGATGAGGTGGATGTATGAGATTGCTTTAAATGTTTTAGTATTTATAAAGACTAGTATTGGTGCCCGGCTTCGCCCGGGCTACCTTTACTTACCATTAATTTTTTTTTCATTAAATAAAATTACTTAAAGTTGCATAACCCATAAATTTATCATTAATATATTTTTTTATAAAATATCCTAAAATTACGATGAAATAAAATTTGAGACAAATTCACTCCCGATATTAATATTTTACTCTTACTAATGAAACAATAGTAATAAATAATAACATTTCACTACTTGCCCATAATCATTGTACTTTCACTACTCCCGCCGTAATTATTTTTACTGTCACTACTGTCGCATTAATATTGATAATTTCACTACTCCCGCCGTAATTATTGTTACTTTCACTATTGCCGCATTAATATTGATTATTCCAATACTCCCGTGGTTGTTTCTACTACTCTCACTAATCTCGTTGATAATATTGTTACTTTTACTATTCAAATAAGTGATTACTATCATATAACTATATCCAATGTTACTACAATTCTTTTTTTTACTGACGAAATTATTTTTACTACTTAGGCATGCAATTTTAAGAGGATTATATTTTTATATAAATATATTACATATATGCATTAAATCAAATCGAAAGAATTATGCAATATTATATATTATGGAATCTAACTTGAATTATTTATAACCTACTTATTATATTTTTGTATGTTAAATAATTAACATCTCTATACATCTAATAAACTATAAAGTTTAATAAAATTGCATTAAATTTAATATATAATCTTATTATGATAATAATTAATACTATAAGTGTGCATGTTTATACTAATTAATTATTTTATTTTAAGAAAATTGACCATCTTCTAGTCTTCTATAAATATTTAGGAAAATTACCAGACATTTTCTTTCTTTTAGTCTCATTGAAATTGACCATCTTAATTAATAATTTTATTTTAAAGAAATTGACCATCTTAATTAATTATTTTATTTTAAGGAAATTGACCATGTTTAGGAAAATTATCAAGCTTATATATAATTTAATTTAAACCCAAATTATATAATATTTGCATTGAGATCCCTTAATTGGGTCCATCACATGGTGCTAGTGATTTAAAACTATATAATATAATTAATTTGTATAACTTTCTTTAATTACATTGAAGTCCCTTGGTTTCTGGAATTAATATATAGTACTAGTATTGGTGCCCGGCTTCGCCCGTGCTACCTCTACTTACCATTAAATTTTTTTTTCATTAAATAAAATTACGTAAAGTTGCATAACCCATAAATTTATCATTAATATATTTTTTATAATATATCCTAAAATTACGATGAAATAAATTTTGAAACAAATTCACTACTCCCGTTATTAATATTTTACTCTTATTAATGAAACAATAGTAATAACATTTCATTACTTGCCCGTAATCATTGTTACTTTCACTACTCCCGCCGTAATTATTGTTACTGTCACTACTGCCGCATTAATATTGATAATTTCACTACTCCCGTCGTAATTATTGTTACTTTCACTATTGGCGCATTAATATTGATTATTTCACCACTCACGTTGTTGTTTCTACCACTCTCACTGATCTCGTTGATAATATTGTTACTTTTACTATTCAAATGAGTGATTACTATCATATAACTATATCCAATGTTACTACAATTCTTTTCTTTACTGACGAAATTACTTTTACTACTTAGGCATTCAATTTTAAGAGGATTATATATTTATATAAATATATTACATATATGCATTAAATCATATCGAAAGAATTATGCAATATTATATATTACGGAATCTAACTTGAATTATTTATAACCTACTTATTATATTTTTGTATGTTAAATAATTAACATCTCTATACATCTAATAAACTATAAAGTTTAATAAAATTGCATAGATTTTAAATTTAATATATAATTTTATGATGATAATAACTAATACTATAAATGTGCATGTTTATAGTAATTAGTTATTTTATTTTAAGGAAATTGACCATCTTAATTAATTTTTTTATTTTAAGGAAATTGACCATGTTTAGGAAAATTACCAAGCTTCTATATAATTTAATTTTAACCCAAACTATATAATATTTGCATTGAGATCCCTTAATATGGTCCATCACACGGTACTATTGATTTAAAACTATATAATATAATTAATTTGTATAACTTTCTTTAATTACATTGAAGTCCCTTGGTTTCTGGATTTAATATATAGTATTGATTGATAGTATTGATTGATTGATTGATAAGATAAGAGTTAAAGCGAGTACAATTATCAACTTCAAGCCTCTTGAAATAGCGTCTAGAAATAATTTTTTTTTTTTAATAAGCAAAATTTTCTATCCACTATACATCCACCGTGACAAATCAAGTGGCGGCAATCAAGTGGACAAGTTGATGTCCTTTTAGCGTGTGAGAAAATGGGTAATTGGGTAAGTGTGTGACAAATCCCGTGGCCCCGTACAATTCCATCCACCGTCGATTTAAACCCGACATGGTTAAAAACTTAAAACCAATCCGACATAACCCTAGCAAATTTTCAATTGTTGTATCGCATACCCTACTCTTCAGTCTTCAGTTTCAATTGTGTTTTAGGATGACGATGATGGTTCGATTCATTACAGGTAACCTTGTTCGGATTTACTCTTCTCAATCTCATTTTCATTCTCAATCTCAATCTCAATCTCAATCTCAATCTGGGTTTTACTCTGCTAATCGTGTTGTTGACAATCCCCAATTATTTCTCGATTCTGTTAGAGAACAATGTCGATCTGGGTTTTCTAGCATTCATGTTCCTGTTTCCATATTTCATCAATTGAACTCTCTTAGTCCTCGCCCTTCTATTACCGTCTTTAATCTGCTGTTTAGTGCCATGTCTAAGATTCAACCCAACCCCCCTTTCTCTACTGTCATTACTCTTTATAATCACCTTCAATTCTCCGGTCTCCGCCCCGATTGCTATTCCATTGGTATTCTCGCAAAGTGTTATTGCTCCTTGGGCCTTCTTGATTTTGCCTTCTCTCTTTTGGGTAGGAACCTTAAGATTGGATATCCACCTAATATTGTCTTCATCACTACCTTACTCAATGGACTTTTTGATTCTCACAAGTCCGACCAAGCTGTTAATTTATTAGATAAAGCCGTCAAACTTGGGATACAACCCTCCCTTGTTATTTACGGTTCTATGTTTAAAGGTCTTTGCCGCTCCGGTGACAATGCTGGAGCTCTTCGTTTGCTTCGGCATATGGAGTCTACTACCCCTTTTAAGCCCAATGTTATCATTTATAGCACCATCATTCATACTCTTTGTAAAAACAAATTGCTACCTCAAGCACTTGGTCTTTTCAAGGAGATGACAGCCAAGAACATTTTGCCTAACGCTGTCACATACAATACCTTAATTCGAGGACTCTGTAGCTTAGGGCATTGGAATGATGCTAAGGTATTCTGGACTGAGATGTTGGACAACAATATTGCTCCGGGTGTAGACACCTACACCACCCTAGTAGACATGTACTGCAAAGAAGGAAATGTCGATGAAGCAAGGGCTATTTTCGGACTCATGACTAAGAGCGGTGTGCACCCTAACATTCTTACTTACTCTGCTTTGTTGGATGGGCACTGTTTGCGCGGAGAGATGGATGCGGCAGAAAAGCTCCTTGATATCATGGTGAAAGACGGTGTTGTGCCTAATGTTGTGACTTTCAGTAGCTTAATTAATGGATATTGCAAGTCTAAAAAGTTTGACAAAGCATTGGAGATGCTCCGGGACATGCATCTTAAAGGAACCCATATAACCCCAAATGTGTTCACTTATAGCGCCATTATAGATGCCTTGTGCAAGGATGAGAGACTCCAGCTTGCACTCCAGCTTTTTAAAGATATGCAAGATGAAGGAGTGAAACCCAATGTGGTCACTTACAATTTATTGCTTGACGGGCTGTTAAAGGATGCACAGATTGATACGGCTATCTCCTTACGTAAAGAGATGGAGAAAAATGGAGTGGCACCTGATATTATTACATATAATATTATAATTAATGGTCTTTGTGAAGCTGGGCGACTACTTGAAGCAGTAGAGGTGTTCTCTTATCTTGTAGCCAAGCGGTTGCGGCCAGATGTAACTACGTACACTACAATGATCAAAGGGCTATGTAGGCAAGGGTTGTTAGGAGATGCAACAAAACTATTAAAGGAAATGGCGGACAATGGATGTCCTCCAAATGAACGTACCTACAATACAATTGTTAAAGGATTTCTCAAAGCTAATGATGTCGCCACGGCTTTGGATCATCATCGTGTTATGAGAAGGCAAGGATTTGCTGCTGATACCGAAACTGCTTCTTTATTTCTCGGCTTGCTCACTGCTCGTAATTTTAGTGATACGGACAAAGCTTTGCTTCAAAAGTATTTTTTGGAGTATGAAGGTAGGTGGCTCTTTGTTGTTTTGATCGTAAAGTTTTTGAACGGACTAATGGAGGCTATGGCATATGTTCCATTCAACTCTGCTTTGTATTTATGAAGTTGCCGAGTTGCCGAGACTACTCTTTATAAATCTTAAATCTATGCCATTGCTTTATTTCTAAACTGTGTACTTGATGTTCATATCATTTAATGAATATTGAAGTTCTTTTTCTTTTTTTTTTAAAAGAAAAATGCGTAATGAAGTTCTAACATTGGTGAATTTTTATCGAACCTTGCTATGTAATGAAGTTCTAGCATTGGTGAATTTTCATTGAACCTTGCTTGTTTACTGATCTTCAGGGGAGGAGAAGAGAATGGATGAAGCAAATTGTGATTGGAAATCAAAAATAGAGTATTTCCGAACAAAAGCGTAATTAGGTAAGATGAGTGCTATTGTGCTACACAAATCGCTGGTCACTTCTCTGTACAGAGAAGTGAAGTGTAGGGACTGTCTCCTCACAATATCCTAAATGATAGATAGCCTTTGTTAAGCTTGGTCGATTAAAAGAGCTGTCAAGCTGATGTTTTTCATTGTAGCCACAGGTTTCTGGGCTGGGTGGAATTGATAACTACAATATATAATGATCAAAAGGGTGTGTTGTCTTAATGGTAGATCCATGTCCGTTCTTTTTTTTTTCTTTTACAATATTTCTTCTTTTAATTGAATTGAATGCAACATTGACATGGATTTTAAAGTTAAAATTTTTATTTAAGGCGTGTAATGTTACATTGGAGCTCTGCGCAGACATCTTTTATATAGTTTTTAGGTGGATTCTTTTATGACAAATAGCTTTAAGTTAACTGTTGTTATGCCCCTTTGCTACTTTTGTTAACCCCTTATGTGGATGTTGAATGTTTTGGTGCGAAGATGTACAACCTCTCTTTTCTTAATTAATTTTAGATTGTCCTATTGTTATAGAGTTTGTTGGTTTTGTTCTGTTTGCTTATGTTGGAGGCAGACAAGAGAAGGATACCCTCAATTAGATGGGACTATAATAAGGAGTGGGTCACAGTGAAGAGTTCTGTGGTAGTGTGGCAAGTTTTTCACTCGCAAGAATAGACAGTAAAACCAAAAGGGGTTCGAATGTCCCCATATATTATATTAGCCGTGCCCTTTATTTGACTAAAAAAAGAAAAAGAATAGACGGCAAAAAAAGTACTGATTATTTCCCCCAAAAAAGAATACTGATAAGGAAGTCGGAGACGACACCGTATTCCCCGCGTTTCATTTCATCGTTTCAGAAGACTCAACTTCCACACTCTCTCGAAACATTACCTTTCTCAGCAATCTGAATATGGCGGCTTCGGCATTTTCAACATCATTCAACTGCTCCTCAATTCCTTCTTACACCACCAAAACGACATCGTTTCGCCAAAGGTAAAATTTCTCTCTACACTTCTCCGCCTTCTTACTCACTCGTCTAATCATTAATTGTTTTAATTAAGCTCTTGTCGTTCAATTGCAGAACCTTGGTTGTTTCTGTTTCAGATAATGCTTGCAACGATTCTTCTTCATCTGGTTAGTCGTAGTCTTTCTCGTTTACGGAGTACGGAGTGCTAATTATTAATTGCTCAATTTTGTTACATTTTCCCTATTAGTGAAGACTGAATTGAATTTGATAATTGTTTTTTACACATTTATATAGACTTGATTTGATGTTAGTAATTTGAAGGACTTAAGTAGACTTAGGCCGTGTTCTTTTGGCCTAAATTTAATTTAATTTCGGTTCAGTTCGTTTTATTCTTACTTCACTACCGGCTAGGTTAGTTCAATTCAGATAGTTCCGGTCGAAAAGGATGGAGCTTACTCTTGATAGTGCTGAGAATCAAAGAACTTGCTTAGTGATTATATATTTATATTACTACTCTATTAGATTAACATCAAGTAGCTTATTTTGGTACTAACTTAAATAGTTGTTGTAATGTAGGCGTAGTCGGGAGATTTGTGATGTTGAATTAGTCTTGTTTTACATCGTCTTAGGGTTACAAGACTTACAACATAGTCAGTTTAGCTAGCATGAAATGAGCCACATAGCATATATAGAGGTCGTCTTAAGCTTGAGACGGTATCAAATGAGATTTTGTGTGTGATGTTAGTAATTTGAGTGGCTAAGGTAGCCTCATCTTGATATAGCTGAGAATGAACTAGTTTCGCACAATTTGGATATAAGTGCTAGATAGCATCATTTGAAATTGGCTTATCTTAAATTTTAACTTTTAAGTTAGCTTAGTTTTGTTCGAGGAATGTCGGACATATAACACCTTCTGGAGTTTCTGTCGAAGCACCTTCGTTTTCAATCTGCAACTGACTTAACAAGGTCATCTAGAGAAGAGAGTCCGTAGGTCCCAGCCTTGAAAAACACTCTAAGCTAGCTGTTCGAATCGAGTGTGTTGGTTGTGGAAGACCACTTCTAAATAATTAGGTTGAAATCATCACTTTAGTGAAATCGTGTGGCATCTTGTTCAAGCTGTCGGTTCTTCCTGTTCCGGAAAGTCCTCCCTTGCTTTGGTAACTGAAGTTAGGTTGAATTAATCGAGATTATCTACACTTAATGGACCGTTTTATGATATTACTGTCTTATGGACAAATTGTGGATGAATGACGAAATTTGATCTTGGAAGGTCTTTATGAAAAGGTTCAATGTTTATTGGGTATGTGTTTGTGGTATTTGTGTTGTATCGATTGGTAAAGCGTAAATAAGCTGTGATAAGCATAAGTACTTTCTGCATTTATCATTTTGGACAAGGCTATATTCGTGTTGTTACAATTTTGCTTGTGCCTGTTACTTGAGTCGCCGATGTATGTCGATCAACCTTTCGAAAAGTAAAGCTAGAGGAAGCTAACTTTTAAAATACTTACCTAAATGTTGAGCTGCATTGTTCTAGTTATTGCGTAAATTATTTTCTTCGCTACAGGTTTATCAAGTAAAATCAATGGGCTGTCTCCAAAACTTGATCAGTCTATATCCTATTAAATTCCGGTCTTAGGTAAGTTTCTGTCCTTAAAAATTGCTCTCGTTGATGGAGTAATTTACGTTAACCCTGCCATTTGTCTTTAATGAACATGTTTTATTTTTTGACAGAGAAGCTCAGGGAAAAGGAATCGAAGAATTCATATACTTGTAATTTGCTGGCATCTTTTTTTCACAAGTCGTTGGCGTATATTGTGTCACTTAGACTCTCTGATGGTAATTTGGACACACACACACACACACACACACTAGCAGAAATGTGTTTGTAGTTCATCTGCATTACTTGCTGCAGTATGACGAGAAATGGTTTACTTTCACAGTTTTACCTCTTCACCCTCAGTTATGTTTTTTTTGCTGTCTGGCTGTATTTACTTGATTGCATGTCATGTTTTCTGTCACGTGGTTGTGTTTCATTCGCCACGTTTCTGGCTGTTGTAGTTCACATGTATAAAAATGGTGGTATGGGCGTGCTGGACACAGTACACCACTATGGTTGGTTGTTTTTGAGATATATTTTGACTAGTGGGTTGTAGATTACTCTTACACCTTTATCTTCCAATGTGCTCCAGTAATGTACCTATTGAAGCCAGAAAGGGTAATCCACCCATCATGCCAGCTTTAATGACTCCAGGAGGGACTCTGGATCTGTCTAGTTATTATTCAGAAATCGTATTATGTTCATCGGGAAGCCGATTAATTCTCAGGTGTCGCAGCGGGTCATATCCCAGCTCGTAACTCTTGCAACTATTGATGAGAAATCGGATATACGGGTATCTTTTTAGCTGCTACTATCTTTTGTTTTGCGTTCCAAAAATTTCCGTCTGACTTAAGGCAGCCATAATATGTGGCTGATGACTTCCTCCTCTATTTTACTCAGGTCTATTTGAACTGCCCTGGTGGAAGCACATATTCCGTCTTAGCAATATATGATTGCATGTCTTGGGTAAGCTTTTTAAAAATAGCCTTGTATTTTTTACAGAACCTATTATCACATCCATTACAACAACAAAAAAAAAATATACCCTAGAACAAATCATGCACTTCTCGTTTCCTTTAGGTTTCTACACACTTTTCAAATTGGTACGGATATAATCCGTCATTTAAAGTTGTCGCAAAATACAAAGGCTGTTGCAAAATCTGTCCCAATAGGTTTGCGACGGAATCTTGCGACATCATATTTGTCCCAAGTCAATGCCAGGTCAACATTCCAGGTATGACTTTTTTGCTGTTTGGGACGGACATTCTGTCGCAAAACATTAAACTTCCGTAGCAAAAAATACTGATCCGTCGCAAAGAATAAAAAGTCGCAGCAAAAAAATGGATCCGTCGCAAACAATAAGCTGATCCGTCGCTAATTGGCCATATACAAACTGCTACTGCCTCATTTTTTCCTCCCCCTTAAGCACCCAAATTTACCTATACACCTGTAAAGACTACCAACACCCACAATTTACATAGTACACATCCACAAAGCGGTTTTCCATTCGCACGAAGGAAGCAACATCAACTTTCCATTAAGACCCCGTTTGGATACTTGAATTTCATTTTAAAAAACCAATCTCAAATTAGGAATGTGAAATCATGATTCTCAAATTCAAATTCAAACAAAGAATTTGAAATCCAATTTCTACGTTTGGTAATACAAAGAATTTGAGAATCCAAATTTGATCCAAACTCAATTTTCAAGTAGTTAACTCATATTGCAAGGTTTTAGGCTAATTCCGCACTACAAAATAATCATTCGACATAGATTTTAACTACAACTGTGTTATTGCAACAAATTGTCCAACTATAATCAAATTCGATCTATAATTTCAACTAGAATGCTCTACTACGCTCATCAAGACAAAGCAAAATCCAATCTAATTTTTGATCACTTGGAAGGTCTTTGAGAACTTGAAATTTGACCCGTGCCTCCACGAACATATTTACGGCAGCTGGTAGAACTTGAGGACGGAGGATGCCAACAACTTTGGAAACCTCATCAAATATCTCTTTTCCTCCCAAAGTTGTAGTTGCTTTTAGTCTAGCTTCAACATAACTTTTGAGTGTGTCAGCATGAGTAACCGCATCCGCTAGACTTTTACTTTTTCGCTTCTTTTTAGAGCTTGTTGAAGTAGTATCAATGCTGGAAGTTGCACCATCACATGCTTCCTCATCCATCATAGTAGCACCCTCTTCATAGTGCTCCCCTCCTTCACCAATTGGCTCTATCGGGTCCAAGTAATATCAATATATCATCCCAATGCTCGATATATTTATTGGCATAAGATGAGGGAGCTGGGTTGCCCTACAAAAATTACAAGTTTACACACTGGATAAAAATACAAGAAATATACAAAGTAACAAGACGAAAGGCCAAGAAATATACAAAAGTTGGGCTGTTTACAAATATAGAAACTACTCGAGTCTAACACTGTCGTCCCACAGACGCACTCAGTGTGTCGTAATTACAAGCAAAGTACAGCATCATACCAAAAGAAGTCAGTGACACATTTCCACCAAACTAATCTGTTCTTTAAGTACAATCAATAAGACCCAACCTTCAAACTTTTCCTATTGAAGACACAAAAACAAGAATACGAACTATGAAAGCTATCAGCACCATAAGCAGTAACTCACGTGTAAGACTGTGGTCGTCTAAGACGAATCAAAGTAACCTTTTTGCTGTAACATACTAAATATATATAGTTATATACTGATGTTGATGATTTCTGATGTTTAAACAGGAAAGAAAAGAGAATGAATCAAACAGTGCAGAGTTCATATCAGCTCTAGCCGCACGAAACAATGCTGGTTATTGCCTGTGCCGAAAAATTAGTCATAAACAACATTCTAGCCTTAGTTGCAGCAGCACATCATCAAACTGGTGGTTATGTAACCTGTATTCTCCCTAGCAGTGAAAATTTAGAGTCAGCCAAACATTCTAGCCTTACTTGTATTACAATCACACCACAATTAAACTCTGGTTGAATTAACTTCATCAGTGTGGCTCGATCAATCAGTACTGTTATAATTAAATCAGGATTCATAGGAAAGCATACCCTAAATAACTCAAACATAGCATTGCTAAATAAGAGAATATAAGGCTGCCGCATTACCTTAGTATATGTATCCCATCCAGTCATCTCGTCACGTGGTACTAACACCATCTTCCTACAAATTCAAGCAATCCGAAAGTCATTCACTTAATACTACATACTTATGTTGCTTATTTCCATCATTCTTTGTTATGGTTTGGTTAATATCCAAGCTTCTCACCATGTGTATAGCCACCTTCAAAACAAAATGTCATCTCCTCCTTCTAAGGAACCGTATCGAACCGGGTACCATTTTCAACCCGTTAAAAATTGGATTAATGGTACATACTATTTTTAACATTTTCCCCCCTATTATTAGGGTTAGATTTTTTTTTTCATGTTAATTATTTCTAACGTTGACTTTTTCTTAATTTGTATGGCGGAATCTATCAATGGTGCACGTGTACGTAGATCCCAACGGTTAGTTTTCATTGCCTCTCAACTTTGTTCTTGAAGAAGAAGAAGAAGAAGAAGAAGAAGTAGTATTTATATGTTTTAGTTTTAAAACTAAATAACTAAATATTTCTCAAAATATACGAATACTAACAAAAAGTAACATGGAACAAATAAGATATAAATTTTATAGCTTACGTTGAAGAACTATTTACTTCATTTAAAATCACGTTAATCGAAAATCAAAAACGTCATATATAAAAGAACAATATTATATACGAGTCTAATGATAGAATTAATTAAATTAGAATAATACGTATATACATATAGATTTCATGCACGAATGCGCACATCTCAACTAACACAAATTCTCATTTGTAACGGCGATATCCGTCACAAACTTGTGATGGGTACCGTTTCCTCTCACAAAATGCTCATTGAGAGGTGAGTGGCAAGCACATGGGGGGTGCCCTACATTGTCCTCTCTCTTTTTGTGAGAGGTCACAAGCTTGTGACGGAATTAGCCCGTCACAAGCAAGACTAGCTGCTCAACTAAATGTAAGTCACAAGCTCCCAACAAGTTGCTTTACAATGAGTCATGACAAGCTGTATTTTTAGTACACTCTTTTTGGATCTCGTCGCCAATTTTTTAAAAAGTCAATCCGTAGCGTCTTTTTATTTTTTGGTGATCGGAAACCGTTCCCGCTACTTTTAATGTACATTGAGTATACCGTATACTAAACCTTTTAATTAAATCTTGATTGACTCTGAGTTTTCACACTATGGCGCTGTTTGGTAAACGGCATATTGGCCAATTTTTACCATATTCAAGGGTTTTAGCATGTTTGACCAATCAATATGCTAATTTTAGTGTTTGGTAAAAACATATTGAAACAACATATTTGGGGTCAATATGCTGTTTTACAATATGCTGCTTACCCCAGCATATTGGTTAGCATATTGTAAAATACTCCCTCCAATCCAATCCAAACTACCCACTCACTTTTTAAAGTCAACTTTGTTAAATTTTGACATCGATTATATTTAATCAAATTTTTAAAATTTATACGTAAAATTTACATATTTACATTTGTTATAAAAAAAGGTTTCGGAAAATTATAATTTCTACACAAAAAAATAATATATAAATGAAGAAAAACGTGGTCAAAGTGTCATCTCGTAGACCATGAAAAGTCAAATGGGTAGTTTGGATTGGATTGGAGGGAGTAGGAAATTTTTCTCCATTTTACAAAAAAAACTAACAATCTACTAATCGTAATCTGCCAATTACCAAACACTCAAATTAATTTTGCTAATTATAATATGCTAGTCAAACCTTTTGAGAAAATCTGTCATTTATAATCTGTTTTTGCAATCTGCTTTTACTGAAATTAATCCGTTGTTTACCAAACATGGTCTATATATTAATAATTTTCACTCTTTCAAAGTAATATTTATCCAAGTTTAGTTTTTATATTGACCATTTGACATATAATATTGCAAATTAAGAAATGGTTTCTGACTTACTTTCATTATTTATAATTCAAAACACGTCTTTTTGAATAAATTAGCCATAGCAAAATAAACATTCATCATGTTTACGTTCTGATCTAATTCTTATGAACGTTTTTTGACAAGTATGACGAACATTAACTCGACATTAACATACCCTTCTTGCAACGATTGGGCACATATTATTTTACCGAAAAACTCTTGGTTACACCTGATATAGCGTACCATATAACCGTACAACATATACCCCAGCTAATTTTCACATATATTTTACTCCATACTTTATTATTAGTTAGAAATGTAAACAATTTTAATTGTATCATTAATTAATTTGGATGTACGATAACCTATTATGTCTTCCTATGTCATGCAGCACCAATGTTATACAAAGGAGTTGTCAAAAAAAAAAAAAAAAAAAAAAAAAAAAATGTTATACAAAGGAATATACCACTTATTCTACCAATACAACCCAAATGGAGTAGTATGGGGTCCCCCAGTGTGGGGCCATTCAACATCGACAGACATGATTAACTGGTCACCTCAACCCTTAACCATAAAACCCGAAATCCCAGCCAACAAATACAGAAGTTGGTCTGGTTCGGCCACAATTCTCCCCGGAAATTACCCGGTTATTTTATTCACCGGAATCATCAACCAGCAAAACGGTCAAGTTCAAGAGCCCTACCTAAGGACCCAAACGACCCATTTCTTAAGGAATGGTACGTGCCTAAGGCCAATAACCCGGTCGTTTCTTAAGGAATGGTACGTGCCTAAGGACCCAAACGACCCTACACCACAAATCGGTATCAATGCCAGCTCGTTTCGAGACCCGACAACTGCCTGGATCCTCCCAGATGGTAAATGGAGAGTCCTTGTAGGGAACAAGATTGGAACCGAAGGCGTCGCGCGTTGTTATTTAAAAGTAAAGATTTTATTCATTGGGATTTGGCTAAACGTCCATTGTATTCTTACCAAAAAAGTGGAATGTGGGAATGTCCTGATTTTTTTCCGGTTTATGCAAACGGTAATAGAATCGGAGCCGAGGACTCGATTTTTGGGAGAGGAGTTAAGCATGTACTTAAGGTTAGTTTGGACGATACGAAGCATGATGTTTATACTGTCGGGAATTACAACGTGAAGAAAGACGGTTTTACCCCTGATGTCGGGTTTATGAACGCTTCTAGTTTGAGGTACGATTATGGGAAATATTATGCGTCTAAGACGTTTTTTGATGGGTCGAAGAAAAGGAGGATTTTGCTTGGTTGGGCTAATGAGTCGTCTTCTGTCGAAGACGATGTTAAGAAAGGATGGTCCGGGATTCATGTAAGTTTCGTTAAATAGTAGAGTTGTTCATGAGTCGTCTTAGTGATTGTTGAAAACTTATTGTTAGAAGATTTTTTTTTCGATTTTAAATGCAGACGATTCCAAGACAAATTTGGCTAGACAAATCTAAGAAGCAGTTGATCCAATGGCCGATTGCGGAAATTGAGACGTTGAGACGGAGACCGGTTAATGTTAACATCAGAGCACTCAAAGGAGGGTCGTCTGTTGAAGTTAAAGGTGTTACTGCTGTACAGGTGAAATACAATTTTACACAACTAGTTACATTTTTTTTTATAAAATAAGACGGTCTGATACTATGAGACTGTTTACTCATATAGTTTTAACTTGTGCAATTTTATGCAAAATTTTCAGGCAGATGCGTCAATAACATTTAAGATCAAGGATTTGAGCAAAATTGAGAAATATAACCCGATTTGGACCGACCCACAATTGCTATGTAGCCGAAAGGGTGTGTCCGTCAAAGGTGGGCTCGGACCATTTGGGTTATTAACATTGGCGTCCAAGGACTTAAAAGAGTATACTGCTGTTTTCTTCCGAGTTTTCAAAGATCACAAAAAATTTGTGGTTCTAATGTGTAGTGATCAAAGCAGGTAAATTCGATTTAAGCCGTATTTTTCAACGTCTATATATAGAATGTGGAGTAACGTAGAATTATGACTAACTGAATAAAAATGCTAATGTTTTTGTATATAGGTCGTCTAAAAACCCGACTACTGACAAAACGACGTATGGAACTTTCGTGGATGTAGATCCGATTGCTGAGGGGTTGTCCTTAAGAACATTGGTAAGTTAAATAACAAGATTGAGAATGTTTTTTAATTACTTGAATATGAAACTTCTCGGGTTATATATATGGCAGATTGATCATTCCGTGGTAGAGAGTTATGGAGCGAAAGGAAAGAACGTAATAACAGCAAGAGCATACCCGACATTGGCGACATTCAAGAACGTTCACTTGTACGCCTTCAACTATGGCTCATCGACTGTTGAAGTTAACGAGTTGAAGACTTGAAGGCATGGCGCATGAAGAAAGCTCGCATAGCTTAGATTTAGAGTTCTAAAAGAGATTTCTTTTGTCTTAATTACACTACTTGATTATGCATTGTATTTTATTTGTTAAATGTAAAGTGTGTTTTGATGAGGGCAAACATTTATGTGAAAATGTAATTTTTGACCTCTTTAATAACAGAGAGAACGATTCCAAGTCACGGTACAATGGTACTATGGTAGAAATAGCTTTTTTCTGTACTTTTTCAGATTCATTCATTCGTTTACATATGATTAAAATACCTTTCACAGCTAATAAAAAAGGTAAAAAAATGACTGAGACGGAGAAAATACAACTTTACAATTACATTTTAGGTAAAATCATCAGACACAGGTATTTCCGGCCAATATCCCACTCAAACTCTACACAATATCATGTAGAGGAAGAATTTCTCCATGTAGATACAGCATGGGTAATAAATGAGCAGGGATCGACAAATCAACCATTGTACCATGAAGGCTGAGTCGAACTCAAAGGGTACTTGAGAAACAAAACCATGTATATAATTTCATTTTATGTTTCGAGCAACCATATTACAAATCCTTCACGAAAGAGGAAAAGCAAAGAAACCAAACGAATTAATTAAGTAATAATGATAGAAGGATTTGCAACTACCATAAACTTGGTATGAGGTAGAAAGGGAAGGGTGAAAAATAGTACTTGCAATGAGTGATCAAGAAACTGGTATCGATCTCTTTGGTTCCTCTCCATCGTCGTCATCATCATCATCATCGTCATCACCACTCTCTTCTTCATCATCATCGTCTGCATCATCATCATCACCATCATCCTCATCATCATCTATATCCTCAAACTCATCTCCCTGAACAGCCTCCCCTGTGAACCATGATACAGCATGGGGAATAATCTTGTCTCGAATGGTAGAGCTGCATGAACAAATCATATCATCAGGAGTAATAAGGCAACATAAAAGTATGGCAGCAGAAGAAATCGTCGTATGCTTATGTGGCCGACTCACCCTATCTCATAGTCTTGCTCCATTAAATTTTGAAGCTCCTCAGCCTGTCAAGTTTTGAATTAGTAATTCTCAAGTTACGAACGTAGATAATTAAAAAAGTTTCAAACAACACACTTACTGCATCATCATCAATATCATCTTCATCCTCCGGAACATGTGGAGGGTTAAAAAAGTTGAAAAAACTCTCACATTTTTCAATCTTAGTAATAGGTTTGGTATTCTTGGACCCCTTTTTAGGCTTTTTCTTTAGGATCTTTTGAGTCAAACACTTCCCAGGAAGCCATTCGATCTCCGTCCTACAAATTAGCGAAACAGTAAGATAAATCAAGTGATAAATCAAGTGACATGGGTACTAAAAGTTACAGACCAAAGTGATAAGCAGCTTACCCTATTGCCTTCTCTAGAATAGGTTCATCCTCATCAACCATATGATAAATCTTACTAAGAACTGCATTTTTAAAATACGGGTTTTCATCAAAAAAGAACTCAAGCTTGAAGCCCTTTGGATCGTCATTCCTAGCCCGCTTAATATCTTTAAGATACTTAAGAGCTTCTTCATCACGCTCAGTGATCTGAAACCAAGAGATAGGCAATATTTTTCAAGTTATAATGATAAACATCAAATAAAACGGACTGCTAAATAAATGTCTAAATCGGCAGACAATCACCTCCTCAGATAAAATTTCATTGGTCTGCATTGCAGTGAGCCAAAAGTTAGGTACGCCTTTCTCTGAAAGAAGCATAGAAAAAACCATGTGCAATTCAGTTAGCAAAAAACATTTAAAATTTAGATTGCTAGCCCTTGTGAGACTGTTTGAAAGTGTTCCGTAGCAAAATTAAGCTCGAAGAAGTGAGAACTGCTACCTTCGGATGCTTTTTCCTCTCCCTGCTCCTGTGTGGCTTCATTTGCAACTCCGTCAACCTCAACTACACCATTCACAATTTCGTACCTCTATAGATGATGGGAACGGAAACAGAAATTAATTAGACAAACATTACAGAGCCCACACTATCACATGCACCCTGCTCTCAGGAACAAGGAAACCAAAGCGTAATTTGCTAGCAATCATCAGAAAGATACCTTTGTGTAAAGTGGTTCATAGAGCTTTTGATATTTAGCTTCTAGAGCCGCTCGCTCCTCAAAGAATTTGGACTCTAGCTCATCATGTTCTCCCTAAATGAGAATTAAAGGAAAGCAGACAGATGAGAGTGCTACACAACATGAGAGGAGAGAATTTGATGCTCAATGGCCAGCCGAACATGCTGAAAGGATCGTTGCAGAATTATTAAAAACGAAAACTTAAGCCACGAGAAACAATAGAATGAATGCAGGTAGAGAATTCTACTGCCACAGAACAAAAACCAGTGACGGCTTTAAAAATGTCCATGCATTAAAAAAGTTGGCATTGAAAAACAAAGCAGAGTGCTTTAAAGTAGAAGAAATAAGTCAACACCAACTATACAACTACGATTTCAAGCAAAAAAAAAGAGATTACCACACACGACAACTGAAACATAGTGCAAATTTATGACTACCAAAGCAAGGTAAGATGACAAATGACACGCCAAAGTCAGGACCACATTATTGATGTATATCTGTTTCCTATGAGAAGAAGCCTAATGTGCTACTGCCAACGTCGAGCCGCTAATTCAAGCAAACCTAGCATTAAAAAGAAAAGAGTGGCCGATACTGCCAATCCAAACATCTGGCAACAAATGCATTCAGCTCTGATCTGATCCCTTTTTTTTCTCTGTACTACAACTCCTACCCTTACTTTGTGTACCATCATTTCACATAAACACACTGTTATCATACCAAAAACCCCAACTACCAATCAACACCATTGCCAACACCGGCTCTAAATCCCTACAAGCGTGACAATCCGGACAACCCTACTTGATGCCTAAGGCCCTACTCCGTAAGCTAACACAGTTAAACGTATAATGGATCAAAATCACTAAAATCTATACTACAATCACAATATTACCAAAAAAAAAGCTCCCTAGTATTAAGACCAGAATTATCTTAAACAAGTATTCCCTACTCCAACATATCTCTAAACATAGATAATACTCACTACGAAGTAAGTAAATATTTGGAACGGACGGGGCAATCAATTGTATAGAATAAACCAAAAAGGAATGCAATCATAATTTTTCAATCAAATCAATTCAAAATAATGCAAAATATTGAGAAAATACTACAATACACTAAAGTAAAGCACCCACTTTGATTCAAAATGATTGATCACTATCGATTGAAAATTCATTTGTAGAGAAATCGGACACGTGAAGACTACAAATATCTTAAACGAGTCTTCCTAATAAGGAATATACTCCAATAAAACGATAAACATAAACGACTCCAATAGATTGGTATTTCAATCAAAGTTAAACAAACAATTGAAATGACCGGATTAATTAATCATTTATTTAGGACAAACTTGTAAATAACAATATAATAGAAATGGTTTAGCAAAAGCTTTCGATTGTATCTTAACCAATGTCAAAGTCTCAATATGTATGATAACACTTTATTTTACCGCTTTTTAACTCACATTTTATCTCTTACCTAGTCGAATTAATAACTCGAGCTAGCTTTATTCACCCATTTTAGTATTAAAAATAATATTAGTCGTCTAATTTTATATAATGCAATTTACATTACTTTTTGGAATAATCGTAATGCGATTCGATATTTTATCGTGTAGGTACCATCAAGAAGAGAAGAAGCGGGTTAAATAAAGTGAGTCAAGACGGATCAAGTTTGACCGTAACCAAATGAATAAGGGCCTAAAACAAAAGAAATGAATTGGAAAAGTCAAAGTTGGCTCTTGTTTATTCCAAAATCACAAATCCATTCTTGTTGCTGGTCTTTGGTTGGAGTTCATCATCATCAAACACCAACTTTCAATTCACCAATCCATTTCACCTCTGCTACTTCCCGTATTTGACAAATTCACCATCAATCCATCATCACCATACATCTACACCATACATTCACCATCATACTCCATAACTACAATCATCAATTGCTAAAATACCATTCACCACCTGCTCTCGTCTTGACAGCCCGAAAACCCGGCTTCGAAGCTGCTCAAATTGCACAACTACATCCATGGCTCGAGTTCATCGAGTCCCATCAATCAAAGGCTGCCCTGAACCATTACAACAGCTCCACATTCGCCAATCGAGCCGTCACCGCACTGACCCGACTCCGCTGCTCTTTCAATATCGCAGCCACAACCATCAATCAAAACCCGATTCAATTCGATTCTACCACCATCTTCACTAAGCTCCACCCTCTTCACGATTGAATAACCACGAGCAGCCCAGAAATGATCCCAGATCGAGTCGCCATGACTCGATTGCTTCATCGAAATCCGAGTTGAATTGCAGTCGATGCTTTTAAGGAAGAAGGAAGAAGAAATCAAGTAGGGGATTTAATTGACTCTACCGGGTGAATCGTGCAGCCGAGGGAGTCAAGTATGCCCGGTCGGGTAAAGTTGATGCCCGGTCGGGTACAATCTCGGAGGAAGATATTTTGGCTTTTTGGCGGAAGAAGACAAAGGAAATGTGGAAGGCCGGTGGGATTGTTCTGGGTATTAGCTGTGTGTCATGTGACACCTTAGAGGAAAGATTAGATTACTATTAGATTATTAATATTATTATTATAATTATTATTATTATTATTATTATTATTAGATTAGATTATTAGACTAGTATAAAAGGCACACTCTCATTATTATTATAGGGGGAGTTTCACAACATTACCACCTTAGAAATTAGACCAGAAATTAGATTAGAAATGAGACTAGTTCATCTTATTCTCCCAATATTGTAAGACAAAAACATCTCCAATTAATTTGCCCTTGAATCAAATTTGTAATCTTTACTCAAAAATTAATAGAATTGTTCTCTTGTTTATCCAAATTCTTCATTCTTTCAATCCAAGTTTTCACCTTTTGCAATTAAGTTGGTATAATTTCTCTTCCTTATTTCATTTGTTTACATTTTGTTTTTCTCTTAATTCTTGTTTAGTTGTTTATGTTAGAATACTACTTCTTGTTGTTTAATTGATGCTAATCTCTTTCTTGTTCATCTTTTCTTTGTTTTCCATTGTTGTTGCTCTCAAAGATTGAGTCTTTAACTTTCTTGTGTCAAAGATTGAATCTTAGAGTTGCTTGTGTTAAAGGTTGTGTCTTTTAGTTTAATTCTCACCCATTTTTAGTTTAATTTGTCTTTCTTCATAATTTGTGTTGGATATTTGCATGATTAGTAATAGAATTTGTTCTTCCACCATGTTTATGCTTGAAGATTCCATCTTTATTGTTTCTTTTGCCCTTATAACCATGATTAGTGAGTAGTATTCTCACTAGGGTGCGATTAGACTCTAACATGAGTAATTTATCTAATTTATCTAATTGAGTTCATTAAATTAGTTGTTGAGGAGGGGTTTTTGGGTTTAACCAAAGGAATTGAATTGTTGTGTCTATTTGGGAGTAATTGTCGGTTTTGACCCTTGTCCACCAACGGGAGTTTGTTAGGTTGGGATTGATTACATTACCTCTTTTTGGTCGTGTGCCGACTTGGGTTGAGCCCGGGAGGGAGAACCCAAGTGGGTGCCTTTGTTTTTCGGTTTGAAATTCACCTTCGGGAGAGGGGTAGGGATGACCGGGAGTTTATCGCGGGCTTAAGCCCTTGATCTTGATGAGAGGTGAGCGGAGTGGGCCCACTTTGGTGAGCCTTGAGTCTTGAGTCGGGGGAAATCGAGTCATGAGCCCGGGAGGGAGTTGATTCGGTATCACTAGTGTCCCACCATGAGCCCGGGAGGGAGTTGGTGGGCGAATTAGAGGCGTCTCCACCCAATACACTTCCCCCTTGACAACTAGTTGAAGGAACTCATGATTTATTACGAATGTCGGTGGTTTAGTCGCTCCCTAGGCTTTAATTAACTTGAGTAAATCGTATTTATTAATAGCTTGCTTTCTCGTTCTATAATTTAATTAGTTTAATTTATTTCTTGTTATTTAGTTTAGTCCTTTATATAATCATTCATCCTTATTTTCTCCGACTTAGCTAAGCATAAAAATTTAGACAATTAGTAATCACCCTTCCTCCTTGTGGTTCGACCTCGACTACCCTACTACATTAGTTGAGTTAATTATTTGATTGGGGGAGTGCGACAAACCCCACTATCAATGTAGTAGTACAACTTTAAGCTCATATGTTCGGAAACGAGATCATAATACTTTCACTGCCTCAATCATTTATTTACCTTTGATTAATTACTCCTCGACGGTAATAAGAAGAAAAAAAAAGGCAAACAAATGATGATGCAGGGAGTAATACACTATACTTAACTATCAATATCCTCGTAATATTCCGAATACTACATCCTATTAAAAGTTTAAAACCAATAAGGAATGCAATCGTAACTTTTTGGGGGAAAACAATAAACCCTAACAATCTACCATACACTAAAATTAACCTAATCAAATTAAGTCAAAATAACGCATTAATCAACAAACACAGTCAAGTCAAATTCAGATGAAAATCAAAATCGAAAATAAAACCTGGAGAACACGAAGCGCTTCGACACGCTTTCTAACAATAGGCGTCAACGATTCAATAAAATCCGAATCACCTTCAACTGCCAAATTCTGCAATTTATTCTGCAAAACATTTCAAACAAAAATCATAAAAACAATCTAAATTAACATTTTATAAATCCTAATTTTAATTTTAGTTACTATAAATAGAAAGAGGGGGAAAATCAGCAAACCTTAAGTGCATCAACAAGTGTAGCTTTATCTTCTGCACTCATACCTACAAAATTACGAATTAAATTGAAATAGGTAATTAAGGGGGCGAAAGTGAAAACTAAAAGGTTAAAAAAAAACAGTAAAAATGAAAATTACCAGCGGTTGGAAGATCGTTGTTCATGTTTTTGTTGTGTGTTTTGTTGAGAGAAGAGGATATATGGAGGGGTGGAGTTGAGGTTGAGCGGTTTCACTCTATATATGTTGCCACGATATTCACCGTTTGTGATCGTCTCGTCTATTAAATTTAATTTGTCGGATTTTTAGAAGTAGCGTAAATTAAAAGGTTTTGATGGGTTATTGAAGAGACCTTAGCCTAAACGGTTAAGATCGAGATATTGTGAATCTCCCTCGCCATATATTGTATTGACATTGCGATTCATATGACACACTAAAAGAATTACTCATACCCAGTCACTACTATTGGATCAAAGTTTTGATTTTTTTTCCAAATTGAGAAGATTTTGGCTTTGTTTTTTTAGTGTTCAACTAGTTTTGTATCCTGTGAAAATCACGGGATTTTTAAGGGTCTTTTTTAGGTTTATATTTTTACTATATGATTCTTCGTGGTTTTAATAAAAATTTTAATCATGAATTGATCAAATGATAGATATGTAGGTTTATAACTTCAACTTCAGGTATCTCATAAATAGAAGTGCATGATACAAATACCTCGGCCCTCGAAAAAGTAAGAAAATGTAGTAACATCGGCAAGATACTTCAATCGTATTGGAGTTTGTGAAACTTGAGATACACTAAAAAAGTAATCTTAAAGCATCTTATCTAAATAAACGAAAAAAATATGACCGGTAAATTAATAGAGCAAACAAAATATGAGAGCTCAAAAGAATATAACAAATATTAACAGATAAATTAGCTAGAAATTTACGAAAATGTAAATTGTTTTCCAAATCTGCATATTATCACAATTTCCATCTTATCTATAAAATCTTATTAAAGGCTAGTCTCAAAAGGTCACGCGGACAATGTCACGTAGGATAAGAAAAAGCCACGTGTGCATTTGCAATGTCATATCTTAATCCGTATGTCACTCTAATCTATAAAGTTTTATTAAAAAGCTGCTTGAAACACCTATTAAATGTCACGTAGACATCGACTAAAAGCCACCTAGGATTATAAATGTCACGTAGACATCGACTAAAAGCCACCTAGCAATAAATTATTTTTTAATCCACTCTCTTTTCCTTCTTTAAAAAAAACCAAAATCGGATTAGTAATCCCTGTTATTTTACCCCACCCACATATGAATCAACTACATATACAATTTTCAAAATATCATCTTTCCCAATTTTTTTGCCAAAATGTCTTTGGATTGCCGATGTCCGCGTTGAAATATATTTTTATCTATACAATATAGTTAAATGACTAGCTAAATCATCTAATAAAATACCATTAAAAGACTAACTTGAGTAGTAATTAATTGTCATGTGACAACTCTCAAAAACCTCCTAATATGCTATAATATTTTATGTCTAATTATGTTCTAATAATAATAATAATAATAATAATAATAATAATAATAATAATAATAATAATAATAATAAGAGAGGAGAGGGAAGTGCGACTCAGGCGATCGTACCCTAGTGTCGTTCGCTGCTGCCTCTACCACCTACTGCCGCCACCATTAGCACCTTCATCAGCACCTTCACACCGTCGGCGTTTGATCATCGGTGCTAGGTTGTCGGTTGGGGTGTTGGTTTCGCGAATTAGGGCAGAAAGGTTCTGCGATTTAGGGCTTCTTTTTCCGTTGAGTTGCCGTCGTTGGCTACCAACATCCACCCCACGTCGACCTTTAGACCTTACGTCGCCGGTCAGGGGAAGGTTTTGTTGGTCGTTTTCCGGCGAGGGTCTTCTGTTAGGTGGGTGTTTCGCGTGCAGTAAGTCGTCTTTCTCAGGGAGCCTTGTCGCCTGTCTGCGACCGGTACACCTGCGCCACCACTGCTGGGCCATCAGACCTCACGTCGGCGGTCCTTGACGTGGTGGCCGACGACTGCCTGCACTGTTCACTTCCTATCACCGGTGAGTTTCCAACTGTTTTTACCGTGGGTTCTTTTTTGCGTTTTTCTTTTCTTTTTCCCGTACTGTTGGTTGCTGCTGCTCCTTGTCCTCCGTTGTCCGGCCACCTCTGCCGCTGCTGTTGGGTTGTTGTGTGGGTGTTACGGGCTAAGGCTGATGTGGGGTGTGTGTTCCTTCTCGGCCGCCTTTGTGGCCGTTTTGGTTTTTGTTACGTTGATTATTGATCACCACCGGAGTGGGTGGTGCGTTGGTGGTCAGCTGGGCTGCCCTTTTGGTTGCTAGTAGCGGGTACATTTTGAGCTCTTAGCTGCTTGTGCGTGGTGGTTTCCGCTCAGGTGGTGTTTGTTGGTGGCTCTATAGTTTTTTGTGCAGGTTGGTGGTGTGTTCCTTCATGCCCGAGCTTGTGCGGTACCATTGTCCTTTTTCGAGTCTTCATGCTTGTCGGGATGGTTTTGGTAAGGGCCTTACTAAGGCAGTTTGGCAGAAACATTTACAGGACCGACATTGCCAGAATGGTGCGTTGGAACTTACGCGTCAGACTCTTACTGATAGTTTGACTGTTTATTCCAATGCCGAGAGTTCTTTGAGACGGATGGGGCTCTGGTTGTGTGGGGTGTGTTTTAAAACCCGTACTATTAGAGCAAGATGTCGGCATAGTCGAGGTGATATTGTGATGCATCCTGAGTGTGTTGATGGCCTCTACACCTTCCATATTCATGGTATTCCGAGACCTTTGACTCCTTCTACTTCGGTTTCTTCTGATGATATTGTAGAGCTCGTTCAGTGGTCTATATCTTCGCTGGATCGTTTATTGTCTTTAGGGCTTCGCACCGTGAAATCTATTCCTCCTAAGTGCCGTCTTGGGTTTGCTCGGACTTTGAAAGGGGCCTTGGATGAGGTGTTTGATTCCCCTAGTGATCTCTCCCACTGGGTTCGTTTGCTTGTTCTTCCACTTTGTTTGCTTAGGACTTTCGCTCCTCGGAGTAATCATGAGTGTCGGACTGCTATTCGGCGTCAGCATCAGGAGGAGAGTATTGCCAGAGCTATCCTTGCTTGGGGGGCACTTGGAGGGGGGGGGGGGGGTTGCAGTTATTGCAGGAGTGTTTTGATGAGGATCCTTCTACATTTACTGTGGATGAGGATCTGGATTTGAGTGAGCTTAACCTCCGCCAATGTCGGTGGAAGATTTCTGATGGCCATTATACTGCTGCTGTCTAGGTGCTTTCTTCCTTTGGGGTCGCCCCCTACTCCGATGCCACTCTTGTGGCCCTGCGTGAGAAGCATCATGTCGCCCCGCCTCCTTCATTGCCTCCTCTGTATGGGGATCATCATCCTCTGGTCGCTTCTTCTACTGTGGTCTTGGATATGATTCGGAGCTTCCCACGTGGTACTTCCAGTGGGAGGGATGGTTTTCGTGGCCAGCACCTTATGGATTGTTTGAGTGGCGCTGGTGTGGTTATCTCCGATGATTTGATCACTTATATTACTAGGGTGGTTAATCTTTTTCTTGAGGGTCGGTGTCCTCTTCCTCTGGGTGAGTACATTGCCAGCGCCCCTCTCACGCCACTCGTTAAACCGGGTGGTGGGGTTCGTCCTATTGCTGTTGGTACGGTTTGTAGACGGCTTGTCTCTAAGGTTGGTGCTTCTATGGTTGGTCCGTCTTTATCTTCTTATTTTGATGGGCTTCAGTTCAGGGTGGGTGTGTCCGGTGGAGGAGAGGCTATCTTGCATACCTTGAACCGGCTCCTTGAGGCTCGGGGGGCTCAGGTGGGGCTTTCGATATTGCTGGTTGATTTCCAGAATGCGTTCAACCTTGTTGATCGTTCGACCATGCTTCAGGAGGTCTGCCGTCGTTGCACGGCTCTCTCCCGTTGGGTGGAGTTTTGTTATTCCAGCCCGGCCCGCCTTTTTTATGGGGAGCACTGCTTGTGGTCTTGTCAGAGTGTTCAGCAGGGTGATCCGTTGGGCCCTTTGCTTTTCGCTTTGGTTTTGCATCCATTAGTTTGCAAGATCCGAGACACTTTTGACCTCACTTTGCAGGCGTGGTACTTAGATGATGGCACCATCGTGGGTGATACTTTAGAGGTGGGGAAGGTCTTGGATTTGATTATGGTGGATGACCCTCGTTTTGGATTGCATCTTAATGTCACCGAGACGGAGGTCTTTTGGCCTGTTGAGGATCCTCGGAGTCGACTTCCTGGTGTTTTCCCCCCTTCTATTTCTCGGCCATTGCGTGGTGTTACAGTTTTGGGTGGACCTGTCAGTGCTTGTTCTTATTTTAGCAGTGGGATTGTGGCGAAGAAAGTAACCAAGACCATTGAGCTAATGGATTTGGTTGCGAGGATTGAGGACCCGCAATGTGAGTTGCTTCTTCTTCGAGCTTGTACTGGTATTTCCAAGCTCTACTTTTCACTTCGTACTTGCTCCCCTAGTATTTTTGGGTCTGTCCATTTTCCTTTTGATGCCGCTCTTCGTTCTAGCTTGGAACGTATTGTCACCGCGTCAGGGCCGGGTTTTGGGGATTGACAGTGGCGCCTTGCTACATTCCCTTTTCAGCTTGGTGGTCTTGGTGTCTATGCGGCGGGAGATGTTTTATTTTATGCTTTATTGCGTCCCGTTTGCAGTCTGCTGGTTTGCAGGCTAAGCTCCTCGGCCCTTCTGGTATTGTAGCTGCTGGCCCTGCTTTTGATGATGCCGCGTAGGTGTTTACTGCGACTACATGATCTGGTATTTTAGGTAACCCTAGTGAAATTGCTGCCCCCAAACTTATGAAGAAATTGGCAGATATTTATTTCGCGACGGTTGCTGCTGCCTCAGAGTCTGTTTTCTCTTTGACACCACGGCAGCTTGCTTTATGGCAGTCTCAGCAGAGTTTTCACTCCTCTGATTGGTTACGTGCGGTTTCTATCTCAGGGTTGGGTCAGACTATGAACGGGAGGACTTACCGTAGTGTGCTGGGGTATCGTCTGGGTGTTCCATTATTCACGGTATCTAGGCCCTGTCCGGCTTGCTCTCGGGTTTTTGCTGAGGATGTTTTTGGGGACCACGCAGTTTCTTGTCTTTGGTCGTGGGCGTTAAACATCGGCATAACCTTGTCCGGGGACACTCTTTTTCGACAAATTTGCTATAGATCTGGTATTACTGCGGGAAAGGAGGTTGATATCGGTTTGGTTGATGGACATGGTGGCTCTCTTCGTCCTGCGGATTTATTGCTTTATTCTTGGGACAAGGGGCGTGATGTGTGCGTTGACTTGACAGGTTCTTCTCCTTTGACTCGGGACGGGATGACGGATTTTGTGCACAGGCCGGGTTGTCACCGATCTTTCGGCGAAAGTGTGCTAAGTATGGGGATTTGTGCGCGGTAGCGGGTTATGGTTTCCTTGCTCTCTCCTTCTCTTCACTTGGGGAGCTGGGTTCGGATGCTATTGCCTTGTTCAGGCGGATCTAGAAATTCTCGGTATCTCCGGATGCGGGGGCTCGGGTGGCCGTTTACATTTTTACTAGACTTAGCTTTGCTATTGCTAAGGGTGTGGGAGCCCAGATTGTCTCTCGGCTCCCCACCAATTTCATGTAAACTTTTATTTTTCTTTTAATGAAAGCTGCGCGCATCCTCCTAAAAAAAAAAATAATAATAATAACACGTTCAATATGTTTTATTATGCATTTACTCCACTTTTGTTTTTTCTCTTCTCCCATTCATTGTAAGTTCGTAACCTAATTTCAATCTTTCATCTTACTCTTGAATTCTTAATCATAATGAATGTTATATATATATATATATATATAGAGAGAGAGAGAGAGAGAGAGAGAGAGAGAGAGAGAAGGGTTCTTATAAGGCATTTATACCTTATAAGGCCCTAAGTCTTTATAAGAGCCCTTGGATGAAGGGATTGAAGGAATGAGATGAGGAAAGAGGGCGTGTTTTTTAGAGCAAAAAAAAAGGAAATGCTGATGGTGTAAGAGAGGGACCACTTTCACTGTTTCTGTACTGCCTCAATATCATATCCCGCGGACAATAGGAATAAACACACACAAATATATCATTTTGCATGCTTTCCCTCTTCATTCACCATTCAAAACCTCTCAACAAGTAAAAATCCATAAAAATCCCCACAAAAACGATCCTAAATCCTGTAAAATACAATATAAATCATCAAAAAAATAAGAGAAATTTCAGCGCAAATGTAAAACTACTTCAGTGATCATCAGATAAATAAATTGTTATGAGATAAAGTACGTTATTGTTCATCCGTTAAAATTCATTAGCTTTGTTGAAGACAAAATAAATTGTCATTCTTCATCGGAGAAACAAGCGAGAAATGACATCGGTGTTTGTGAAGTGGATCATATGCAGATTGAAGTTGCCGTCGATGGTGAGTTGTTTACTTTCTTATTTGTGTCTAGGTTATTATTGTAGCTTGATGTTCAAATATAAAGTGCTATATGTAATTTTGGATTAATGTTCATTATTGTAGGTTGTAGTTATTTCATTTGTGTTCATTATTCTTAATGCTGTTGTACTTTCATGGTGTTCATCATATTTGTTCTTTCATTTTGGTAGCTTGTTGTTGATGGCAAAAAATGATGGAAATTTAAAAGCTTCATCAAGTACGAATTATAACTTCAGTGGGTTTTAGTAAAACTCTGACCCAAATATGTATAACTTCAATAATACAGTGTACACATGCAGTTCTTATATTCATCGTGTTATAACTCCAGAGGTTTTTTGTAAAACTCTTTGACAATTTCCTGCAGCTTCAGGTAACAAAGTAATTCAAACCCTAAATTGTGAGTAACAATCTTACTAAACAACCAATTTTGATATAGTTATTCATGTTATAGCTGAAGTTATACATTCATTAAGTGAAGTTATAGGATGTGGAGGGTTGTACATTATATGCCTAGAGTTATACAGGCTGTGTCTAGAGTTATACATTGTATGATTAGAGTTATACAGACTGTGTATAGAGTTATACATTGTATGATTACAGTTATACACGTTTTGTACAGGAGTTATACAACACATCACTGCAGTTATGAAAAAAGAAAAATTTTATTAGACAACTATGAGTTATACAAAAAATATCAAGAGTTATATACATTTTGTAGAGGAGTTATACAACACATCACTGCAGTTATGAAACAAGGCAAATTTTATTAGACAGTTATGAGTTATACAAAAAATATCAAGAGTTATACAAATTGTGTACAACAGTTATACAACACATGACTGCAGTTATGAGAAAGGCAAAATTTATTACAGTTATGAGTTTTACAAAAATATAACAAGAGTGATACAAATTATGTACAAGAGTTATACATTCTGTGAAGTACAATTATCCATATATAGGTAAGAGTTATACAAATTGTATGACTAGAGTTATACATTCTGGATCAAAAGTAATACACTCTACAATGTATAACTCTAGGCATATAATGTATAACTCTTAAAATATAATGTATAACTCTTAGCATATACATTATATGCCTAGAGTTATACATTATATGCCTAGAGTTATACATTATATGCTAAGAGTTATACATTGTGTAGCTAGAGTTATACATCTTACAGTCTCTACCTAGAGTTATACATTGTGTAGCTAGAGTTATACATCGTATGACTAGAGTTATACAGACTGTGCCTAGAGTTATACATTAAATGCCTGCAGTTATACAGTCTGTGTCCAGAGTTATACATTTTATTTGCATGTGTTTTTCTCCGTCATTGTTTTTTCTCTAATTATTATTCGCTTAGTTTTTCTGCGTTTATTAGTAAAACAAATTAAATAAAATAAAACAGAGAAGATGATGGAGAGGATAGTAAAACAAATCCACATTTAACATACATGAACTTAATTAATTGATATAGATATATAAACTTAATGCATTGCTAAAAATACAATTCTTAGATGTTCATATAGGGATGCATTCTCTTCTATGATATTCATCCTCTCCTCCTTTGCTATTTGGAGGTTTCGTTCCGCAGATGCAATATCTTCATATAGCTGCATTATCTGCGGTTCTAACAAGCCATTTTTTTTTGGCGTCCTTGAGTGCGATCTGAGCATCGTCAAGGAAGAGCATGTACTTCCTCTCGATTTCCTGCAAGCGGCGTATGAAACTTTTGTTGTACTCGGTCATAATGCATGTTATACGAATGGTATTATTCATTATTGAAGGAATTTTGGAGTTTATTAAATTTTAAAGATTTAGGGTTTGGAGTTTAGGGTGGAGATAGTGATATAATGGATTGGTTATTGAGATAGTGGAGTGAATTTATAATTAGTAATGTGTCGTTTGAGTTGTTTTTTAATTAATATGTTTAGGGTTTGATGCTTAAAATAATACGAATTTTGTTTAGGAAGTTGTGTCATATCCCTGCTTCAAATCTTATAACCCTTCGCATTCCATATATTGTGTCGTTT
This sequence comes from Silene latifolia, assembly GCF_048544455.1. NCBI lineage: Eukaryota > Viridiplantae > Streptophyta > Magnoliopsida > Caryophyllales > Caryophyllaceae > Silene > Silene latifolia. Next base: position 9,019,144 of record NC_133537.1, on the reverse strand, counting down.
CATTAAATGTATAACTCTTATAATATAATGTATGCCTAGAGTTATACATTATATGCCTAGAGTGATACATTTATATGCTAAGAGTTATACATCTTACAGTCTCTGCCTAGAGTTATACTTTGTGTAGCTAGAGTTATACATCGTATGACTAGAGTTATACAGACTGTGCCTAGAGTTATACATTAAATGCCTGCAGTTATACAGTCTGTGCCCAGAGTTATACAGTGTGACTAGAGTTATACATTAAATGCCTAGAGTTATACATTGTATGCCTAGAGTTATACAGATTGTGACTAGAGTTAGACATTGTATGACTAGAATTATACATACTGTGACTAGAGTTATATATTGTATGACTAGAGTTATACAGTTTATGCCCAGAGTTATACATTATCTACTTACAGTTATACAGTCTGTGCCCAGAATGTATAACTCTAGGCATATGTATAACTCTTAGCATATAATGTGTAACTCTAGACATATAATGTATAACTCCAAACACAATCTGTATATGCTAAGAGTTATACATTATCTGCCTACAGTTATACATTCTGTGCCCAGAGTTATACAATGTGACTAGAGTTATACATTAAATGATTAGAGTTATACATTGAATGACTAGAGTTATACAGAGTTTGACTAGAGTTATACATTATATGCCCACAGTTGTACAATTTATGCCCAGAGTTATACATTGTATGTAGAGTTATACAGTCTGTGCCCAGAGTTATACAGTGTATGCCTACAGTTATACATTCTATCCTTGGAGTTACAAAGTAAATGCTAAGTAGCTTGGAGTTATGTATTTATTAATCATTTCATGGATGTTTGATTCTGCTCAGATGGTCGTAAGGTAGCGAAACGAGTATTGTAAGCATTTGGCGCGGAGTTTACACCTTGCGTAGGGCAACAATTTTTTGAAATCGACGAGGCAGTGACATTCTATAAAATTTATGCATTGGCGTCGGGGTTTGATGTTCGGAAGTACTCGACGAAAAAATGGCGCGACGGTGAAATCAAGTCAAAGTTCCTGGTTTGCAACAGAGAGGGATTCACATATGTCCCGAAAGGAGAGGCAGTAATTAAAAAAAATGAGACCGGGATTAGGGAAGAAGAAATGTAATGGGGAATAAGAACTGCGAAACAGAGGAAATATACAGTCAAGAGGGTAGGGTTTAAAGCACATGTCAGGCTATTTATGAAGAATGGAGTATTAGTAATTGACCGATTACACATGGGGCATAATCACGAGCTTGTATCCAGTGAGGATCATCAGTTTCAAAAGATGTCGCGGAACATAGAAGATTTTCACAAGTACTTGATAATGTACAACTCAAGGGTTAGTTTATTATTAATCAAACCTCCAGTAATTGAATGACAAACTTCTAAAGTTATACACCGAGATTATAAAGTTATGTAAACCTCGAGTAAATGATTGTGAAACGTGTAAATATTTTTTAAAATTCTAGAATAATTCTTAACAGCTCTAGAGGTATATAGAACGTTGATAGAGTTATACATACTCGCATATGTAAGAGTTAGAAATCAATAAGAAGTAATTCTGGAATAATTCTTAACAGCTCAATAAGAAGTTGCACAATCAATCAATGGAGTTATCCATATGTTTCATGAAGTTGTATGAAAAGGTGAAAGAGTTATAGTTGAGGAATCCTTGATTGTTAATCAGCACTGATCAGGATTTGTTGTCCACTGCAGTTGAGGATAAGAGCAACTAGGACGTACAACATGTGTAAGGAACTCGTAAACGGGTTCGAGAATATTGGTGCATCCTTAACTGATTTTAAGAACTTCCACCGAGATGTGAAGTGCTACATCCATAAACGGGACGGTCAATTGTTCATAGACCGGTTCAAGAATATGGCGCAAAATAGACAGGGCTTTTATTTTGATTATGAAGTTGACAAGGATAACAGTCTTCGAAGGGCAATATGGGCTGACAGAACCGCTAGAAGAAACTACTCTGTTTTTGGAGACGCAGTGTCGTACGACCCAACATACTCAACAAACAAGTAAGATATGATTTTCACGCCATTCACTGGCATAGATCACCATAAGCGATCAGTGACATTCTGTGGGACATTGATTGCCCATGAAGACCATGAATCCTTCCAGTGGGTTTTCGGCAGGTTTTTGAATGCTATGGGTGGAAAGGAACCCAAGTACATTATCACAGATCAGGATCCCGACATTATTAAGGCCGTACCCCTTGCCTTCAAGACTGCACGCCACCGATTTTGCATGTGGCATATAATGAACAAGGTGCCATCGAAGTTCGGGGTGATAAGGGAGGATTATAAGGAGTTCCTTGATAAATTGAACAACATTATATGGGACGACAACCTAGAAGCATACGACTTTGACTGTAGGTGGGCAGAAATAATGGAAGCGCATGGTGTTGTGAACGAAGAGTGGTTTACAGAAGCGTTCGATAAAAGGAGCCAATGGGTGATGGCGCATTGCAGGGACTTGAACATGGGTGGTGTAATGAAGACAACCCAGCGATCAGAGAGCATTAATAGTTTTTTTAAGAAGTTCGAGCAGAAGTCAGGTACGTTAGTGGAGTTTTGGATGCATTTTGAAAGTGCTATGGACCATCAACGGCATACGAAGAAGAGACTTGACCATGAAAACCGACACTCAACACCAGCAACGGAGACGCATTTACCCATAGAGGAATATGCGTCAAATGTTTATACCCGCGAGGTTTTTAAGGAATTCCAACTGGAGGTCATTTGCTCAATCGATACATGTAAGACCGGGGGCTATGCTGAAGTCGATGGAGTTGAAGTGACTGTCGTTAAGGATTCAATCAGAGAGAAAAGTTTCAACGTAGAGTACAACCCAGGTAACAACATTTTGGCATAATCTTTATGTGGTAGTCGACTGAAGTTGCTAGATATAGTGCCAAAGTTACATTGTCTGAACATAGAAGTTCTACAATTGTTCACTGGACTGCAGTTATCTGCTGTATAAATCTGAAAACATTTTCAATAACTTAAGTTTTCTGAATGTATAACTCTTCTTATTATATGTATAACTCTACTTACAGAATGTATAACTCCTGTTGCCATATGTATAACTCTACTTTCAGAATATCATTATAAACATTTTTTCACTGAACTGCAGTTATTTGTAGTATAACTCTGATTACATTTTGAATAACTTTAGCTTTCGAAATGTATAACTCTTATTGCCATATGTATAACTCTACCTTGATAATGTTTAACTCTTATTATTATTATATGTATAAGACTACTAACGGCATAATTTAACTTGATTACAGGTACAGTGGCTACACGTTGCAGCTGTACGATGTTTGAAAGGATGGATATCTGTGCCGACATATAGTATGGATTTTGTCGGCTAACGGGAAGAAGACAATTCCAGATGATTACGTTTCTACAAGATGGAGAAAAGATGCATTGCAATTCAGATTATCAGAATGTGATGGTGAACAAACTGATTCAAATAGTAGCGCTGATGGAAAAGAAGTTGCGATGGTGAAGTTGTGGTCAGAAGTTCATTCAACCATTGGTTTACTTCGTGGTAGAGGTTGAGGAGAACCCGGAAGAAGAAGAGATGGTGATGATAGAAGAAAACTCTTTGGCCAAGCAAGAAGGGGCCAATGATAATTCAAGGTATGATAAATTTATGGACTTGGTAAAGAAAATGGAAGCCTCTAATCCACCTTTGGTGGATATGCCTTGTTACTCCGAATTCCTTGAAGAAGTCATTTCTAGAAGAGTGGACATTAGTAGCCATGAGCTTGATGCCTCAAGTGAGGAGTGCAATGTGGTCAAATCTAAAGAAATCCCCGTCAAACTTGATGATCCCGGGAGTTTCACAATTCCTTGTACCGTTGGTGACCAAAAGGTGGATAGTGCTTTGTGTGACTTAGGGGCAAGTGTGAGTGACATACCACTTGCCCTTGTGAAGAGGTTGAATATTTCAAACTTAGCCCGCATTTCCATTACAATCAAACTTGCCGATGGAACAATCAAATCTCCAAATGGGATTCTCAAGGATATCATGGTTCAAATTGTTAAGCTTTCAATCCCTACCGATTTTGTTTTGTTGGACATCCCTATGGGAAGACGCTCTCGTGTTATTCTTGGTAGGCCATTCTTGGCCACGGGAGGAGCTATCATAGATGTCAAAGAGGGACGATTGTCATTCAATGTCGGGAAGGAAAATGTTGAATTCAAGCTACCACATGCTTCAAAGAAAACCGTGGTTCAAAACATGTTTGCCGTGGAAACTTTAGAACTCCATGAGAATGAAGAAGATGAGAACATGAAATTCTTGATTGCTTGTGAGCCAAAAGTTGATGATGAGCCACCGGGTAAGTTCCTTGAAGAACAAGTGAATGCTAAAGATAAGTGTGGGGAAATGGGCAAGACTTGGGAAACCGAGTTCAATTCTAGCACCAATGCCCCTCCAAAATCAAAACCGGGAATTGAAAAGAAGAAGCCAAAAAGATGGAGGAAGAGATCGAAAGGAAAGAGGGTATGTGACCCTAATGTTGACAAAAAGACTAAGGAAAAGCTTGAAGAAGTGAACCGAAAATGGCAAGAGGTTCAACATGCCATGTGTAGGTTACATGATGTGATGACAAGGGTGAAAGGCTCTTGTTTTGTTGGTAGTGAAAATGGTGGAAGGTTGGTGGGATCTCGGGATATTGATCCCGATTGAATGAAGTTTTTGAATGAAGAGGTTTGGTGGAGTTACTTAAGAACCACCGCAATGTATATATTCTCTTTCTCTTTAATTAAGTTTTTACCGCATTTTGCATTTAGTGACATGATTCGAAAAGGAGCTAATCTAAATTAGTTCTCTTTGCATTCATATAGTATAGCTTGCATCGTATTTCATTATTGCATATAGATTAGATCATGCATTGCATACTTATTTGAAAATCACTAAAAATTTGAAAAATCAAAAATCAACAAAAACATGTTATTTATTTTCAAAAATTCAAAAAAAAATCCAAAAACATGTTCTTTAATTTCGAAAAATTCAAAAACCACCAAAAATATGTTGTTTATTTTTCCTATTCTCTCCCTATACTTTGTTCCATTGAGGACAATGTAAATTTCAAGTGTGAGGAGGGAAATATCCACTTTGTGAATATTGTTTATATTTGTACATATACATATATACTTGTTAATTTGAAAAATTATAAAAAAATGCCTAAAAATCGATAAAATTCAAAAATTCCAAAAATATTGCATTGTATATATATATATGTGTTTGGCTAACAAAAGTGGCATATGCATTGACCATTTGAGGCAAAAAGGAGCTAGAATTCGCTTGGTAAACTCGTTCTAATCTCTTACTCCTTTACCGTTCTTTCTTTATATATCTTGCATATTTGAAGGAGGATGGGAATTTTGTGCCTTGGATGTTCCTTCTGGGAAATTTTGGATTGTTGGTGTTGATGTGTTGCTAGGATTAGTCAAACTTGTTGCACGTTTCAATTCATGTTTGTTTAATTTTCGCATGCATTGTGTCTTGTATATATTTGTTTGTGCTTAATTTGCGTTTACATTGAGTTTGTTAATACATGTTTTAAAAAAAATGTGGTCTAGGGAGGGATTATGATACCCCAATGATGAGTTATGTCTTGACTGTGCCTTCCCCCTCCCCGTGGCTCACACCCGTGTCACATGGTTAGCATATGGAAAAAGGGCATGCCCCAAGTTTTGGCCGCCTTGTGAGACCGAGAGGACCGTAGGCTAGACCTAGACCTCGACCTAACTACTCAAATGTGAGGATTAGAGACTCCTAGGGTCGGTGCATTCATACCCGACCCCCGCTTAGGATTGTGAGTAGGTCTCTTCGTGAGACGTGTTATGTCTAGAAGCATAAGTGTGTCATTCCGTCCTTAGGCCATGATTTGCATTTCATTTTTTTGTGCACAAGTTATGAAATAAAATTTGTTTCCACATGCATATGAACCTCACATAGCCAAATTGCCTTGTTTTGTCCATTCCATTATCTCCCTTTTTTATTCACCCCCTTTGAGCTTCAACCTATTCATTTGGCAAACTCACTAAAATAGCTACATCCCATAACCACTCTTCCTTGATCAAGAATTGGTCGGTTTTGTAGTAGTGTTGTAGGAGGTGACTTGGGTCATAGTGGTGGATAATATACATATCCACTTGGGTCGGAACTTGGTATGCATTTGGCATTGTATATAATTAAGAGGTTTTGAAAAAAAAAATGAAAAACAAAATAGAAAAGTGAAAAAGTTGTGAAAAATTCAAAAAAAGAGTTGGTTATTTTGTATATATTTGTGTTAAAAGAAGAAAAAGGCAAGCAACACACCTCCTCATCATTAAACGGGGTAGAAAGAGCCGTTGCTAAATAAAGGGGCAAATTGATATTTTTCCAAAATGAGTCGGGTTTACACAATTTTTGCATGACTTGGGAAACCGGGTTTTTGTTAGGGTGTAGACGTTACTATTTGTTGAAATAAGAGGAGTATTTTCAAATTTTTCCTATTTGAGTTGGGTTTATGCAATTTTTGCATAGTTTTGGTGATCCATTCTATGTTAGGGCATAGACGTGTCTCAAGTGTTGCAATAAGGAAAGGGATGTGATGTGTCGATAATTCTTGATTTGAACTCCACATATCCAAACGGTGCTTGCACCAATCCCGTTCCGCCCTACTCCTTAGCCCCATTACAATTCTTATTTCATGGCTTGCACATTGTTACATTTTGCATCTCATTTGGACATAGGACTGTTTTACACATTAGATTGCGGACACGTTCTCACGAGTCGTAGTAGGAGAGTGTTTGGCTACTTTTTGTACAAAAATACCCGGTCTTTAAATGAGTGACGAGTGAAATCCATGAGGTTGTCGATGGTCTAAGTCCCCTTAGCCATGGGTCTCTTTTGGTTGAATCTTGCGCGTGTCATGTCATTCTTGGAGGGCTAGCCTTGCTTCCCCTTTTCCCCACCTTAGAATGTGTTTCTTTGGCTTGTGTGAACATATTTGGGTTGCTTGTGCCACGTTTAGGGAGTTGGCACCTCGTTGAGGTTTTGAAACGGTTTCACCTAACCTAGACCTTTCAATTTTGAAGCAAAACCCCGCTTAGATGAGGAAAGTGGGTGACTTTTGTTAGATGCATTCTATTACTTGCATATGTGCTTACATGTTGGATGCATCACCATTTTCCGCAAGCCCCCACTTGCCTTGCATCGGAATGCATACCTCATTGTGTTTCGATGTGAGTTGAAGGGACGGAGAAGGCCCGTTAATTGCCTTTCATCGGATATTATTAGTTTATCTAGTCTTTTATATTAAGGGTCTTAGTCTATTTAATGAGCTTACTCGAGGACGAGTAAGGTTTTAGCGTGGGGAGATTTGATGAATAGTATTTTGGTAGCTTTTACCCCGCATTTATACCCTATTCCGACTTGATTTTGCGTGCTTAAATGATTTATAAAGCTCATTTATTTACTAATTTATAATAATTAGTCATCTTAGTCATATTTAATAATTAGTCGGATTTTAATAATATTAGTATTTAATAATTCGATTTTATCTATCGCGAATAAATATTTATATATTTATTAATATATTAGTTTTATTATAAATGTTATACAAATAATGCTTTGCTTTTGTGTTATTTAATTATGTAGGATTCGAGTTCGTGAATAAAAGAATGGTCAAGTGAAGCGGATTGGATTAAGGCCGAGTCAAATTAAAGGGAATGATGATGAATAATAGAAAGTCAATCCTTGACTTTGTCTAGCACCACCATCAATTCATCATTATCCTTTAACCCCTTTGACCAACGTTCATCACTATCACTCTCCATTGATTTCAATACCAAATGCCAGTAAAACGATTCATCAAAATAGTTGCCACACTATTGTTGCCCATCTTCATTCATTCACATTAGAGAAGTCGACTATCACCTGAACTCCATTCCCGTCACACATTCAACCACTTCCTCATCGTGTTTCATCATCATCGTTCATTTCAATCATCACCATTCGAGTCACCTTGACTCCCCAACATTACTCGAGTAACTGGACAGCAGCAACAACGATTCCGAGCTCGGAATTCAACCCAAACACCAGCAGCAACCCGTCTCAAATAGACCATCCAACCCGAAACTCATCATCACCAATTCCATCCTCTGCACATTGTCATTCATACATCCATCACCATTGCTTTACCTCCATACTCCGCCGTTCTTCACCCTCACCTCTGACCCAAAACCACCCGCCACCAACATCAGCAACACCAGCAGCAGCAACCTCCGACAACCACCTTCACCACGAATCCCCATCAACTCGCGCATTTTCGGATTGGGAATCGAAGCAATTGAAGACAAATGCACTCCCAGCCGGGCACCCATCTGCCTGTCAACCGGCTCCCAACATCAATTCGAACTCCCAGCCGGGCAACCGTCTGCCGCCCCTCATCCCGGCTGGGAATACATCAAATTCATCACTTTGTTTCCAGGAGATTCCCAGACGGTCACTTGACCGGTGGCCGGTGGACCGGCTCAGTGCTCCTTGCTCTGATTTCATTTGTCGTTTTCCCCTTTTGTTTTGGCTGTTTTGTTTTGTTCATTCAACCCTTCCCCATTTTTGTTTTTGAAGTCGGTGGTTTTAGATTATAAGGATTATATTAGGATTTAGACTATTATTAATATTAGTATTATTAGTAATGTTACTGTTAATTATTATTATTAGATTAGTACTCCTAGTATAAAGACACACCAACATTACACTACCAATTAGCATAGAAATTAGACTAGACTAGTTCATCATTCTCTCTCAATATTGTAGAACCCTAATATTTCCTCCCTCATTTTCATTCAATAAAAAGTTGTAATCTTTCTTTAATTATTAGTTTAAATCTTCCTTTGTTTATGCAAGTTCTTCATTCTCAATAGTTTACAATTAGTATTTTGGGTTGTATTTTGAAGATTTGAAGAAATTCATTCTTCCATTATTATCCAAGCTTGCTACTTTCCTCTTTGTTGGTACAATTCTCATCTTTTGTTTACATTACTTTCATTAGTTTACATTTCTTATGTTGTTTTATCATTATTCATTTAAAGTAGTAATCTTTATCATGTTTACAATGTTTACTTGTGTTTTGTTGCAATTTATTGTTGAATTCTCACCCATGAACATGTGTGAGTAGTTTTATCTAGGGTCTAGGGGGAATTTGGGTAATTAAGGGGATGAATTTGGGTTGTTAACCTTTTGAATTGGGTGATTATGTGGTTTCTACTCTTAATGCATTTGAAGTGTTTGTGGAAATGCGTCAATGAAAATTGGACATTTCATTAACATGTTTGGCTTACCTTGGTGCATTGTGCTATTAGATAGTTTTAGAAGTGCTTATCGATGAGTTTTAATGAAAGTTAGAACATCTCTTTGGTGCATTCGATCCATCTTGGTGCTCATGCTATTGGGTAGTCTTTATGCTTTATTTGTAGCTAGTTCATCTCGATCAAGTGACAACTTATTGAGGAGCTTAAGGTGACTAAGAAATTAGTCTTAAACCCTTGACCACTATTATTACCCTTCTCTTGTTAGACCTTGTTTCTCCCCCTAATTGCCCTTTGTAAACCCAAAGAACTTAGCCTTCCCTTATTAATTAAAAGCAATTTCATTTAATTTAAATTTTATACCTTGTTGCATCTTAGTTTATAATTAATCAACTTTGTTTTTGTTTGACTAAACTAAAAACTTAAACAAACCAAGTATCTAACCCCCGCCATCTTTGTGTTCGACACCCGAATAAATACTACTTTTATTTGGTTCTTTATAAATAGTTTTTGGTACCGGAAGTGACGGCAAAACCCGGTCATCAAAGACATGTATAAGACCGCCTTTGTCACTCAATGGGGAACCTATTGCTACACGGTCATGCCGTTTGGGTTAATTAACGCCGGAGCTACATATCAACGCACCGCAACTACACTCCTACATGACATGATGTATAAAGAAGTTGAGGTATACGTAGGCGCCATGATTGTCAAGTCCAAGGATAGAGAGACACATATTGCGAACCTTTCCAAATTCTTCTTAAGGCTACGAAAGTACAACATGAGGCTCAATCCTCAGAAGTGCGCATTCGGAGTAACATCTGGCAAACTCCTGGGATACATCGTTAGCCAACGAGGTATAGAAATAGACCCTTCAAAGATCAAAGCTCTGATCGAAATACCAAAACCTCAAACGGAAAAAGAAGTCAGAGGATTCCTGGGAAAAGTGCAATATGTAAGTCGATTCATATCGAAACTCATCATGATCTGTGAACCTATCATCAAAAAGCTCAAGAAAACAGATCACACCATGTGGGATGATGACTGTCAAAAGGCACTCGACCGAATCAAGGAGATATTAGCTAAACCACCAGTGCTCATGCCACTTCAACGAGATCAACCTCTTGGTTTATATCTCACAGTAACCGAAACAGCCATGGGCGCCATGCTAGCTCAAACCGTAGGAAAAGAAGAAAGGGCTATCTACTACCTTAGTAAGAAGTTCTTAGAGTACGAGTGTAAATATTCACAACTCGAAAAGACATGCCTCGCTCTTGTGTGGGCAACGAAGAAGCTACGCCATTACATGCTTAGCTACACTAGTACAGAAATGACATTAGGCGGAGACAAAAGGCTACGGTTATGAAAAATAGCCGTAGCCTATTATAATAGGCTACGGTTGTTAGAAACAAACCGTAGCCAAAAAAACAAAAGGCTTCGGTTCACATTAGAAACCGTAGCCAATATACACTAAAGGCAACGGTTCTTTATTAGCCGTGGCCATTTGTACTAACCTAAGTCCCACAAACAAATATAATACCCCGTATACTCTATGATATAAGAGGAAAAGGAAAGACAAAACCTTATCGTGAATCTCTATTTATCGTTTCTCAATCTGTAACTCTCACACACTCTCAACCCTTACCCTGACCTCTATCCCTAGTTCACCTCTTCTCAGGCCATCCACCGCACACAGCGAGTCGTCGTCGACACGATCCTATCCTGAACAGCCCATATCGCCCTCACCTCCATCCTGGATCGCCCCTAACGCCGCCGCCTTCGATCTTCGACATATAAATTAAGATTCTTCAATTGATTTGGTTTACTTGATGTTAGGCCCAGTTTAGCCTGACCTGACTCTAACCTGGCTTGACCTTATTAGGCTGATTAAGGCAGCCAGAGACCGGACAAATCTAACTACTATTTAGCTGTTGAAGAATATTGTAGCAAAAAGGCTACTAAATCCTGGAGGAGAAGCCTGATGGTAAGTACAGAATAACCTGGCAGAGCATTAAAACAGGCTGGATTGAGAAGATAAACAAGAAATGCAGTTGCTGGGAATGAATAATCGTGGCCTATTCTCAAGGAAGACTAAGTCCAACTATAAAACTATATCATCCATGAATCAAGACGGATAGAGGAGAAAGAGCTGAAGAATTGTTAAGGGTAGAATAAGTCAAGCGGATTAATAGGGAGCATGCCCTATTTATCCGGCAACAGCTCCTACAATTGGGAGAGACGTTGAGATCATTGTAACGTTAATATTTAGAGAATTATAAATAGTATTTGTAAATAGATAGGAGGGGATCAATTACTCCTTAATTATTTTACATTTTCTACCTCTCATTACTTCCCAAATATTCGATCATATACTCTTATTTGTACTCAACTTATCCATACGATATAAACAATATTCTCTATACTTAGTCTTTTATTATCATTTACTCGTTAATCTTTTCCAAACATATAGAACTAGATACCCAAATTACTCTCTAATCAAGCCGGATCCCTTCAGGAAAATCCTGCTAAAACAATTGGCGCCCACCGTGGGGCATCTAGTTCTTTAATAAAAAAATTCCTTTTACCATCTTCCATTTAATATTCACATACAAAAATGGTGGAACTCACCTCAGAACAACAATTAGCGGCTGCCCTGGCCAAGATCAAAGAATTGGAGACAATCCAAGAGAAGACACCAAGGATAGGCGAATCAATAGTCAAGGAATCGAGTCCACTGAGGAAAAATTGGAAAATCGGCTTGTGCTCCAAAACCAGATTCGAGCCAGGAACCCCATTCTCATCCATTATCAAGAACATTGACTTTTCCAATTTTGGAACCCCGGAGAAGGATACATTATCCGGAGCCCCAATCATTTCCAATGATGAAACAAACAAGACTGAAGCAGCAATAATGATGGCTATGCTTCAAGAAATTCAAAAACTCCACAACAAAATAGAAAATATACCCGAGTACTGCACCACGTGGGTCAAGTAGAAATTGACACTTTTGTTTGACTCACCCTTTGCAGATGAAATTGCAAAGATTGACTTCCCCAAGAAATTCACCGTCCCATCCATGAGAACTTATGATGGAACCTCTGATTCACAAAATCACGTTGCTATATTCAAACAGAAGATGCTAGCTGCCTCAATACCCAGTGAACTCAGGCAGGTCTGCATGTGTAAAGGCTTTGGTACAACCCTGACCGGAGTAGCATTACAATGGTTCATTAATCTCCCAAATGAAGGCATCAAGAATTTTGCAGAATTGATCAATGCCTTCAATCAACAATTCGCAAGCAGCAGAGATATGGCCAAGAGACCCAGTAACCTGTTCAGGGTAAAGCAACTTCCTGAAGAATCTCTCAAAGAATTCCTGGCCAGATTTGTCAAAGAAAAGGTGGCCATTCTGTGGACAGCGGGCCGCCCACGGGGGCGCTTGGTGAGGAGCGAAAACAAGCGTTTGCATTTTGTATGGAGTCGCCACCAATTTTTATGGGAAATTGGAACCGTTCGAATATTTCATGTCATGTCAAGACATAAAGTAGTGACATGAACACTAAGCAATCGTTACCCTTAGCATTCTATGTCTAGAATGACTCTCGTGGATGCCAATGAACACGGGTGCTCACGGAGATCTGGAGTAAGGGGTGAGGGTACGTATTAGGAAGCTCTTTTGATCGAACACCTAATCCCGCCCGCCTCGATAGCGGCCTCTACTAATGATTAGGGAAGTTATTCGTACTCGATATATCGTCGGTTATATGCATGCAATGCAACATCCATTGATTAATCCTAACATGTGAATTAAGACTAAGTCGGTTGACAATTAATTAGGCATACAATTGATGTCAAAGTAGGATTTAATGCTCATTTACATGTGAAGACATACAAGCAATAAAAGAAATACAATAATTATAAATTACAATAATGAAAATTACAATAATTACAATGAGATAGGCGATTTATGTCGAAAATACCTTTAAAACGGATAATTTGAGAAAACGAAATAAAAGAATAAAAAGAATAAAATTAATAAAATAAACGAACAGAAATTAGCGTGATATATAATACGGATAATAGTTAATTAACATGTAGACTAAATAACTAAGTCAAGGCAGAAACGGAGTTCAGGGACAGAAATCAGCCAGGAACAGGCGCAGCAGAGCTGCGTCCTTTAGAATAGGCGCAGCAGACGCTGCGTCTGTTCTTGGCTCAGTTCTGGCTGTGAAGCCGTATTTGCGAGCCGTTAATGTCGATTGATGATTTTAAAGGTTGATTAAAAATATTTACTCGGATGAAAGTGATTAGCATGTTATTTAACATATGATTGGGTCATAAAAACAGTAAAACATGAATGAGACGGATGCAAACGGATTAATTACAAGATGGAATAATTAATAATTACAAACTAAACAAATTAATTAGACTAAACATGATGAATTGATGACGAATTAATAACGAACATGCGAATAAACAGATGAAAATATATCAAAGGCCGAATTCCAGAAACTCAATATGAACAAATCGAATTTCTACAACCCGGATTGAATTTAATGACGAAAACCCGCAAATATCGATTATAAGGGATTTAAGTCGGATTTAAATGATGAATATGTTAATGATGATGATAAATAATATACATGTGAAATTAATATGCTATCATGATGAAGAAATACGTAACAAACGAATACAAATAAAACAAGAGCGGCGAATTACGAGGATTTAAGGAAGAAGAAAAGAAGCGAGAATCATGGCTGCCCTCACGAAGAGGCGCAGCAGAATCGCGCTCCTTCGAATAGGCGCAGCAGTTGCTGCGTCTTTTCTCGACTGTCAGTCTTCTGAAAATCCGTAAAAAGAGATTTTAAAGACGGTTTTAGAAATCGGTTTTAATCGGTACTTTCGACATAAATCTTACAATTGTGATACGATAAATAAAAAAATACAATAAATAAATAAGGAGATTTACACCCTCAGACTTACATGTTGACGAAACGAGAAGGACTAAGATATCGATTAGTGATGCTCGACGCGAATGCAAAGAAAGTGCCCTCGTAAGAGGAAAACGATTGATTAATTGATTAAGTTGATTATTGTGGAGTTGGTCAAATTGGTCGGTCATGCAACGGAGAGGCTGGTACCCGGAAAGATCCGAGCTTACGTGGTCGAATGTTCAAGCACGTAGGCGCCAATTAGTAAGAACGAAGTCTAGAATGCAAAGGGAGAAGAGAAGGACGGACACTCGCGTGAGAAATATGAGGAGCGAAGGCTCCTATTTATACTAATCACGTGAAGGAATTAGGGTTTCGGAGACTCTTTGGAAGTGAATCTCGGAAAGATATGAAAAAGATACGTGGAACATGCAGAGAAGGGCCTGGGAAGAGGCGCAGCAGCCACCGCGTCTCTTGGAAGAGGCGCAGCACCTGCTGCGTCTATTCCCAGGAGGTTTCCTTCTGCTGAAGAAAGATTTCCGCGTTTGAGTTATGGTAGGACGGAAATAATCCGATCTTCCTTAATTTTAATATGAATATTACGGGATATTATTTGCCAAAAGATAAAATTTGTAAAATATGGAATAGAAATATCCGGAACATTCCAGAACATTCCGACTCGGGATTTAACAGTTATCAGAAAATGGAGACGGATTTTGACCCGACTCAATGCACTCTAATTATTGCCAAAACGACCGTATCGGGACGTAGATGACAACTAAGAGGTCGACATTAATATTTGAGCAATCACTTGACGATAATCTTACGAACTGTCACAAATCGTTCCGCGAACCAAACATGCGGCCCAATCATCACCGGGTGGTTTGCGGGAGGTGCAGAAACGAGGTGTCTACAGAGCCCCCACTTTGACCGAGGCTTGGACAAGGCGAAAGTCAAAGTATAGCCATCAGTCAATCGAAGATTACAACCTCGACGACTATGGCGACGCGAGGCGCTCAAGGGGTCCGAGCCAATGACCCGTCGTCGAGAACATTTTAGAGTCTGTCGACTATCGGGGAGGGTCGTTTAAAGTCCATTAGACTACGTAAGGAAGCTCGCCACCATAAGAAGAGACCATACCGAGATCTAATCGAACTTCATGGGAAACAAGAAATATTGAAAGCAGCAGGACGTCGGAAATCGGCCGGGAATCCGCTTGCGTCGGTCTCAAGCGAACTCTGGCAAAACTTGAGGTTGAATCTGCTTGCGTTGGTCTCAAGCGAACTCTTACTGGAGAATATGTTGACGACTAGGAACATCTTGATCGTCGTGGGAGAAATCTCGAATGAGCAGTACTGCAAAATACTACTGCGCTGGATATAAGGATTTGAGCAGTACTGCAAAATACTACTGCGCCGGATAAAATGAATTGAGCAATACTGCAAAATACTACTGCGCTGGATAAAATGCGGGCCGGAACGAAAGAAAATCATCGAAACGGACCAAAAGAATATAATATCGTTGAAGAAGAGGCGCACCAAAGATGGGCCCACAAATAACGAACTCATAACGAATTTTTGAAAATTCATATGGAGGGAACACAAGGAAGAGGCGCAGCAAGAACTGCGTCTCTTGGAAGAGGCGCAGCACCTGCTGCGTCTTTTCCCCAATTTGGCTTTTCTGCGTAAAAACGCGAAATCAGACGGATTGTATTTCATTATTTCGAAACACAATTCTTGCAATTTCTCTCTCAAATCTTCACCATTTCCGTCGAGGTTTGATCCAAAAGTTTGCTTGAAATATGACTAATCGAGGTATGTTTTCCAATCTTGCATTAATCATCTACATTTGTTGAATTTTGAGCCGAAACAATTAGGGTTTTCGACCCTTTTGATCGAAAATTTGGGGCTTTTCCCCCAAATGGATTTGTCATGCCAAATTGATGTTAGAAACGGATAGTAGGCAATGTTAGGAATATAACCATGTATTTGTCTTGAATTTTTGTCAAGTTTTGAGCTCTTGAGTGAAATTTGAGACGGTTTTACAGCTAAACCGTAAATTGCTTCGAAAATGGCCTTAGGATTGCCCATTTGCGATGAAACTTGATATTTGGAATCCTTGGATGATGGGTAAATTTTCTACCATCTCGGAATTTTGGTTTGTAACAACTTTTTCAGGACACCTTTTAGGGCATAATCGCCGTTATAGCGAAATGCTGTCGAATTTTCGACTCGAACCCGAAACTAGGCTTTGACTTGGACTTGACCCAATTTATCACATGAGTGATTGAGTTGGCGGGAATATGGCCAAAGATGGCCGGAAAGGGTGTTTTCGGGGCTTTGAAGGCTCAAAAACTCCTTAACAAAGGCTTGTCGTCATGTGACGCGGCCTGAATTCGCTTTAATGTTGCAGGTGATGAGGCTTCTACTTCTGGAAGGACTCCCATGGAGATAGACGCCACTACTGTTGAGGAGGCTTTAGAGCAGGACTTCACCGCCGCGGTGATGGCTGCTGAGTTTCACGAGGAGGAGGCTGCCGAGGAGGAGGAGATCCCGAGACGAGCCAACGTTGGGCGAGGAGGTCGTCAGCTGAGGGGAGCTCATGCGTGGGCCGAGACCTGGGAGAGTAGGCACCTGGTGTGGGCTGCCGAGGGTCACCTGTCCTACAGGACGGTGAAGAGTCTGGTAAATAGGAATTCACTACTCATTATCCATCCTCTTTCATTCTTTTTGTCCAAATTTCTTTCACATTTCATTCAAAACTAAAGATAGCTTTGTTTCAAATCATAATAGGAGGCCGGAACATCGGTCGTTCTCGGGTTACACGACAAATGATGGAGCACTACGAGCAAATTGTCGGCGGAGGAGAGGGCCATGATCGAGCGTGGAGCGTTCGGTCCTCGGTTCAGTGTCCGGAGGGATATCGTGAAGAGGAAGTTGCGGGCTAACCTTAGCCTGGTTCGTGCTTTCTTGGACCGATTCTGGGATACGACTTCCACGTTTCACCTGCCTTTCGGTGAGGCGGGAGTTACTCTGGAGGATTACGGCATGATTTCTGGTCTGCCGTGTGGGACCGAGGAGATGGTGTGGCCGGAGACTGCCATGAGGGCGGATTCGGCCGAGGCGAGGAGATTGATCGGCTGGAATTTGTCGCCGAAGGCTGTTGCAGTGCCGGGTTTGGTACCCAGTACTTACGTTCGAGACTACTTCGCGGGGAAGACCCCGGCGCTGGTGACGATTGATGGGAGGGAGACGGCTCCTCCTCCTTGTACAGCTGAGCAGAGGGCTCGCCTGTGGCTTTGGTGGTTTCTGTCTTCGATTTACCTCGGAGACAAGGGCGAGAGGCTGTCGACGAAGCTTCTTACCTTTCTTTCTGACCTGAGTTCCCTAGGGCGCTGGGACTGGGTCACTGCTGGTTTTGCAGTCCTCATCCGCTTCATGAGGGCCATGGTTCGTCCAGAGCTGATGGAGAAGGGGACTTCTCCTGGTGCCGTCGGACCTGGACTACTGTTGGAGGTATGAACCTTCCTTTTCTAGACCAATAGTAAATTCTTTTCTTTATCGAGTCACGAAAGATCGTCATTGACTATTCTGCTTTACAGGCGTGGGTGTACTCCTACTTTCCGAGTCTCGCGCCGAAGAGGACGGAGCCGCTGGAGAAGGCCTATCCCGTGGTGAGGGATTGGGTGATGTGCCGGACGAAGAGCAAGCGTTCTTCTCACAACGTCTACCGGCGGGACGTGAACGACCTTCAGCTGAGCAGCGTGAGTATCTCGTCTATATACACTTGCTTCTTATATTTGTCTTTCAATTGATCATAGGAATGACCTTTGCCTTATCTTGTCGCAGTGGGTGCCCAGACCTTGGGCGGAGTACGCTGGAGCGCCTCCTTTCGTTGCTGAGGTCCTTCGACCTAGGAGCCCGAGTCGGCTGCTGTTGTGGACGTCGATGGGTCCTATGTGGTATCTGGGCGAGCGTTTGGCTCGTCAGTGCTCTCGGGACGTGTTGACGGTTCCCGTTGATCCTCCGAGGACGATGTTCAGGGAGCCTACTGAGGCTGAGAGGGAGGCGGACCTGGCTGGTGCCAGTGGCGACGACCTTCTTCTCCCTGGCGAGGACTACTCGGCGTTCCTTTACGGGAGGTTGGCGTACTGGCCAGTAGTGGTGAGTATCTTTTATTTTTCCTTGATTTGATCTTGAGAATTACGACGAAAGATCATCGATTAATGGGGGCTATTTGTCTTTGCAGGAGGTCGAGGCGGCGGGCATCGAGCCCCCAGTGTACCCTGAGACTCTTGAGTACACCGACGCGACCGGGAGGACGACGATCTCCGAGTTGCGTGACTTTGACGTAGCTGTGACGGATGCTGGCCTAGACGACTGGCAGCATCTAATTCGGAGGGTGAGCCTCTAGCATACATGACTTTTGTGTAAGAACACATTTGATTGAACTTGCTCAATTTACTGAGAATTTCTTTTGAAATGCAGGTCGCGCCGTCTCGGTTCGTGGCACTATGGAGGGTGGCCAACCGGCTGCGAGCTACCGCCATCGAGGCACTCGTCGGTGGTCGAGGTCGTCAGGTATGAACCTTATTTGATTTCTTTTGATTTTTGATTTTCGATTTTTGCTTGAATTGATTGACATGAGCCAATTTACTGCTGTTTACAGGGTGGCCGCGAGCTGGAGCGAGAGTTGACCCAGTCTCGGGAGGAGACAACTCGCTTGTTGAGGGAGCTCGAGTTTCGGGATGCCGAGATTGCCGCTCTTACGGCAAGGGTTGCTGAGTTGGAGGGTGCCCAGCAGTAGTTTTGTGTAGTTTTGTAGATTTGTACATTTGGTCATCTGATTTGAACATTTTTGGACTTTGTTTTGGGGCGCAAGCCCCCAGTTTGCTTGTACATTTGCTTCATTTGGTATATATACGACGGCCTGAGTGCCTTTGCTGCTGGGTTGTGTTGCTTGTATCTGCAGGTTAGTTTTTTGAACAGGTTTGGTAGATAACGGTTTATGCCGTCATGCTGCCGAAATTTACATGGAAATCACGCAAAACATGCATTTTTTACATATGTGGCCTTAATTAGCGCAAAAAGAGACTCAAAAGAACACGAAATGCAAAAATTTTGCCGGAAATGACCGGACGGTAGGGAGGGTTACCCCCTTAAAAAAAGAAAAAAGAGAAATCTATAAGTGTAGAAATGTAGAAATGAAATGTTGAAATGAAAAACAAAAGAAAATTAAAAGGATATTATTCCCTAAAAAAAAAAAAAGAAAGAAGCTTGACGAAATGGCGAAAGTGTCGATGTCGCCTCGAAATGCGTGCCCGCGAATTTAGGAAACTTGAAGTATGGTAATCTCCTCGTATTTACCAAAATAAAACCCCGCAGGAATAGGAAATCATGCGTGATAGAATTAGGAAAGATCCAACACGGAAATCACAGAAGTGAGACTGGGGAAGAGGCGCAGCATGAGCTGCGTCCCTTTGAAGAGGCGCAGCAGGTGCTACGCTTGTTCCCAAGCTGGTCCGTTCTGGCGGATTTTTGGAAACAGCAATTAGTATAAATAGAAGCGTCGATGGAGTTTTAATTCTCATAAATCTGCCGTCTTTTCTTCGTCTACTCACATAAAATTCCCAAAATAAATTTTCAAGAGAAAATTATCGTCATGAATACTTTGGAGATCCGCTTGAAGGAATGGACTAATGAATTTTCGAATATGGAGAAGCATGACATGGGTGCTTATAACCTTGGGTCTTTATTGAGTTTGAAACTCATTAAAATTGTAAAACCATTCTTGGACGCTTGCCTTGACTATTGGGACCCGAATTATCATGTTTTCGCTTTCCCATGAGGTGATATTTGCCCATTTCCTGAAGAAATAGCTGCTATTGGTGGATGGGATCCCGAACATTTACCTGCCATTCCTTCCACTTCCCAAGGGTATAAGAGCAAATTCAGAGATTTGCTTTGACTGACCCGACTTGAGGTGGATCGTCTAGTTACCCCGAAAGGCGTGAGAATGTTGGACTTTATTGATCGATTCATCAACAGGGCTGACCCTACTGTCTCTCATGTTGCTAGGAGAAGAGCATTTGGCTTTTGTTTGTTGCATGTGTACGTCTTCCAGGGACATGTTGATGAAGACTTGAGAGGTGATCCCCGTCTTTTGTGCCTTATCGAGCAAATGGAGTCATGCTGCAGAGCCCACTTGCTTATGCTTAGGGGAGATTATCTTGGGCTTGGATAATAGGAAATCCAACCGCGATCTACCGTTTTTGGGGAGTCCCGTCATCTTGCAGGTAAAAGACACCTTTCCTTTTTTTCTTTTTCTTTTTTCTTTTTTTTTTGTTTGTTTTTTTTTTTTTTTTTTTTTTTTTTTTTTTTTTTTTTGGTTGGTGTCTAATACCTGCTTTTGGTAGGTTTGGCTTATGGAACGGCTCCGATTGATCGAGCCCCCAGTTCATGCACTTTCCTATCATTCCCGTATGATTGCGATGAGGACGCGGTTGTACATGGTGGACTTCACCCGGGTCTGTGATAAGCTGAAGAGTGACGATGGCCCGTTGATTAGGTGGGTCGTACCGTGGTGGCATCTCAAGTCTGTTACTGGAGTGTCTTCTTTGGATCCCACTAGGTCCGTGCGCATTCCGGGATTGGAGTTCATGGTATGCATCTTTCCGGAAAGATTGATGAGGCAAGTTGGGCTGAAGCAGACGATCCCGAGGCTTGATACTGTCCCGCAGACTGCTTTGGCGCTTACTACCGAGAGCCGAAGAGAGTGGGCTATTAAATGGGCCCAAAGAAACATGTGGTTCTTGAACTTCTCCGCTAATGCTTTGTGGGTGTCTGATTCCTATCTGAGGTGGAGAAAGGCTGCAACTCCGGAAGAGCGCGAGAGACTGAGGAAACGCGAACCTGTTGACTACAAGGTGCGCGAGGGAGAGAAAGAGAAGGAGAAGCATCTGACGAAGGGAGAAGAAGAAGCCGGACTTCAGGTCATTCGTCCTTCAAAGAAATCAAAGACTACTCCTGTTGTAGAAATGGTGGTTGGCAAGAATGGAAGAGTCAGGCCTCGAGAAAGACCGTTGGTGATTAGGTCTGAAGTGGTGCAAGAGCGCCCAGCTCGAGGTCATGACAAGAAGTATGTCAAGAATGACAAAGGCAAGGGGAAGATGGAAGAATAGCCCGAGTCTTTATTTATTATTTGATTATTATTATTATTGTCGTTGTAATAAAAAGGAGGGATTTTTAGAATCCTAGCCTATTCTATCTTTTTATTATGTAACGTACTATTATTATTAGAAAGCGAATGGAATAAAAAAGGTTGAATGGTTATGAAACCGTTGTGATTTTCTTTTATTATTCTTGTCGAATTTCAAATGCAATGCAAATGTCCTTCTATTTACATTTTAGATATAATGGGTTGAATCCTGTGAAGGATTGCCTACGTATTCACTTAAAAAAAGCGAAATCAAACCCTTGCGCGTAGTTCGAGTAAATGTAAAAGAATAATTGTTCGAAGCAAGAGCTTGTAATGAACATAGAAAATAAGCATGAGCTTTTGCTTGTTCTCAAGGTGCGAATTTAGTTTATTTGATGATATGAGGATGTCGAATTTGTCAAAATGCAAGAGCACAGTGACACTCTGTTTATTTCAGTTTGGCCAGGGGCCGTTTATTTAGTGCCACAAGAGCGACACATGGGTTTACGCGAGGCGCGTGTGTGGTCCTATTCTAGGCATAGTATCGCTTCAATTGGTCAAGGTTTGTGGGGTTGGAAAACTCATTCCCATCTAGGTCTGTGATTCTAACCGCACCCCCTGGGAGTATTGATTTGACTAGATATGGTCCGGCCCAATTAGGTTTGAATTTTCCTCTTGGGTTGACAGGTAAAAGAGCCCTAACCGATTTGAGTACTAAGTCTCCTTCTTTGATGTTTCTTGGTCTAACCCTTTTGTTGAAAGCTCGTTTGATACGTGCTTGATATGTTTGGACATTATGCAAGGCGCGCAGTCTACGTTCATTCAGGAGGATGAGTTCTTCATATCTATCCTTCTTCCATTCGGCTTCCGGGATTTGACTTTCTAGTAGAATACGCAAGGATGGTATTTCTAGCTCGACTGGTTGTACGGCTTCCATGCCGTAGATCAAATAGAAAGGAGTAGCCCCAGTGGGCGTCCTAACTGATGTACGATACCCCCACAAAGCAAAGGGTATCTTGCTTGGCCAATCTCTGTAGTTGTCGGTCATTTTCTTGAGAATTGTGACAACATTCTTATTCGCCGCCTCTACCGCGCCGTTAGTCTGTGGTCTATAGGGCGAAGAGTGGTGATGCTTAATCTTGTACTTGGCTAGCAATTGCTCGGTTTCAGCTTGGAAGTGTGACCCATTATCGCTAATGATCTCATGTGGGCAACCATATCGACAGATGATGTTGTTTTGTATGAATTTTGCCACATTTTTAGCCGTAAGACTGGTGTAGGAAGCCGCTTCTACCCATTTGGTGAAGTAGTCAATTGCTACTAGAATGAAACAGTGACCTCCTGTTCCGGATGGGGTTATCTTCCCGATTATGTCAATTCCCCATGCAGAAAATGGCCAAGGAGATGTCATCGTATAGAGCAATGAAGGAGGGACATGTTGCACATTCCCGAAGATTTGACAATTGTGGCAATGTCTCACGTATTTGATGCAATCGGATTCCATTGTGGTCCAATAATACCCCAAACGTGTGATTTTCTTTGCCATCATAGGCCCACTCATGTGAGGACCGCATTCTCCGTCGTGGACTTCTTCCATCACCTTTCGTGCCTGTGAATGATCAAGGCAACGTAGGACTACACCAAGAGGTGTTCTTTTGTATAATTCTCCTTGCATCAGAATGTATTGGGAAGCTAATAGGCGTATAGCACGTTGTCCCCTCTTGTCCATATCTGGTGGATAGGTACCATCGAGCTTGAAATTCAGGATCGCTTGGAACCAGGGTTCCTGTGCGATTTCCTCTTCATCGGTGATTTGGTGGACATAAGCCGGTTCTGACCGTCGTTCGATGCACAAAGGCATGTCCATCATGTGGTCTGGCATATTTATCAAAGATGCAAGTTTCGCAAGAGCGTCTGCAAATTGATTTTCCTCTCGAGGTAGGTGTAAGTAGGTTACGTGATCAAAGAATTGAGCCACTTGGTCTATCCTAGCTTGATAGGGTGCAAGGCTTTCACTTCGGATTTTCCAAGATCCTGTAACTTGGTTGATGATTAGTGATGAATCCCCATGTACTCGGAGGTTTTTGATTCCTAAGCTTACTTTGCGCCGTAGTCCGATGAGACAAGCTTCGTACTCTGCAGCGTTGTTTGTCACCTCGAAGTCGAGTTTGACAGCAATCGGTGTATGCTCACCTTCAGGAGAAATGAGCAACACTCCTATTCCGAATCCTCTTAAGTTTGATGCTCCATCAAAGTATAGATCCCAGGAGTCTACATCTGTTTGAAGTATATCCTCGTCGGGAAATGACCAAGTATCTATGGTTTGTGCGTCGTTGATAGGATTTTCTGCGAAGAATTCGGCGACGGCGCGACCTTTTATGACTTTCGATTGGCACATATTTGAGGTTGAATTCTGAGAGCATCGTAGTCCATCTTGCCGGACGTCCGTTGAGGACGGGTTTCTCGAAGAGGTATTTGACTGGATCCATTTTGGAGTATATCTTGACGGAATAGCTAAGCATGTAATGACGTAGCTTCTTCGTTGCCCACACAAGAGCGAGGCATGTCTTTTCGAGCTGTGAGTATTTGCACTCATATTCCAAGAACTTCTTACTTAGATAGTAAATAGCTCTTTCTTCACTTCCTACAGTTTGAGCCAAAGATAGCACCCATGGCGCTTTCGATTCTCGTGAGATATAAACCAAGAGGTTGATCTCGTTGTGGCGGCATGAGCACTGGTGGTTTAGCCAATATCTCCTTGATTCGGTCAAACGCCTTTTGACAATCATCATCCCACATGGTGTGGTCTGTTTTCTTGAGTTTCTTGAAGATAGGCTCACAAATCATTGTAAGTTTCGATATGAATCGACTTATATATTGTACCTTTCCCAGGAATCCTCGGACTTCTTTTTCTGTTTGGGGTTGTGGCATTTCGATCAGAGCTTTGATTTTAGAAGGATCTATTTCTATTCCTCTTTGACTAACCACGTATCCCAGGAGTTTGCCAGATGTTACCCCAAATGTGCATTTCTGAGGATTGAGTCTCATGTTGTACTTTCGCAGCCTTGCGAAGAACTTGCGAAGGTTCGCAATATGTCCCTCTCTTTCTTTGGATTTGACGATCATGTCATCTACGTATACCTCAAATTCTTTGTGCATCATGTCATGTAAGAGTGTAGTCGCGGTGCGTTGGTATGTAGCTCCGGCGTTGATTAACCCAAACGGCATTACTGTATAGCAATAGGTTCCCCATTGGGTGAGAAATGCGGTCTTATGCATATCTTCCATGGCCATATTGATTTGGTTATAACCCGCATATCCATCCATGAAGGATAGTAATGCGTGGTCTGCAGTATTGTCCACTAATATGTCGATGTGAGGTAGAGGAAAGTCATCTTTTGGACTTGCTTTGTTCAAATCCCTAAAGTCAACACAAACACGGATTCTCCCATCCTTTTTGGGTACGGGTACTATGTTAGCTACCCAGTCAGAATACTCGAAAACTTTGATGAACCCGGCTTTGAATTGCTTGTCAACTTCTTCCTTAATCTTTAGTGCCCATTCTGTTCTCATTCGTCGAAGCTTCTGTTTCACAGGTTTGAAACCTGGCTTAATCGGAATACTATGTTCGGCAATATCCCTGTCGATCCCTGGCATGTCTTTGTAGGACCAAGCGAAAACGTCTTTGAATTCATTTAGGAGGTCTATGAAATCGGCCCTTTCGGTAGAGCTCAAGGTAGTCCCTATCCTAAGTTCTTTGGGTTCTAGTTCGGTTCCTACGTTGATGGGTTCGGTGTCCTCTATTACTGGTCCCCCTTCCCCTTCCTGTAATATTTCTTTGGCTACGTAGGGAGGTATCTCGGTCAAGTCTGGGTCTTGGTCATCCTCGCATCATCATAAACAGAATTGCACTCGAAAGAACACAGAGAGTAAGCGAACTCGATTTATTCATATTAAGATTTGAGTAAAGTTGAAAGAAAGAAGCCAACTGATCCATGGTCGGTGGCGGCAAAGGGACAGTGGTTGGGGCATTCCCCGAACTACTGTGACTACTCGAGGTTAAGCTAGGAGAAACGAAGGGAGTGGGGATGACAACAGGAGTAGACTCTCTAATGACTTCTCTAGACTCCGACTCTGACTCCGATTCTGACTCGAATTCATCGTCTTCCGGCTCTCCTTTGAACATCTCTCCTTCTCCAGTGGTGAGCTTGAAGAGTCTTCCTTGGTTGTTGGTCCATTTGATTGATTTTCTCCATCCTTTCTGCTGCTTTGTGTCGGTTTCTGTGATCAATGCGGTGGGGTTGAAGCGATCGTCCTGAAGTATCATGGTAATGATCTCATCCTGCGCGGCCCTAATGAATCGATCTTCTCCAAACAATAGGCTAACAGCCTGTTCGTCTAAGCAAGGTGCTTGACGGGTTTTGACGGTAGGAACCGTTTCTGGAGGAATGAAGTAGCAATCGTGAAAGATCTCGATTCCGGCTAGCTTCCTCTCAAGGTAATGCCAAGGTTCGGGAAATCCATGAAAGAGCTCCGAACTTCCTTCTTGAACAAAGTATCCATTTAAGGTGGGGAGATAAGGTCTCATTTGGACTCCCACGTACTTGCGGTTTTGGACTTGGGCTAGCATTTCGAGGACTTCCTCTTTTGTAGGTTTGTACCCTAATCCAAGTGGTATCCTTGTTGAGTTGCCTTTCTTGTGTGGTGCGAAGGTATTCTTCCGAATAGGGTTCAAAGGCATTCCAGGGAATTATCCCTGGGACTTGAGTATGTGGTTGACCACTAAGTTGGAGTAGGGATTATAGTATAAGGGTGCCAACTCACTTTCTATGACATTTACACTTTGGAAGCCCCCAAGTTCGTATACGGGATCCGCAAGGACTTGATTGTTTGATTGTTTCTCGATTATTGCCTTGATGGGTGACGAAGTGATCGTCACTACTTTGCCATTCAGTGGGATCTTGATCTTTTGGTGAAGGGTGGATGTTACCGCTTTGGAAGCGTGAATCCAAGGCCTTCCTAGAAGTATATTGAATGAAGCTTCAATGTCCACTATTTGGAAGTTAACCTTTCGTTCGATTGGTCCCGTGGCTATGGTTAGGCTAGCAAGTCCAACCACTTTTCGTCGGGTACCGTCATATGCACGTACACCTTGATTGGTGGGAGTCCAATCCGACTCTTTCATGCCTAGGTTGTATGCCGTTTTGAGGGGTATAACGTTGACCGCGGAGCCATCATCTACCAAGGTCATTGGCACATTCTTCTTTAGACAAATGACAGTGATGTATAGAGCAAGGTTGTGACTAGCGCCAAAAGGTGGCATGTCTTCGTCCGAGAAAGTAATAGGATTACTTAGCTTTGGTGATTCTTGGAAGACCAAGTTGACTACATCCTCAGGAGTGGAGTTATGTGCTACACTTAGCTTGGCCAAAGCTTGCAGTAAAGCTTGGCGATGTGGGAATGAGCTTGCTATTAATTGCCAGAATGAAAGATCAGCCTTGGTCTTTTGTAATTGCTTGAGCAACTGATCAGTGGGGTCATCTTCGTTGTCATTTGGTGTGATGACGTTGGTTGGACCGTTTTGAGTAGTGTTTTGATATGGGCGACCCGAACGAGTTAGGTGATCCACATCTTGGTCTTTGCCATTTTGGACTATTTCCTTGACTACGGAGTTTTCAATGAGATACTCGTCCTCATCATTATCGGCCCAAACCCCATTGATCGCAGCTAATTCCCTCATTCTTATGATGTCACTTTCTAGCCGTATGATTTGATCGACTAGTTTATCAACCACGGTGACTACTTCTTGCATAGTGGCATTTTGGGAGAAGATTAGTGGCGCATGTTCTTCGGGTATTGCGTTGGGATTGCGTAAGGTTGTTACCATGCTTTCTAGTTCCCAAACTTGTCTATATACACTCCTTGCCCATGTGATGAAGTCGGAAATGGTAGGGGAGATGGTAGAGTAGAAACCCTCTTTCTCGATCGCATGAATTTCATTTTCGGTGGGAGAAATGAGGTGTGAGCAATCTAAGGTAGATTCATCACTTGTAATCACTAGAACTCCAAGAGGATTCTGAGTGTTGTTGGGTTTACCTCCTGGTGGTATTGGGAGTCGACCATCTTCGATCATATCTTGAAGCACGTGTTTCAACTTGTAGCATTTTTCTGTGTCGTGCCCTTTGCCCCTATGGTATTCGCAGTATGAATTTTCATCCCAGAACTTGGGCTTCCTTTCGGGTTCGGGAGTAGGTCCAATGGGTTGGAGTTTACCTTGCTTCATTAGCCTTTTTAGGGCGTTGGAGTAAGTATCCCCGAGGTTTGTGAACTTCCTTGGTGGGCTAGTTTTCTTGGATGGCTCGAGGAGGTTAACCTCATCGGTCTTGCTAGTAGAGCCGTATGAACGACTTGTGGACCCTTGATATCCTCGACCTACCGTTTTGGACAAGAGTCCTTTACGGATGTCATCTTCAATTCGCGTCCCTAATATGGTTAAATCCTTGAAGCTTTTGATGTTTTGGTATCTCAAATGATTGGCATATATGGGCTTGAGATTATCCACAAACCTTTCCACAAGAGTAGCCTCATCCGGGCGCTCAACTAGTTGAGTACTAGTCTTCCTCCACCTACTTAGGAAGTCGGTGAATCCTTCTTTGTCATTTTGGGTAAGAACCTATAGAGTACGCATGTTGACATGGATCTCGGCATTATCCGCATATTGTTTAGAGAACTCGATTGCGGCGTCTTCCCAAGTAGCGACCTTCTTGTGATCTAAAGTGTAGAACCATTGCTTCGGGATGGTGTCAAGAGATGAAGGAAAGATCCTTAAGAACATCTCGGGTTTGATGCCTTTGATAGACATGTAATCCTTGAAGGCACGGATGTGGTTCAAAGGGTTCTCGTGTCCCTTGAATTTAGGGATATCCGTCATGCTAAAGTTAGTTGGCAATTTGGAGTTGACGGCTTCATACTTGCGATTGTTTTCCCTATAAATGTCATCCCCCTTAAGGTACATCAATTGCTCCTCTAGGTATTGGAGTCTTTTCTCAGCTGCAGTCGTCCCTATGATAGGATTCTCATCCTTAGACTCGTCATCGGAAAAACGTAGTACTTCACTTTTAGGGGGAGGCAACTTTCCCTCTACATCAAAGATACGGCCTTCGATAAGTTCAAGGCGGTCATGGGTTTGTTCTTGAGTAATTTGAATTTGGGCTAGCGCGGCTAGGATTCGATCATTACCATCTTGAATTTGCTGGAGATTTGTTTCATCACTTGATCCGGGCATCTTGGAAACTGGATAAGAGATCGGCGAGGAATCAAAACACGATCGACCATTCTATCACACTTGCTAAAAGAAGGAAAAGTTTTGACTCGTGAAGTGGATGTGTGCCACTTGTGTTGAGTGAGTTTTGAAGAAAGACAAGGTCTTTGAAAATGTGTGTCCTAGTCAACTGTAGTGTAGTTGTAGGAGTGGACTCGAAGTGAGGTTTTGAAATGGGCTTGTGGCCCGAATTTTGACACGACAAACGGACAGAGTTTTGACCGGATTTTGCGCTAATTGAAGGCCCATTTTTCGAAATTCTTTTTTGAAAGAAAGGATTTTGATTTTTCGAAAATTCGTCATGGTTTTGTTTAGAAATGGTGATCACGTATGGTTTACACATTTATACAAGCATTATAACGGGATTCTGAGTGCATTTAGAAGGGTTTTGGTTTAAAGGGTGGGTTGCCATACCGAACCATCAAACCCGAAGTCTGTGGAGAGGCTCGTGCCAAACAAGAGTAAGGCCGATTCCTAGTCCATTTCCTCAAGTAGTGAAGGCCCTTGATACAAACAAGAGTAAGCATCATGGTATGGATGACGTCAATCGCTATCCATCCTTAGGCCCAAATAAGAATTAGGACCGTTTAGACGGGACGATTGGTCGAATGGGTTGGGTTGGGCCTAGGAAGGCCGAATAAAACGATCTAGGAAGACCGAGTTATGAAAACCGACAATTGTCTTGTACAAATTATTCTCTAACCTTGTTCAAGTTTCACCCTTGCTACACGTAAGTGTATTATCCCAATGAGTCGCCAAAACTCAGGACAGGGCGGCCGCCCACGGGGCGCTTGGTGAGGAGCGAAAACAAGCGTTTGCATTTTGTATGGAGTCGCCACCAATTTTTATGGGAAATTGGAACCGTTCGAATACTTCATGTCATGTCAAGACATAAAGTAGTGACATGAACACTAAGCAATCGTTACCCTTAGCATACTATGTCTAGAATGACTCTCGTGGATGCCAATGAACACGGGTGCTCACGGAGATCTGGAGTAAGGGGTGAGGGTACGTATTAGGAAGCTCTTTTGATCGAACACCTAATCCCGCCCGCCTCTATAGCGGCCTCTACTAATGATTAGGGAAGTTATTCGTACTCGATATATCGTCGGTTATATGCATGCAATGCAACATCCATTGATTAATCCTAACATGTGAATTAAGACTAAGTCGATTGACAATTAATTAGGCATACAATTGATGTCAAAGTAGGATTTAATGCTCATTTACATGTGAAGACATACAAGCAATAAAAGAAATACAATAATTATAAATTACAATAATGAAAATTACAATAATTACAATGAGATAGGCGATTTATGTCGAAAATACCTTTAAAACGGATAATTTGAGAAAACGAAATAAAAGAATAAAAAGAATAAAATTAATAAAATAAACGAACAGAAATTAGCGTGATATATAATACGGATAATAGTTAATTAACATGTAGACTAAATAACTAAGTCAAGGCAGAAACGGAGTTCGTGACGAAATCGCCAGAACAAAGCGGCAGCGCAGAGTGCGTCCTTTAGAATAGGCGCAGCAGACGCCGTCTTCTTGGCTCGGTTCCGGGCCGTGAAGCCGTATTTGCGAGCCGTTAATGTCGATTGATGATTTTAAAGGTTGATTAAAAATATTTACTCGGATGAAAGTGATTAGCATGTTATTTAACATATGATTGGGTCATAAAAACAGTAAAACATGAATGAGACGGATGCAAACGGATTAATTACAAGATGGAATAATTAATAATTACAAACTAAACAAATTAATTAGACTAAACATGATGAATTGATGACGAATTAATAACGAACATGCGAATAAACAGATGAAAATATATCAAAGGCCGAATTCCAGAAACTCAATATGAACAAATCGAATTTCTACAACCCGGATTGAATTTAATGACGAAAACCCGCAAATATCGATTATAAGGGATTTAAGTCGGATTTAAATGATGAATATGTTAATGATGATGATAAATAATATACATGTGAAATTAATATGCTATCATGATGAAGAAATACAGAACAAACGAATACAAATAAAACAAGAGCGACGAATTACAGAGGACGAAGGAAGAAGAAAAGAAGCAGGAACTGCGGCAGCCTCACGAAGAGGCGCAGCAGGAACTGCGCTCCTTCGAATAGGCGCAGCAGTTGCTGCGTCTTTTCTCGACTGTCAGTCTTCTGAAAATCCGTAAAAAGAGATTTTAAAGACGGTTTTAGAAATCGGTTTTAATCGGTACTTTCGACATAAATCTTACAATTGTGATACGATAAATAAAAAAATACAATAAATAAATAAGGAGATTTACACCCTCAGACTTACATGTTGACGAAACGAGAAGGACTAAGATATCGATTAGTGATGCTCGACGCGAATGCAAAGAAAGTGCCCTCGTAAGAGGAAAACGATTGATTAATTGATTAAGTTGATTATTGTGGAGTTGGTTAAATTGGTCGGTCATGCAACGGAGAGGCTGGTACCCGGAAAGATCCGAGCTTACGTGGTCGAATGTTCAAGCACGTAGGCGCCAATTAGTAAGAACGAAGTCTAGAATGCAAAGGGAGAAGAGAAGGGCGGACACTCGCGTGAGAAATATGAGGAGCGAAGGCTCCTATTTATACTAATCACGTGAAAGAATTAGGGTTTCAGAGACTCTTTGGAAGTGAATCTCGGAAAGATATGAAAAAGATACGTGGAACATGCAGAGAAGGGTCTGGGAAGAGGCGCAGCAGCCACCGCGTCTCTTGGAAGAGGCGCAGCACCTGCTGCGTCTATTCCCAGGAGGTTTCCTCCTGCTGAAGAAAGATTTCCGCGTTTGAGTTATGGTAGGACGGAAATAATCCGATCTTCCTTAATTTTAATATGAATATTACAGGATATTATTTGCCAAAAGATAAAATTTGTAAAATATGGAATAGAAATATCCGGAACATTCCAGAACATTCCGACTCGGGATTTAACAGTTATCAGAAAATGGAGACGGTTTTTGACCCGGACTCCGAATGCACTCTAATTACTGCCAAAACGACCGTATCGGGACGTAGATGACAACTAAGAGGTCGACATTAATATTTGAGCAATCACTTGACGATAATCTTACGAACTGTCACAAATCGTTCCGCGAACCAAACATGCGGCCCAATCATCACCGGGTGGTTTGCGGGAGGTGCAGAAACGAGGTGTCTACACATTCCCAGGTGTGACGAAGAAACAGCAGTAGAAGCCTTCAGGCAAGGAGTCTTGCTTGACAGTGACATCTATGCAGACTTGACCAAGAAAGCATGCCCAACCTTTGCCACTGTTCAATCCATCGCCTTAGAGCATGTCAGATTGGAGGAAGATCTCAACTTCAGGACGAACTCATCCGGAGGAAAGCAAGGCTATGGACACACTAACAGAAAAGCTCCTACCGAAAGGAGGCAACCCCAGATCGCACCCTATTCCAGGCCCGAACGATCCAAGTCAACATGGCACAAGAGCACAAAGGTAACCTTTCTATCCTTCCAACTATTCCTGAATATAACTTCTCTATTAATACCGCAGGATTAATCAAACGCTGGAAAGCCTGGGAGATACGGTCGGGTGGCCCAAGAAATCCGACAACCCCAGGAAAGACCCAACAAGATGGTGTGACTTCCATCGGACATCGGGCACACCATAGAAGAATGCATCCAGCCGGCTCGAAACAGGTGGCATATCTCCTAAAGAAAGGCTTTTTGAAGGACTTAATCCAGCAGCCAAAGAACAAAGATGAAGGACAAAACAAGAGAGATTCAGGGAACGACAGAGATCCTCCTCCTTCTCCCCCCATCTATGAAGTCAAGTTCATAAATGGAGGATCATAAATCTGTGGTCTGACCAGCTCAGCTGCCAAAAGAATATCCAGGGAATCCAAACTTCAGCCCCCTTCCAGGCCCAAGTCATTGCCTGTTATTACTTTTGATGACTCGGACCTGCAGGGAATATCAGATGTACACCATGACAGCTTGGTAATCACCATTCAAATTGGCACAGCTAAGGTATCAAGAATCCTGATAGACGGAGGCAGTTCAATCAATCTGGTGATGCTTGACGTCCTCAAAGCTATGAAGATATATGAAGGAAAGATCATTAAGAAATCCAGCGTCCTGGTTGGATTCAATGAGAAACAAAGAACACCCAGGGAGAAATCACCGCCAACCTATGTGGAAGGCGTGGCTTCATATGAAAGATTTGGAGTAATGGATTGCCTATCCTCATATAATGTGATCCTGGGCAGACCTTGGATCCATAATGTCAAAGCAATCCCATCAACATACCATCAATGTGTGAAAATACCAACTGAATGGGGGATAACCACCATCAGGGGAGAACAGAGGACAGCTCAGGAATGTTACACTCAGGCTTTGAAACCCTCAAAGTCAGGTAAGTCCCTTGCATAACAATTAAAGTCACCTGTCAGGGAAGAGTATATTGCACAATCACAGATGGAAACAGGAGAGGTCATATTGGACCTAGAATTCCCTGACAGGAAAGTACTTGTAGGGTCAGATGCACCAGACTCGGTCAGACCCAATCTGGTCAGCTTTCTCAAAAATAAAATGTCTTGTTTTGCTTGGTCACATTTTGATATGACTGGTATAGATGCTGATGTTATAACTCATAAGTTGAATATTGATAAATCCTTTAAGCCTGTACAACAAAAGAGAAGAAAATTTGCTGCAGAGAGGCATGAAATCATCAACCAAGAAGTTGACAAGCTACTGGACATGGGAATGATCAGGGAAGTAATGTACCCTGACTGGCTTGCAAACGTAGTAGTCGTCCAAAAGAAAAATGGCAAATGGAGAGTCTGTGTAGACTACACCGACCTAAACAAAGCCTGCCCAAAAGATCAATTTCCCCTGCCACACATCGATGCAATGGTAGATGCCACTGCAGGCCACGAAATGTTAACATTCATGGATGCCTCCAGCGGATTCAATCAAATAAAGATGCACCCTGCAGATCAGGAAAGTACAGCTTTCATTACTGAAAGAGGTATATATTGCTATACTGCTATGCCCTTTGGATTAAAGAATGCAGGTGCAACCTATCAAAGGCTAGTCAACATGATGTTCAAAGACCAAATAGGAGATACCATGGAAGTCTACATAGATGACATGGTAGTCAAGTAAAAAAAGGCAGAAGACCACGTCAAAGACTTGGAAGTAGCCTTTCAAATACTGGAGAAATTCAATATGAAGCTCAACCCATAAAAGTGCCACTTCGGAGTCTCAGCAGGCAAATTCTTGGGCTATATGGTGACAAAAAGAGGAATAGAAGCCAACCCTGAACAGATCAAAGCTATCCTGGAGCTAGAACCACCAAAGACGGTCAAAGACATACAAAAGCTGACTGGAAGAATAGCGGCCCTAAACAGGTTCATTTCAGGATCATCAGAGAGGTGCAAATCATTCTATAACCTGCTAAGGAAGAACAAGGACTTTTCAATGGACCCCTGATCATCAGGCCGCCTTTGAAGACCTGAAAATATATCTATCCTCTCCTCCCTTGCTGGCAAAACCAGTCAAAGATGAACCCCTGACAAGATACCATCATCGTCCACGTAAATCTTCTTTGTCGGTGCGGTCTTGGTCAAAGAAGCAGACGGACAACAACACCCTGTCTATTACATAAGTAAAAGTCTACTGGATGTAGAGATCAGGTATGGCCTGCTTGAAAAATATGTTTTAGCTTTAATTATGAGTTGCACAAAATTAAAACCATACTTTGAAAGCCACCCTATAATAGTCAGAACCAATCTTCCTATCAAGTCTGTACTTAGGAAGCCAGAATTGTCCTGGACGAATGTGCAAATGGTCGATCCAAATAAGCACATACAACATAACATTTGAACCAAGGACATCAATTAAGTCACAAGCACTAGCAGACTTTGTGGCTGATTTTAGTCCGACCCTAGAACCCGACCTAATAAAAGAAGTGAATAAACCGACCAAATGACCAAACAGGACCTAGAATGGACCCTATTTGTCGATGGTGCAGCCAACATGAGGGGCACAGGCCTGGGGGTAGTACTAAAATCGCCACAGGGGGATAAGATAGTACAAGCTATAAGCTGTGCATTTGAGGCTACCAACAATGAAGCAGAATATGAAGCCCTAATAGCCGGATTAAAGGTATGTATTGACCTTGGTGTGCAAAACCTAAAGGTACGTACTGATTCCCTTCTTATTTCCAACCAAGTAAACGGAATATATACTGCAAAAGACTCAAAAATGATGCTTTATTTGGAAGTTGTTCAAATTTTAAAATCAAAATTCCGCAATTTCAATATTGACCAAATCCCCAGGGACCTGAATACCCAGGCCGATGCCTTAGCCAACCTAGGATCCAACTTCAGTCCCCTTGACTTCGACAAAATACCCATCATACATTTATTAGAACCTGCAATAAATAAACAAGATGAAAGTTTCCCAATCTATGTTGCCAATTCTTGGACAAAACCTTACTATGATTGGCTACAACAGGGAATCCTTCCCCTAAATAAGCAAGATGCCAGAGCACTAAAAATAAAAGCTGCTTCATATACTATTATTAACAACGTGCTTTTTAAGAAATCGCAGGCTGGGCCATACCTCAGATGCCTGGAGCCACAAGAAGCTGAGCAGATATTATCAGAAATCCATGAAGGATACTGTGGAAACCATAAAGGCGGAAGGAGCCTGGCAAGCAAGGTACTCAGAACAGGTTATTACTGTCCCACCTTGAGGGCCGATTGCCTGGAATTTAGCTCTAAATGTGAAGCTTGCCAGATTCACGGACCATATATCCATCAGCCATCTGAGGAACTACATTCCATATCCGCACCCTGGCCATTCATGAAGTGGGGCATGGATATAGTAGGGAAACTACCTCAAGCACCCGGACAAAAAGTTTTCATGCTAGCAATGACTGACTACTTCTCCAAGTGGATAGAAGCTGATTCATACAGGCAAGTCAAGGAAAAAGATGTCATAGCATTCATCAAACACAACATCATATGTAGATATGGCATCCCCTCTGAAATAGTATGCGACAATGGCATGCAATTCGTGGGAAAAAGAACAGCAGCCTTCTGTGCTCAATGGAACATCAACCTGGTAACCTCCACACCAGGATATCCAAAAGCTAACGATCAGCCAGAATCCAGTAACAAAGTAGTAATCAGCTGCATAAAAAAGAAGCTAGAAAGAAGGAAAGGCAGATGGGCTGAAGAGCTCCCCCGTCCTCCAATTTTGACGAACCACGCCTAAAACATCCACAGGCCAAACCCCTACTCCTTGGTCTATGGATGTGAAGCAGTAATCCCGGCTGAGGTAGACATTCCATCAGCCAGATGCAGCCTGAACACAATAACAAGCAATATACCTCTAATGGAGGATAGCCTGGACTTCACAGAAGAGCTAAGAGATGCAGCCAGCATTAGATTGGCAGCATATCAGCAAAGAGTTGCGAAAAGCTACAATAAAACTGTCAAAGTCAGGGTATTCAGGGTAGGAGACCTTGTCCTCAGGAAAGTCTTCCAAAACACAAAAGAAAAGAACGCTGGCAAATTGGTCCCAACCTGGGAAGGTCCCTACCTGATTGATTCAATAGTCGGCCAGGGAGCTTATAGATTACAAACCCTGGACGGCGAAATGATCCCAAGAGCTTGGAATATTGCACATTTAAAACTATTTCACATGTAAAATATATCTCCCAGTCCAGGTATAATTTTCACCTTAACATTTCTTGCCTGGCCTGATATGAAGCTAAATGTATGATACTTGCCATTATATGAATAAATGCCGTATATGATTTCTTCAAATTATGTGCCCAATTACTTATCCATGCTCTCATGTTTACTTTTACCGAGTAGAATCTTCAATACTTGTTTTACATACTGCATTTTATTTAAAACAAATCTTAAAGATTGGGGGCCACCCCCACCAATATCCAACTGATATCCAAATTTCAGTTGCAACACAGGCCTTAAAATATTGAGCTCCACTTAACATACAAATCTGGAAAACTTCTTCCTGACTTGTATAACATAGATGGGTCATAAGCCCTCCAGACAGGCAGGGGACGTAAGCCCTCCAGACAGGCAACAACCCCACCCATAACACAAAAAACTGGCCAGATCCAGCTCAAAAACTGGCCCGATCCAGTCGAATAACTGGCCAAATCCAGTACACATCCAACACTACAAAAATACCTTGTCAAAACACAAAAAGAAACAAACAAAGACCAATATTTATTCATCCAAAAATAATTGGCCTTACCACACACCTAATAATTATCCATTCCAGGGACATCCCCCCTGGATGGGCCAAAAAATACCTAAATATTCATTCCAGGGACATCCCCCCTGGACAGGCCAAAACCAAGAAGAAAAACATAAATCTAAGTTATTTTTGAGCCAGTAACCGACTCACAACCATCCACCATCTCCTGATCACCAGATTTTGTCCTTGGAAGGAGGAGAATCCACTTCTTCTTCTTGACCCATGTTAGCCAAATCAGATACGAGCGTCCAAATCTTTGTCTCATCCCTGTCCGGATCCCAATTAGCCCGGTCAGATTCCGGATCCCTCATAGCATCAACCCGGCCTTTCCCAAAGAAGTACTGAGCGGCATCAGCCAGCCGCGCCTCCACTAATTCCTTTTCAACAGCAAGCTCTTCATTCTTCCTCAACTGATCCTACATTGCCTGCTTCTCAGCCTCCAACTCTAGCCTGACGACCTTCTCAGCATTTTTTGCAGCCACCTCACAAACTATAGCAGCCCTGGATGCCTCTCTAGTCCGTCCCACCGAGATTGCAGATTACTTCATTACTCCTGGATGTGTGCATGTCACGGTTAACCTTATCCAGTTTTTCTTCCAAGCTAGAAACCGTGGCCTGGGCATCCCTGAGCTGACAAGCAGTGACCAACCCAACATCCAGTCCCTATAAGAAACAAAATTGATCAGCAAAATATAAAGCGATACAAAGAACACATAAACAATTAAAAACATCCCTCTACAACCAACCTCCTTAGCTTGAGAAGCGAGTTCAGCAGCCTTTGTCACAAGAGAAGTCAGGATAGAAACCACTCTAGTAGAAGACTCAAGGGTATTAGCAGACAAAAGCTGGCCGTCCATTTTAGCAGAAAATTCATTTATCCGTGCCCGGGCAGCATCCATGTCGTCAATCCTAGCAGGCACTTGCCTTATACTCCTGATTGGTTGAGCTTGAATAGGCTCTTTCTCTCTCTCCTCCTCTTCAGGGATAACATCTTCCCTCCTCCTTTTTGAAGCCTGGACAACCTCCGGTGACACTAGCCTGGGTGGATCCTGAGGAGGCTGGACATCAGAAACCAGAATGTCAAGCGTCTTATCACTACCACTAGCCTCTTGGCTCTTGGACTGTTCAGCGATCCTAGCCACCCCAGCCTTCAAATCTTTTGCAGAAAAGCTGGCCAACCTAGCAGAAGACCTGAATACTGAATACATAAAGAATATACATAAATATCAGATGAGAAGCGATGAGAAGACAGCAATTAACATAAAGACATATAGAAAACATACAGGAAAGAGCAATGGAGCTAGGCTTGCCTTTGGGTACTCTGACCCCACTCAGCTTGGTTTTCATATACCGGGGCAATAAATCCCTGCCCAGACTGGCAGGCCAGGTCCTCTCTTCCTCAGGAATAGAAAGGAAAGCGTCTATCCTTGCAATAGCCTCCTCGTCAAGAGGATCATGGTTCCAATCAGGAGCTACAAACATTACAAAAAAATATGCAGGTAAGACTTATATATCCTACTTTCATTCAATATAAACTGCGAAATTAAGAGTACAGGAAATGTACCACTATCCAAAGGAGGATATCTCAAATAGTTGAAGCCTGAGCCCAGACTCTCAGTCCGGACAAACAGGAAAGTCTTCGCCCAGCTTTTATCGTCTCCAGAGTCCAGGTTAGTAATTAATGGAGACATCTTTGACTTAATTCTCAAATTAAAACGACCGTCAACAGGATTTTTCATATGATATATTGCCTTGATATCATTAATAGTAATTACAAGGTTGTGTTTAGCACATAAATTTTCAAGGCCAATATCATCCTATGTTCTCTTGTATGGCGAATTTTCTGAATGGTTGGAAAAATCGTAAATTACTTGTAAGTTGAAATTTGAAACACTATCTTCGAAAGAAGTTTAAAGCTACTACCTTTAGATGTTTTCATGCGACATTTTGCTACCTTAAGTGGAATCGCGGAAAGAAAAGAGAGTATTTCGTCCATCTTATTAACAATATTCTTTCTACAAATAAAGAGAAGATTACACAATCAATCAACTCCACAAATCAAGCAACACCAATCAGTCAATGATACTCTCAATATTGTAATTATAGACAATATAATGTATAGGCTCCCCTTTCTATCCTTATTTAGACTAGCATTCATCCTATATATACTTAGAGCTATAGCATTGTAAATTACATTCAGTCAATACACAATTACATCTTCTTTATATGGTATCAAGGAGTCATAAGAAATCCTACCACAACCCTCTCTCAACCCGTGCCACAACCACCTTCAAACGCACCACCCCCTCTGATTTTTCCACCGCACTAACAACCATGACCAACCCCGAAACAATGATTCCCAACCCACATGAAACCACCAAACCCTTGATTTCAATTAATTTGAGTCACTGTGTAAAACTCACGCCGCTTAACTATGTCTCTTGGCGGTTTCAACTTATGAATATCCTCTTCGGGTACAGCCTATTTGGCTTTCTCGATGGATCAACCGCATCACCACCACCCACCATCACCGGTTCTGACAAAACAGAACAATCCAATCCCGCATACCTCTCGTGGCTCAAGCAGGATGGCTTGATCCTCGGGGCTCTAATGGGCACACTAAGTGCCACGGTTCAGG
This sequence comes from Silene latifolia, assembly GCF_048544455.1. Lineage (NCBI taxonomy): Eukaryota > Viridiplantae > Streptophyta > Magnoliopsida > Caryophyllales > Caryophyllaceae > Silene > Silene latifolia. The sequence goes on along the minus strand of NC_133537.1, from coordinate 8,979,434 downwards.
CACTAATCGTGCGTGCTACCTCCGCCAAAGAGGCATGGGACATACTCTCGAGCACCTATAACAATCCTTCTCGAGCCCATGTTCTTCAACTTAAAGAAAAATTAAACTCAATAGTCAAACCCGCTGATCAAAAGATCAGTGACTATATGAACACCTTCAAAACTTGTATTGATCAATTGGCTTTATTGGGTACAACCGTAGACCCTGATGACATAGTCTCGAAAATTCTTCGCGGGCTTAATTACAATTTATATAAACCAGTTATCGATGCCGTGAGAGCCCGTGACGATTCGATTTCTTTCGAGTTGCTTCACGAAAAGCTACTGCATCATGAAGTTCTCTTAGACCAACAACCACAATCTGATCTATTTCAACCTACTGCTAATGCCGCCTTTCGCCACAACAATAACTACCGTGGTAACAACCGTCAAACCACCAATACACCACAATACAACCCCGCTGCCACCCCAGCTTCCGCATCCACAGCTGCAACCCCACGTCCCTTTAAAGGCCGTTGTCAGTGGTGCCGACAAATTGGTCACGTTATTGCCTACTGCCCATACTTTCGCAAGCAATACCCACACATTACCTTCCCTGCCCCACCACCTCGTCAACACCAGCAAGCTCCCCAAGCCCACACGGCAACCACAGTCCCGCTCCCCAACCTTAACCCCAACCAGAATTATTTACTTGATAGCGGAGCATCGCATCATGTAACCCATGACCTCGATACACTCGCTCTCCATTCACCTTACTTTGGCCCGGATGACCTCGTTATTGGAGATGGCTCGACATTGGAAATTGCCAACATAGGTTCATTTCAATTACCTTCTTCTTCACTTAAGTTCACTAATGTTTTACATGTACCAAAAATTTCTCGTAATATATTATCTATATCGAAACTATGTCATGATAATAATGCATATGTGATTTTCTCATCAACGTCTTTTTTTGTTAAGGCAATTTCGACGGGCCAAACACTTCTCCAGGGCAAGGCTAAAGATGGAGTTTACGAGTTGAGCAACGCGCAACCAATGGCTTATTTAACCAAGAAAGGCTCAACTCAACTATCATGGCATCATAGACTAGGACATCCTACCTTTGATGTAATGAATTATATTAATAAAGATGCACCATTTCCTATTTCAAACTTTTCTTATTGTGACTCTTGTCAAATTAGCAAGAGCAAAAAGCTACCATTTGCGATATCCACGTTCAAAACCACGGCACCGTTAGAACTCATTTATTCGGACCTATGGACAAGTCCCATATTATCTCGCGAAAACTATAAATATTATGTCGTATTTGTAGACCACTTTAGCAAATACATATGGCTTTTTCCGCTTAAAAATAAGTCCGAAACCACACAAGTCTTTCTCCGTTTCAAGGCACTTGTTGAAAAATATTTCAACAAAACAATTAAACAATTCTTTTCCGATAATGGTGGAGAATTTCAGAAATTAAATCCCGAACTACTTAACAATGGCATAAGTCACTTTACTTCACCACCTCACACTCCCGAACATAATGGGTATGCCGAAAGACGTCATCGACACATAGTCGAAACGGGCCTCGCGTTACTAGCTCACGCCGGCCTCCCTACCAAATTATGGCCATTTGCTTTTAGTACGGCGACGTACCTTATTAATCGTCTCCCTACTAAAACATTACATGGTGATACTCCATACTTCAAACTACACAATACTAAACCTGATTATCACAAACTACACAACTTTGGATGCCTTTGTTATCCTTGGCTAAAACCGTATACAAAACATAAACTTGAATATCGGTCTAAACCTTGCATTTTTGTTGGCTATTCGTCCACTCAAAGTGCATTTCATTGTCTTGACCCCAAAACCAATAGAATTTATACATCTCGCCATGTCAAATTTATCGAGGACGAATTTGCATACCATCGACTACTTCAAAAGGAGCCACTAACATCAACACACAATGATCCCGATGAGTGGTGTTCTCTTGTTATACCTATATTACCTACCCCTACTTCGACACCATCAAATCCACTACAAACTCGACAATCCCGACATCCCATTCACACCACTTACTCTCGCAGACCAATTCCTTCAACAAATCCCTCCAACACCACGCCACAACTCCCTTCGACAACTCCCTCTAACACCACGCCACAACTCCCTCCGACAACTCCCTCCACCACCACGCAACAACACAATACCACCTCTCAAGTATCGACCCAACCTACCACTTCCACGCCTTCCACGCCTATCATCACACCGGCTCCACCTCTCCCAAATCGCACTGTCACTACTCGTTTAGATAATAACATACGCAAACCCAATCCTAAATATGCTAACCTTGCTCACACCATCCCTACGTCCACCTCGCTTCCCAAAACCGTAAAGCAAGCGCTCATTCTTCCCCAATGGCGTCAAGCTATGGAAAATGAATTTCAAGCACTCACCACTAACAAAACCTGGACACTCGTACCTCGTCACCCGTCTCAAAACATTATTGGCTGTAAGTGGGTCTATCGAGTTAAATATAATCCCGATGGATCCCTAAAACAATACAAAGCACGCTTAGTTGCTAAAGGCTTTCATCAACGACCGGGAATTGACTTTAATGAAACCTTTAGCCCCGTTGTTAAACCCACCACCGTCCGACTTATACTATCGCTTGCTGTCACTAATGCGTGGCCATTACGACAACTCGATATTAACAATGCCTTTCTTCAAGGCACACTAACTGACGATGTCTACATGTCCCAACCTCATGGCTTTGTCGACATATCTCAACCCGACTCTGTTTGCAAACTAAACAAGGCAATCTATGGATTAAAACAAGCTCCTCGAGCTTGGTACACCGAACTCAAGTCTTATCTTATCACCTTTGGCTTCAAACAATCTATTTCGGATTCATCGCTATTTCTTTTACAGACCAAGACGACATGTCTCTACATGCTTGTCTACGTTGACGACATAATAATCACGGGACCTAATCCTCACCAATTACAACAATTTATCACTCAACTTTCCAAACGATTTTCTCTAAAAGACCTAGGCCCACTCTCCTATTTTCTTGGAATAGAAGTGACACCAAACAACCTTGGTCTTCACCTCAATCAATCAAAATACATACATGACCTATTAGCTAAATACAAAATGTCAGAAGCAAAACCCAATGCTACGCCTATTGCCACTGACCACCATCTTGTCCGTGAAGATCACAAACCCATTCATGATCACTCTGACTACCGAGCAATAGTTGGGAGTCTTCAATACCTTTCTCTCACTAGACCAGACATTGCCTTTACAGTCAATCGTCTAGCTCAATTCTTGCACCACCCCACTATTACACATTGGACTGCCCTCAAACGCTTGCTACGGTATCTTCAAGGTACCTCCACTCACGGAATTCAACTATATCGCACCTCACCTCTTTGTCTTCATGCATTTTGTGATGCAGACTTTGCTGGTGATAAGGACTCATTCCTCTCTACCTCAGGCTATGTTATATACCTAGGTCGCAATCCTATCTCATGGTCCTCCAAAAAACAACGAGGACTAGCTCTATCCACAACTGAAGCAGAATTTCGCGCTGTCGCTGCAGTCACTGCTGAAACACTATGGCTTCGAAACTTACTTCTTGAACTTGGCATCACCATCACAAAGCCACCTGCTATTTATTGTGACAACATGTCGGCCACCTTATATGCCAAAAATCCAGTCTTCCACTCAAGAATGAAGCATATGGCCCTCTCATTCCACTTCGTTCGTGAACAACTTCAATTGGGAAACATGCGCATTCAACACATTGCAGGACAGGACCAACTCGCTGATGCACTTACCAAGCCCTTACACAAGACTCGATTCCTTACCCTGCGTGACAAGATTGGCCTTCGACCCCCTAAGTCCATCTTGAGGGGGAGTATTAACAATATTCTTTCTACAAATAAAGAGAAGATTACACAATCAATCAACTCCACAAATCAAGCAACACCAATCAGTCAATGATACTCTCAATATTGTAATTATAGACAATATAATGCATAGGCTCCCCTTTCTATCCTTATTTAGACTAGCATTCATCCTATATATACTTAGAGCTATAGCATTGTAAATTACATTCAGTCAATACACAATTACATCTTCTTTATACATCTGTCGTGGAATTGTTCATAATTTGACAAACTTGAGCTAAAGTGGTTTCACTGGTTACATATTTAGTTTTTTTGCTGGGCTTTTATGCAATAATGCTTTCAGGAGGAGAAGATGGCATTGATGGAAGAAGCAGCTAAAGTGACCAAAATAGTCTCTTGACCCTGTTACTCTGATGCATAAAGATGAGGTACATGCTTAGATTCTTTATAATCATGTAATTCTTCATGCATGCTCGGACTCTGATCCATGAATGATCCATTTTATTTTCGGTACAGGTGGGAAAACTGTCAGTGCTGTGGCGGGTGTTATAAATACGAGTACTAAATAGTTCGTGAAACTATTGTTGGAGCGTTAGCTTGTTTATAAACTATACTATTATGATAACAATGATTTTGGTACAATTTTTTTTCTCTTTGTAACTCTGTATTATACTTATTTTGTTTAGCTTTGAGACTTAATGTTAGATTTGTAATGACAACTCTATGTTTAAGATTGGTCTTGTAATTAATTATTATCTTAATAAAAACTTTACATTTAACAAAAATATTAATGGAAATATTTTTTTTAAAAAAAAATTAATTGAGAAATGGCTAAAGTGACTTATGGCTACGGTTTAATCTTAATAACCGTAGCCATAAGCCACTTTAGGCTACGGTTACTATCAATAACTGTAGCCATAAGTCACTTTTGGCTACGGTTCCTGACCGTAGCCATAACTACTTGATCTACGGCAACGCCTCGATTTACTACGGTCGAGGAACCGTAGCCAAAAGTCGTTTTTAACCGTAGCCAAAAGCCATTTTTGTACTAGTGCTACTCCGTCAAAATATACTCCAAAATGGATCCCGTCAAATACCTCTTCGAGAAACTCGTCCTCAACGGACGCCTAGCAAGATGGACCTTGATGCTCTCAGAGTTCGATCTCAAATACGTGCCTCTGAAAGTTATAAAAGGGCGCGCCGTTGCCGAATTCTTTGCAGAAAATCCCATCAATGATGCACAAACAATAGATACTTGGTCATTTCCAGACGAGGATATACTCCAAACCGACGTAGACTACTGGGACCTTTACTTTGATGGAGCATCAAACTTAAGAGGATTTGGAATAGGAGTGTTGCTCATTTCTTCTGAAGGCGAGCATACATCGATCTCTGTCAAACTCGACTTCGAGGTGACAAATAATGCTGCAGAATACGAAGCTTGTCTCATTGGACTACAATCGGCAGTGAGCTTAGGCATTAAAAACCTCCGAGAGCATGGGGATTCGTCCCTGATCATCAATCAAGTTACGGGATCTTGGAAAATCCGAAGCGAAAGTTTAGCACCTTATCAAGCCAGAATAGACCAAATTGCCCAATTCTTTGATCACGTGACCTATTTACACCTACCTCGAGAAGAAAATCAATTTGCATATGCTCTTGCAAAACTTGCATCTTTGATTAATATGCCAGATGACATGGTGGAAATGCCTTTATGTATCGAACGACGATCAGAGCCAGCTTATGTCCACCAAATCACCGATGAAGAGGAAATCACAGAGGAACCTTGGTTCCAAGCAATCCTAAACTTCAAGCTCAACGACACCTATCCACCGGATATGGACAAAAGGGGACAACGTGCTATACGCCTACTAGCTTCCCAATACGTTCTCATGCAAGAAGAGTTATACAAAAGAACCCCTCTTGGTGTAATCCTACGTTGCCTCGATCATTCACAGGCACGGAAAGTGATGGAAGAAGTCCATGATGGAGAATGTGGTCCTCACATGAGTGGGCCCATGATGGCAAAGAAAATCACACGTTTTGGGTATTATTGGACCACAATGGAATCCGATTGCATCAAATACGTAAGACATTGCCACAATTGCCAAATCTTCGGGAATGTACAGCATGTCCCTCCTTCATTACTCTATACGATGACATCTCCTAGGCCATTTTCTGCCTGGGGAATTGATATAATCGGGAAGATAACTCCAGCCGGAACAGGAGGTCACAGTTTTATCCTAGTGGCAATTGACTATTTCACCAAATGGGTAGAAGTGGCTTCCTACATTAGTCTCACAGCTAAAAATGTAGGAAAGTTCATACAAAACAACATCATCTGTCGATACGGTTGCCCACATGAGATCATTAGTGATAATGGATCACATTTCCAAGCTGAGACTGAGCAATTGCTAGCCAAGTACAAAATTAGGCATCACCACTCTTCGCCATATAGACCACAGAGTAATGGCGCGGTAGAGGCGGCAAATAAGAACGTTGTCACAATTCTCAAGAAAATGATTGACAACTATCGAGATTGGCCAAGCAAGATACCCTTTGCTTTATGGGGATATCGTACATCTGTTAGGACGCCCACTGGGGCCACCCCTTTCTATTTGACCTACGGCATGGAAGCTGTGCAGCCAGTCGAGTTAGAAATACCATCATTGCGTATCTTACTCGAAAGTCAAATCCCAGAAGCCGATTGGAAGAAGGGATAGATATGAAGAACTCATCCTCCTGGATGAACGTAGGCTACGCGCATTACATAATGTCCAAACATATCAAGCACTTATCAAACGAGCCTTCAATAAAAGGGTCAAGCCAAGGAACATCAAGGAAGGAGACTTAGTACTTAAGTCGATTAGAGCTCTTTTACCTGTCGATCCACGAGGAAAATTCAAACCTAATTGGGCTGGGCCATTTCTAGTCAAGTCCATACTTCCAGGGGGTGTGGTTAGAATCACAGACCTAGATGGGAATGAATTTGCCAACCCGATGAACCTTGACCAACTAAAGCGGTATTATGCCTAGAATAGGAACCAAACCTCACGTGTCGCTCTTGTGGCACTAAATAAACGGCCCCTGGCCAAGCTGAAAAAGCTAATGTCACCTTGCTCTTGCATTTTGACAATCTGTCATCCTCATATCATGAAATAAACTAAATTGCAACTTAAGAGTAAGTAAAAAGCTCATGCTTATTTTCTAAGTTCATTACAAGCTCTTGCTTAGAACAATTATTCTTTTATATTTACTCGAACTACGAGCAAGGGTTTGATTTCATTTTTCTAATGAATACGTAGGCAATCCTTCGCAGGATACAACCCATCAATTTTAAAATGTAAATAGAAGGACATTTGCAGTTGCATTTGGAATTCGACAAGAATAATAAATAGAAAATCACAACGGTTTCATAACCAATTAACCTCTTTTATTTCATTTTCTAATAATAATAATAGTACGTCACATAATAAAAATGCTAAAAAATAAAAATAGGCTAGGATTCTAAAAACCCCCACCTTCTTATTACAATAATAATAATAAAGACTTGGGCTATTCCTCCATTTTCCCTTTGCCCTTGTCATTTTTGTCATATTTCTTGTCACGACCTCGAGCCGGACGCTCTTGCGCCACTTCGGACCTAATCACCAACGGTCTTTCTCGTGGTCTAGCCTTCCCATTCTTGTCAATCACCTTGTCCATGGCAGGAGAGGTCTTCGGTTTCTTTGAAGGATGAACAACTCGAAACCCGGCTTCTTTCTCTCCCTCAGTCAGATGCTTCTCTTTCTCCTTTTCCACCTCACGCACCTTGTAGTCAACGGGCTCGCGCTTCCTCAATCTCTCGCGCTCCTCCGGAGTAGTAGCTTTCCTCCACCGCAGATAGGAGTCCGACACCCATAAGGCACTAACAGAAGAGTTCAAGAACCATACGTTTCTTTGAGCCCATTTAATGGCCCATTCCCTTCGACTCTCAGTAGTAAGCGCCACGTCGGTCTGCGGGACAGTGTCAAGATTCGGGATCGTCTGCTTCAGTCCAACCTGTCTCATCAACCTCTCCGGGAAGATGCATACTGATGCGTGTCATTTATATGATGTTTTACATCCTATTTTCCACGCATTTCAGAGCTCATTTGTGTAGTTTAAGCTACTATTCTCCCCATTTCCGTCTACTTTCGTGTTTTTGTACACTATTGCAGAAATGTGAAGAATTCAATGGAAATTGAGCTAAATCCGTCCCCGAGTATCTTGCATTGCATTTGACGTGAAGTATTCACTTAAGGAACGAGCTTGGTGCGCAATTCAAGGCCCAAAAGACAAATCCACGAGATTATAGAAGTCAAGTATCAGCTAAAGCAGTCGATCGACCAGTACCCTTAGTCGATCGACCAACTTGCGGGATCCAGAAGCTAATGTACACTGCTACTCAGTCGATCGACCGCCATGCTTAGTCGATCGACCACACCGCTACTCAGACGAGAATTAAAAGATCGAGGAATAGCAAGCCCATGATACATTAGGTTTTGGAATAATAGTTACGTATATTTCCTATATAACGTAACCTAGTTTACAGATACAATCATCAAGTTTTATCTAGTTTTTACCTCGCTTTACATTCAGTTTAGTTTTATCAAATAATTAGAGTTTGGGAAACTATTTCGCATTGGATTTTCGTTGTGCTTTCAATCATTCCGTTACAATCCTTCTGCAATTTCGGTATTCACTTACTCTTATTCCAGTTCATCTTTATTGCGTTGATAGTTTAGAATTACTAGTTATTTTCCCAAAACCGATTCATCGTTTATGTTAATTGTTTGTTCTATAATTTCAAGCATGAATTCCTCTGTCTACTTCATTAGTTTTATTGTTGTTATCATCCTTAGTATGAGTAGCTAAATAGTTTGTGCTAGGATGTAGGGGAATTATAGTGTAGGCGGCGTAGAATAATATAGACTGAAATCGCGTGTCAGTCGATCGACTGCCATACCCGGTCGATCGACTGACCACGTGAGGTTTACCTTCGTTTTAATTGATTTAAATGTTGTATTTGACGAATCGAGTGCACACGACTAGTTGAATGCTTAATATATGACTGACCCATTAGATCGAGAGATAGGGACAGTTGTTAGATCACCAATTAAAATGACTAAACTATGCTGGGATCGAAAGATAGGTAAAGTTTAGATTATAAGTCACTTTTCAGGACGAAAGTCAGTATTAGTGATATTAGGGACTTATAGCGTGATCGAAAGATGCTATTTGTTAAGAGTGGGCCGAGAGGACCTCTTTGTTTCCCGCCTCATGTGTTTGATTTAGACCCATTTAGTATGCTGCCGCCGAAACTATAGTGAACCGACCATCCTAGTACCTCCTTTTATATTTGATTTCATATATTTCACTAGTTTACATTTCTTTTACTGCTATTAGTTTTAGACCAAATCCAATCAAACCCCCACTTTATTGTTACCTTAGACTGAAATTAAACAACTAGAAATTACGTCTGCCTCTCTGTGGTTCGACCCGACTGCCGCTAGCTATAGCTGTAGTTGGAGATTATAAATTTATTTTTGACACCTCACAACGGGTATCAAATTTTGGCGCCGTTGCCCGGGAGGCAATTGTTCTAATTTTTAGTTGTTTTATTTTTAGTCTTTCTTAGTTTAAGGGACATCCGTTCCTTAAACTTTTCTTATATTATTTTTGTAGTTTCTTCTTATGCGCAGGTCACAGGGTGGTGAACTATTACCGTTTGATCCTGAGATTGAGAAATCCTTGCGTGAGTTGAGACGATCACAAAGGGTATTACCGACAGAGGAAGAGCCGAGTACTCACAAGCTTTTTACGAGAACGAGTTGTTCGAGGAAGATCCACCTACATCTCCTGCTTCTATTTCTTCAATCGAGACAGTCACTTCTCCAGAAATTCCAGTCATGGTGAAGAAGCAACTATAGCAAGTCATTCGAGCCGACACCGCGAATCTCTACAAAGGATTCGAACTACCAGGGGAGGCAAGAAAATTCGAGCCAAAGCCTTCCTATATTAACTTGGTTGAGAGAAACCAGTTCGGGGGAGCTGCAAATGAAGATGCAGCCAAGCATATGGAGATTTTTATCGATTATTGCTGCTTCATACCCCCGCCAGCCAGTGTGACCCAGGACCATATAAAAGAAACTATGTTTATATTCTCACTCCGCGATGCTGCGAGGGAGTGGTATAGAGATCTGGACCGAGCCGCTTATGGGATCACAGACTGGAATTCTTTGGCCTTGACATTCTACAAGAAATACTTCTCTGCCTCGAAGACGAATGCCATTAGAGCTTAGATCACGAGCTTTAAACAAGGGCCGGATGAGAACTTCCATAAAGCATGGGTCCGATTTAAGAAGCTGGTGCGAACCATTCCGCACCACGGGTTCGAAAAATGGAGCTTGTGTAATCAGTTCTATAACGGGCTGTATGACGATCAGATGGCTATTTTGGATGCTGCAGCCAATGGCCGATTTGCTGAGAATATGGGAGAAACTAAGGGGTGGAAGATCATCGATGATTTGGCCACTCATAAGGCTGAATATGGGAATTCCAGGGGAAATCAAAGGAGAGCTGCTGAATCTTCTTCAGTAGCTGCATTAGAGGCTCTCACGGCGAGGTTTGACAAATATGAGTTGGGAGGAGCTTCAAAAGGAGGGATGTACCATGTTAATGCTGTTTCAGACGGTCCTTTCGTCTGTAGAAGATGTGGAGCTGAGGGACATGTTTCAGAAAATTGTCCTAGTCCCTTCGAGTCTTGTGCTGCCTTTCAACATTATAGGTAGACAAACACGTACTATGAGCCAAATGTCCACCCAAACTTGAGGTGGAGTAGCCAGAACGTCCTGAATCCGACTCAACCTCCACAGCAGCAGCAAGCTTATGTGCCCCCTCATCATAAGCAACAACAATATCAGAAACCTCCCTATGTGCCGCAGCAGCAACAATCCCAAAATTTTGAATTTACCGAGTTGAAGAACTTATTGCTGAAGGAATCCCAAGCTAGAGAGGCCGGGATGAAGCTACTAGAGAGCCAAATTGCTCAATTGGCTAGCAAGAGTACCACTCGAGCTCCGGGGCACTTACCGACTCAAACTGATCAGAAAGAGACCCTAAATGCCATCACTTTGAGGAGCGGGTCTACCCTGGAGGGGCCTGCTATGATTGAGGATGCCCCTGCAAAAGATAAGGCGGAACCGAGTCGAAACAAAGCTGTAACGAAAGATAGCAAGAAAAAGACGTCTACCAGGTATGTCAGTCGATTGACTGATGTACCCGGTCGATCGACTGAAGTGCGGGTTACAACAGCTTCTGGAACTGTAGATCTCAATCGATCGACTGAGCAAGGTGGTCGATCGACTGAGACCGCTGCTGATATTGAGAAATTTCGTCCTCTGATGCCCGACAACTTGAGGGATCACTTGTTTCGAGGTACGACCGCCTCGAAAATATTGGGGCAAGACCCGAGTGCTGATGGGTCAGTCCCGGTTCCGAAGTTCGACCCAATGTCGATCAATGGCTCACATTTGAGACGGTCTGAGGAGGGGTCAAGCTTCAACAAGGAAAAGGTGGTGGACTTTCAGCCTAAGTCCACGGATGCCGGCATGCGAGATTTAGAGGAGAGGGCCAAGTTACTACTTACAGTCCCCTATCCGGAGAGACTAGTGCCGACGAAGGAACATGTATCTTTCAATAAATTTGAAAAAGTTATTCGTAGCTTGAATGTACAAGTGTCTGCCTATACTAAATTCATGAAACAACTCTTGTCTAAGAAAAAGTCACTTGAAACTGTGCATACTGTCGCATTAACTAAAGAGTCATGCTCTTATTTGTCTCATACTGCACCCCTTAAGCTAGAAGACCCGGGTAGTTTTTCAGTCCCGTGTAATATTGGCACCTTTTCTATTGAGAAAGCCTTATGTGACCTAGGAGCCAGTATAAGTGTAATGCCCTTGAGTCTTGCTAGAAAGCTCAAATTGACTAGGTTTGCAGTGACAGACATGACAGTACAGATGGCTGACCGATCTGCGGTCCAGCCAATAGGAGTCTTGGAAGACATCCCCGTGAAAATAGGGAAGTTCTTATTCCCTGTTGACTTTGTGGTGCTTGATATGCCCGAAGATGCCCACATTCCCATTATTTTGGGTAGACCATTCCTGCACACTGCTGGTGCAGTCATAGATGTTGGTTCGGGTACTTTGCCCTTTAAAGTAAGGAAGCATTCCATTGTTTTTGCCCAACCTGCTAAGAAGAAAGACCCCATGTGGCCTGTAACTTGTAATACAGTTTCTGAAAAGAAATCTTATTTTACACTTCCTGATAAGCCTGTCTCTATTTCTACTCCTGTTGTGACACCTCCGCCCCAGATTGGGAGCAAATTGGAGGAAGATTTATCTGTTTCTGATATTGCAAGAGCTGGTTTGGGGAGGGAAGAGCTGCAAGTTACTCCAGCTGCGAAGGAGCCAATCATTTCACGAGGCGGTCTTAGTTGACTTAGCTATGGCACTGATGAGGAAGTTGATGACGAGCCGGTCAAAGGAACGGAGTCCGACTTGGATTCTGACGAGCTGGAGGAGGTCACTGATTGGGGAGATGATGAAAGTATTGATCCGTTGAGCCATATGGATGCTGAAGCTAAGAAGGGTGCAACTAAGAAGATGAGCACCGTTGAGGCTACCTCTAGTAGCCAGAAGCCGACCAAGTGGGCCATACCGTGGCCGTTCTTGATCAACTATTAGTTGATCAACTGCATTATCAAACATTTACTTTATTGCTTTTAAGACTATTTACCGTATTTTGTGTGCGCGAGACTTCGCATTTAATAAGCTTGCTTAGGTTTTTTTACGCACTTTGGACTTTACTTTGGGTTTTGCGCAATTTTGGGCGCGTATTATTGTGCATTTGCAGGTTTTTAGACCTCATTAGCTCAAGTTATTGAGCTAATACGAAGAAATACGAAGTTACAGCAGTATCTTCAGTCGATCGACTGCCATCTATGGTCGATCGACTGAGTTGCGCATCTCAGGAGTTTCTGTTCCTGTTCACTTTGGTCGATCGACTGCCATATATGGTCGATGGACCACCGTCGCTGCTGTACCTGTTCACGACCTTTCCCCTGCTGTTTTGGGTCGTTTTGCGGGATTGAGGGAGTTTTCTACTCTATTTTATTTCCCAACTCATTTCTGATTTCTTTCATTTTCGTCACTTTGCACAAAAATATCGCTTCTTTATTGCTTTCTCGCTTTTATGCGTGGTACTTTGTTTGTCTTTTCAGGTACTTATTAGTAGCACTGCTAGCTACTGAAACCTCCTAGCTCACGCTGGTTTGGGGAGGTTTCCTTTGCTGCGCTTAAAGTCTTGTGAGTTCCCGATTTTCTACTTCTTGTCATATTTATTTATTTCATTTTACGCAAATTCCCGTTTCTCTTTTCTTCATTATATGATTTTGCACAATGGGGACATTGTGCGATTTGGTTTGGGGAAGGGTTTTGCGTCGCATTTCATTTGCTTGCATTCACGTTTACATTTTGTTTTGCGTTGTTATTTCATTTCCATATATATATATATGCAGAAAATCCAAAAAAATTGAAAATTTTCAAAAATTTCGAAAAAATGCACGTTTATTTTAGCATATAGGTCGAGTCGGAACGGTAGTATTTCAATGATGACATTGCATTTGCATCTGTTTTTGCCTAAGCCTTGCTAATTGACATGTTATTAGTAGAATTATATGCATAATCTACGAGTTTTCGTTAAATTTTTTGCTGAACTTTAAACTTGACTTTGATTTTTGGCAAACTACATCATTTTCTGAGGTTTAGAGCTTATAACTGGTGTCGTTTATGACCAGTTTATCTAGGAATGTGAGTAGTACTCCTTATGAGACATGTTTCCTTAATGTGCATAAATATGAACTTAATCTGCTTAATACCTGTATGCATTCGGTTTGTGGTTTGTTGACACATGTGGTAGAGGTTTCCCTTTTCTCATTTTACCCATGAGCCCCACACTGCCAAAAATAGTCTTTTTGTCCCGTTGACTACATCCTACATTTAGCCTGCCCTTGTCAAGGTAATAGTTTTGTTGTTGGGATTGTCACTTTGTTTTTGGTAGCCTTTTGCTCGATTGAGATGTTGTTGGGGGAATGAAAAGAAAGGAAAGAAAGAAAAGAAAGATGAAAAACAATTATTCGAAAAAAAAAGAAAAAAAAAACAGAGAGAAAAAAAGAGTTATGTACTGTTCAAAGCAGTCGATCGACTGCCATTCGTGGTCGATCGACTGGGTTCCGAAAGAAAATCAATTCGCATAATTCAAAATCCTTACTTAATTGGCGATTTTTGCTCCCATGTTGCATTTATATCTTATGGGGAGTTGATTGATTTAGTTTTATGGAGATTGCGAGATTTGTGCTAATCATTAGCACCGGTTTTATTGAAGTTTGAGCAAGAAGTTTGATGTTGCCATATGGTTCCGTTTTGGTACTAGCTTGATCACCTGTACCTCCACTTTTCCATAAATGTTTTGCCCTCTTCTTACCCATACCGCACATATCCCATATTTACCTCGGCATGTGTCATGGTCATTTGTTGGTTGGAATGCATATGTACGGTTGTAGAGATCACTTTCATATTTTATTGCAGGCATGTTCTTATAGGTCGTAGTTAGGTGAGAGTCTCTACAAAATGAATTCTTTCTATCCTTTTATATATTCACCTGTGCATATGTGTGATATGAGCGACCCGTGAGAGCCCGTTTTGATAAGTCTCTATGGTTGACGGTTCAGCAGTTTTTAACGACTTTATAACTCGTTTGCATGATTTACATTGCTAATTGATTGTTAGTTACTGCATTAAAATGGTTTAGGCTATTCAGTTTGTAATTCGCTCTGAGATTGAACTCGTTCCATTAGGTCATTAGATCGAGTCTTGTTCTTGCTTGGGGACAAGCAAGGGTTTGGTTTGGGGAAGTTTGATGCGTGTCATTTATATGATGTTTTACATCCTATTTTCCACGCATTTCAGAGCTCATTTGTGTAGTCTAAGCTACTATTCTCTCCATTTCCGTCTACTTTCGTGTTTTTGTACATTATTGCAGAAATGTGAAGAATTCAACGGAAATTGAGCTAAATCCGTCCCCGAGTATCTTGCATTGCATTTGACGTGAAGTATTCACTTAAGGAACGAGCTTGGTGCTCAATTCAAGGCCCAAAAGACAAATCCACGAGATTATAGAAGTCAAGTATCAGCTAAAGCAGTCGATCGACCAGTACCCTTAGTCGATCGACCAACTTGCGGGATCCAGAAGCTACTGTACACTGCTACTCAGTCGATCGACCGCCATGCTTAGTCGATCGACCACACCGCTACTCAGACGAGAATTAAAAGATCGAGGAATAGCAAGCCCATGATACATTAGGTTTTGGAATAATAGTTACGTATATTTCCTATATAACGTAACCTAGTTTACATATACAATCATCAAGTTTTATCTAGTTTTTACCTCGCTTTACATTCAGTTTAGTTTTATCAAATAATTAGGGTTTGGGAAACTATTTCGCATTGGATTTGCGTTGTGCTTTCAATCATTCCGTTACAATCCTTCTGCAATTTCGGTATTCACTTACTCTTATTCCAGTTCATCTTTATTGCGTTGATAGTTTAGAACTGCTAGTTAGTTTCCCAAAACCGATTCATCGTTTATGTTAATTGTTTGTTCTATTATTTCAAGCATGAATTCCTCTGTCTACTTCATTAGTTTTATTGTTGTTATCATCCTTAGTATGAGTAGCTAAATAGTTCGTGCTAGGATGTAGGGGAATTATAGTGTAGGCGGCGTAGAATAATATGGACTGAAATCGCGTGTCAGTCGATCGACTGCCATACCCGGTCAATCGACTGACCACGTGAGGTTTACCTTCGTTTTAATTGATTTAAATGTTGTATTTGACGAATCGAGTGCACACGACTAGTTGAATGCTTAATATATGACTGACCCATTAGATCGAGAGATAGGGACAGTTGTTAGTGTTGGAGTTAGTGTCCTCCACAATAGTGCGTTAACATAATAAATCTCATTAATAGAATATCATCAGATATTTAATTATTTGATCCTCGTCAGTTGATTAACGTAAATCGATAACGGTTGGCTGACTAGAGTTTGACGTTATTGTCGTGAGACGGCGGTGATCAACTGACCCCTTTCGGTCACACCTAAAGGAACGAACCCCAATTGATAACTAATTAATTGTATGATATACAATTCATTTAGTCCCTTGATTTATCGACTAAGAGGTTAGTCGATTATTATTAGAGAGATTTCGAGTTGCGAACTCGAGGAGCGGCAGTTATTATTTAATTATGCGATAATTAAATAATAAGTTTTGGGAAACGGGTTTTAGTTAATTAACTGTTAATTTACTAAAATTGTACTAATTGATTAATGTGATTAATATTAGTACGTAAATAATATGTGTAGTGGTACACGTATATTTACGGAGTGAATTGGACGAATTTATTATGGAAGCATTTAAACATGATACGATGTTTAAAATGAAAATTACACGGATTTGTGCGACAAATATAAAAACCAACATGGAGCCGTATATGGTCATGTGGACCGTGTAAAATAAGTGTAATGGATGATTACTCACATAATCATTTTACCTTATTTTGTACACTACCATAATATATGTCTTATACTACATTTTGCATGTGATGTAAGATAAAAATATAAAACAAAAATTGTCCACTAGAGCACCAACCCACCCGCCACTTCCTTTCCCAATTCTACACTCCATATATTTGGTCATTTGTTCACTCTACCTCTCTTACACAATTCATTATTTTGCATGTGAACAAAACCTCTTCCATCTCTCTACAACATTTCTCTAGTATACAATTATTACTAAGAATAGTTAGTAATATTACTAGTATTATTATCAAGGGCACATATTAATAAGTTACTAGTTCATACTTATTAATATTGTTGGGTAGTTCTTGGGTGCTACTTGGAGGAGACTTTCTATTTGAAGGTTTTTCAAGGAGGATCATCCATATCATTTTAGCTCAAGAACAAATTAGTAAGGAGAACTAATTTGTGCCCATTTTACCTCATATTCAATGTAAGGAAATTGTTTTTCCTTATACTTTGTTTTTATGCTTTCATATTAGCATGCATGTTACATAGATCACATTAACAACAATTTATGAGATAAATTTATTTTATTAGAGAGTCTAATAAGGATCTATTATCTTTCAAGTGGTATCAGAGCTAAGGCTTGTAATTTGCATGTTGATTTTAAGCATTTTAATGAATTATGAGATAATTAGTAAAAACTCAAAAATTGTGTTAGAAGAGGTTTTAGCACAAAATTTTTGGGACATGCATACCTACTGATCTCAATAGGTTTGTGGAATTTTTTGGTGATTTGTGAAGTAATTTTGCTAATTTTAATGATTTTTGGTAGAAAACCGAGTCAAAATGTCGCATTTTAGTGAAAAATTGACTAAAATTAGTTAAATGTTGATTCGGTACATGGCTTTTTTATGGTAGTTCATGCATGTTTTCTACTGATTGTATGCAAAAAATTGAAGGTTGGTTCGAATTTTTGCATGTTTATTGATTTTTTGAGTAAAAAGTCGATAAAAGTCAAATTAATTAATCATAATTTCGAATTTTTGGATTATGCCCATGATAAATTTATGTACATTTAAAAATATTATTTAAATGTCAAAAGTGATTTTGCATGTGTGTTTTCACTTTGTTTTGATGTTTATTGGTTTTAGTGGTTAAAAACCGATAAATATCGATCTTTTTCTTCACAAAATTTATCCGGAATTTTTGGGCAATTTTTATGACTTTTTGGTGTTCTTGGGAGTGTTCCAGAATACTAAAAATTTTTGTTTCAATTGTTTGGGTAATTTTTCAATTATTTTGGATTTTTACTTAAATATTATGATTTTACCGATTAAATTAGCAAAATATCACCAAATCAAACTAATTATTTATCATAAAATTAGTGAGGACTAATTTTGAGGTTCAAAACAGTTTGGACAATTAGTTTGGACTTAAATGAGATTTAAGAGTTAATTATTGATTTTTACATGTTAAAAATCGATTAAATCCACAAAAAAAAAAACCGAGATGGATACCAATGAATGATAGGTAGGGCGATTTTGGCATCATATTTACAGCATTTTAAGCATATTTATTTAAGTTGAATGAATGATTGTCATTTATTTAAAGTATTTATCTTTTGTACCTAGTATGGCCTAGTTTATTTTTAATCGTTATTACCCGAAATGAATGGGAATATCGATTTGTTTGTAATTAAATACGATCTCGTATCGTCGGTTTGTAATTAATTAATAGTTTTATTCATTTTATTAATTAATGTATAATAGGAATAGCTATGTAATTCATTAGTAATAGTTATTTTACCGGCGTTTCCAAAAGATGGATTACAACGAGACGGAGTCTATTTTTGGAAGGTGTTCCAAATCCCACAAGGAAGAGCCACTTATGGAATGAAGAGGCAAGGGACCAAGGAGTTGGTTTCCGAAATGTAATAGACTAGTTTTTATTAACTAGGAGGCCATACTAGGATTTATTCATATGCTTACATGTTTGCTTGTTTTATTTTCGCGCATGCCAAAATCGCCATTCACATGCATATTCTTTTTCGCGATTGTCAATTCACGTCATTTATATTCACCGAATTAATTCACTTATAAGGAATTTATGACTAAATTGACAAGATCTCTCACATAACTAAAATTGAGATTAGCCTTACCAATTAGTAACACCTATGAATCTCTTGTTCATTAGAGCCACGCTCGCCCAAGCGAGGTGTTCTCTTTTTACCTTGGGTAAGTAGGGTGGTAAGCGGTTATCACATGCCAAAATTGGTTGGACTCAACGGGATATAAGACGGTCTTGTGTTCCGGGGCTAGTAGATGAATTTGAGGAAATTTGTCGACCAAGAGTTCTAGAGGTAGAATTAGTCAATGTGACTTACCGAATTTACGCAATTATGGGATGTTTCGCCCAAGCGATGCTCATTTTTGTTTAATATTTGGGTCTTGGAATCATTTATATAATTTAGTGGGAGGTCATTATATAAATGCTAAAACTTGCTAAACATGTTTTTACAAGTAATTTTTATAACAATGAATGTTAATTTTTCCTTTTTGTTGTAGCATTTTAATTCGCAATGGCAACTTCATCAACTCCATCGACTACTTCACTAGGCAAAGATTCATGGCTAAGGTCCGTAATGGACAAATGTATTTTAAAAGATGACGGTAGTAACTTTCTTGAATGGGAATCCAACATCAAAAGTGCCGCGTTGTCCGACAATGTGCTCACTTACTTGACCGATGCTCCTCCTATCGAGCCCGGTGCAAGAGCTTCATCGGCGGTGCGGACCGCCTATGATGACTATGTGAGGATGTTGAATGATATCAAGAATGTGTTGATATGGTCAATATCGCCAAAACTCAAGCTTTCATGCATTTCTTTAAATGCTTACGAGATATTCACTCGTATGATCACTATGTTTTCACAAACTCCTAAAGTCCGTCAATACGATGCGGCGGCACGCTTCTTTGAAGCTAAGCTTGAGAGGGGCCAAAAGGTTGGTCCCCATGTCCTTAAAATGGTCGAATATGTTGACATCCTAGAGCGTCTAGGGTGTAAGATTCCTAAAACTCTTGTGGTGGATCGAATCCTTCACTCACTCCCCTCCAAGTTTGCCCACTTTAGGGTAAACTACAACATGAATGACATGGATAAGAGTTACCATGAAATTCATGCACTCCTCTCCCAAGCGGAGAGGGATATGGAGGCTAGTGGGAGTGAAAAGGGAGATGTTTTAACCATGAAGTTAAAGAACATGTCTCTTGGAGTCAAGAAAGGAAAGGGAAAAGAAAAGTCCCAATTCAAGAAATCGTCAAAGAAAATTGACAAGGGAAAGGGGAAGGTCGTTGAGAATGGCAATCCCAAGGCAAAAAGTGTCAAGCTCTCCGAGGCCGAATGTTTCCATTGTAATGGGAAGGGGCATTATAGGAGGAGTTGTCCCAAATACTTGGAGGATCTCAAGGAAGGGCGTGTGACGCCTATTGGTATGATTTCCTCTCTCTATGTGATAGACGTTAATTATGCTTGTACTTCCACTTGGGTACTTGATACCGGATGTGGCTCTCACCTTTGTAACCATTTGCAGGGTATAAGGGACGTGCAAGCACTAGCAAAAGGTGATGTGGATCTCCGCATGGGCAATGGAGCTAGAGTAGCCGTCGTTGCCGTAGGGACCTATGTGCTCACTTTAGCTAGTGGTTTAGAGTTGTATTTAAATAAGTGTTATTTTGTACCAACTTTAACTAAGAACATCATCTCCATTTCCGCGTTAGACGCGGAAGGCTTTTGTTTTATGATTAAGGACAAGTGTTGTACTTTTTCTTTAAATGATGTGGTTTATGGCAAGGCCATTTCAATTGGAGGCATTTATGTTTTAAATGATGTTAATGACGTTTATCATATGGAAACTAAAAAGCTCAAAAAGGGTGATCCAAACGAATCCTACCTTTGGCATTGTCGTTTAGGCCACATAAACGAAAGACGCATTAAGAGACTTGCTTCATCAAAAGTGCTCAAACCATTTGGTTTCGAATCTTATGGTACATGCGAGTCTTGCCTTTTAGGCAAGATGACTCGTGCACCTTTTGCGGGAAAAGGGACACGAGCTAGTGAGGTTTTGGCTCTCATACACACGGATGTGTGTGGACCATTAACCATCACCGCTAGAGGAGGTTTTCACTACTTCATTACTTTTACTGATGACTTAAGTAGATATGGGTATGTCTACTTAATGAAGAACAAAAGTGAAGCCTTTGACAAGTTCAAAGAGTTTCAAAAAGAAGTAGAGAACCAATTGGATAAAAAGATAAAGACTCTACGGTCCGATCGTGGTGGTAAGTATCTAAATATTGAATTTGATTCACACCTAAAAGATTGTGGTATAGTATCACAATGGACTCCTCCTGGCACACCGCAACTTAATGGTGTGGCCGAAAGGAGAAACCGAACTTTACTTGATATGGTTCGGTCAATGATGAGTCTAACTGAGCTTCCTAGTTCATTTTGGGGTTTTGCACTCTTGTCTCAGATTTTCACTAAATCGAAGCCCGACTAAAGCGGCCGATAAGACTCCATATGAGATATGGACAGGGAGAGTCCCTCATTTGTCATTTATGCGTATTTGGGGTTGCGAAGCGTACGTTAAGATCAAGTCGACAATAAGCTTGCACCCAGTGTCGACAAATGTCTTTTTGTAGGATATCCAAGGGAAACACGTGGCTATTACTTCTACAATAAACACGAGAACAAAGTGTTTGTGGCTCGTGATCTTTGTCTTCCTAGAAAAGGAATTTATTTCTAGGAGACAGAGTGGGAGAAAATTTGAACTTGAAGAAGTTCGAGAGCCACAAACCGAGAATGAGGTAGAGGAGAACGTGGGGAAAGCATTCCCTCTTCCTCCGAAACGGTAATTATTCCTAGAAAGTCAAGTAGGATTTCTAATCCACCTGATCGCTACCTTGGTAACATCGAAGAGGATGGTGTTTTGTTACTTCTTGAGAGTAATGAACCCACTACCTACAAATCGGCCATGTCTAGTCCCGACTCCTCGCTTTGGCTAGAAGCCATGCGGTCCGAAATGGATTCCATGTACGAGAACCAAGTATGGGACTTGGTGGATTTACCTGAGGGAGTGCGACCTCTTCAGTGTAAATGGATATACAAAATTAAACTCGGCGTGGATAAACATGTGGATGTTTATAAAGCTAGATTGGTGGCAAAAGGTTTCACCCAAGTTCATGGTTTACACTATGACGAAACCTTCGCTCCAAATGCTATGCTAAGGTCCATTAGGATAATCTTAGCGGTTGCCGCATTTCATGATTATGAGATTTGGCAAATGGATGTCAAAACCGCCTTCTTGAATGGGATTCTAGAAGAAGAGGTGTACATGATACAACCCGAAGGTTTTGTGGATACATCTAACCCTAAGAAGGTGTGTAAGCTCAAGAAGTCCATTTATGGTCTTAAGCAAGCATCTAGGAGTTGGAATCATCGCTTTGATCATGTCATTAAACAATACGGTTTCACTAGAAGTGTGGAAGAACCGTGTTTATACATGAAGTTTAGTGGGAGTAAGGTTGTATTCCTTGTCCTATATGTGGATGACATATTGCTCATTGGGAATGACATTCCATCGCTCGCTTCCGTTAAGGAGTGGCTAGGGAAACACTTCCAAATGAAGGACTTGGGAGAGGCACAACGAATCTTAGGTATCCGGATCTATAGGGATAGGTCCAAGAGGATACTAGCATTGAGTCAAGAAGCTTATATTGACAAAGTTCTTGACCGGTTCAATATGAAAGACTCCAAGAGAGGATTTCTACCTATGGGCCAAGGGATTACTTTGAGCAAGTCACAGTCTCCCTCTACCCCTAAGGAAATTGAACACATGAAGACCGTCCCTTATGCTTCCGCTGTTGGGTCTATCATGTATGCTATGATTTGCACTCGTCCCGACGTTGCGTATGCCTTGAGCATGACAAGTCGGTATCAAGCCAAGCCTGGTGAGAGTCACTGGATAGCCGTAAAGAACATCCTTAAGTACTTGAGAAGAACTAAGGATTCGTTCTTAGTGTTTGGAGGAGAAACCGAGTTGTGTGTAAGAGGTTACACGGACGCAAGTTTCCAAACCGATCGGGATGACATGAAATCCCAATCCGGCTACGTGTTTATGCTAAATGGAGGAGCCGTTTCTTTGGAAGAGCTTCAAGCAAAGTGTTACTGCGGATTCTACAACAGAGGCTGAGTACCTTGCGCGTCGAGGTGCGAAGGAAGTTTGTTTGGATTAGGCAATTCATGGAGGGGCTAGGAGTAGTCCATTCCGCCAAAGATCCTATCACTCTATATTGTGATAAAAGTGGAGCTATTTTTCAAGCCAAAGAGCCTAAGTCTAGTAACAAATCTAGACACATTGAAAGGAAATACCATGTAATTAGAGATTATGTGGAAAGGAAGGAAATTGACATTTGTAAGGTTGGGACGAGATGACAACATTGCGATCCTTTAACCAAGCCTTTATCAAAGGCCAAGCATGATGGTCATGTCGTCTCTATGGGATTGAGACGAGTACCAGATTTTCTTTAGATTATGGATATGTAATAATTGGATAGTGTATCTTTTATTATATATATGATAATCACATTCATTGTTTTCGTATTAATTCTTTTATGAATTTTTATTTAGTGTGACTAAATTTTAATACCTTGTTTATCTGAATAAGTTGTGGAGACAATGTTGAACACTATTCAAGTGAATAAGATGAACATTGTATTTTGTCCCTAGTCACTTAATGAGGTGACGTCTCGGAGTGACTAGATTGTGAGTCGATTGATGGTTGTTCAACACCATAAGGTCATATGTGATGACTGGTCGATTACATAGGCAGAGTGTGTGACACTTTGCCGGACAGTGACCATTTAGAGAGTCCCTAAGTTCTATTATAGACGCCTGGTCGTGGCGGGGATCTCTAAGATGTTCTAATGAGTCGATTCTTTTGACTGGAGACTATTATCTCGAGCAGTGCGGTCTCGAGTGACTTTGGTTTTTGTCCTAGGTCGTGCCGTGAAAGGAGGCCAAAAGGGCATTTACTAGGTCATGGTGAGCTGTATTGTGCAATAGGATAGATAGGGCATACAAGAATTGTCCACCCACGTTGGGTAACTATATCTCAAGGCCACTCGAGGAGTTAATGACTACAAATGCGTGGCCACGCTCGGAAGTAATCTGTGAGAGATTTTTCCGGTCAGGTAGTCACACTCCCGATCGAGAAAACCACTCGCGATGTGTTCATGTGCAAGTGCGACCTGAAAGACACCTTGCATTGAGTGGGAGATTAAAACGGACAAGAGAATTGGTAGCGCACACCTTGTGTCGGACAAGTGGGAGATTGTTGGAGTTAGTGTCCTCCACAATAGTGCGTTAACATAATAAATCTCATTAATAGAATATCATCAGATATTTAATTATTTGATCCTCGTCAGTTGATTAACGTAAATCGATAACGGTTGGCTGACTAGAGTTTGACGTTATTGTCGTGAGACGGCGGTGATCAACTGACCCCTTTCGGTCACACCTAAAGGAACGAACCCCAATTGATAACTAATTAATTGTATGATATACAATTCATTTAGTCCCTTGATTTATCGACTAAGAGGTTAGTCGATTATTATTAGAGAGATTTCGAGTTGCGAACTCGAGGAGCGGCAGTTATTATTTAATTATGCGATAATTAAATAATAAGTTTTGGGAAACGGGTTTTAGTTAATTAACTGTTAATTTACTAAAATTGTACTAATTGATTAATGTGATTAATATTAGTACGTAAATAATATGTGTAGTGGTACACGTATATTTACGGAGTGAATTGGACGAATTTATTATGGAAGCATTTAAACATGATACGATGTTTAAAATGAAAATTACACGGATTTGTGCGACAAATATAAAAACCAACATGGAGCCGTATATGGTCATGTGGACCGTGTAAAATAAGTGTAATGGATGATTACTCACATAATCATTTTACCTTATTTTGTACACTACCATAATATATGTCTTATACTACATTTTGCATGTGATGTAAGATAAAAATATAAAACAAAAATTGTCCACTAGAGCACCAACCCACCCGCCACTTCCTTTCCCAATTCTACACTCCATATATTTGGTCATTTGTTCACTCTACCTCTCTTACACAATTCATTATTTTGCATGTGAACAAAACCTCCTCCATCTCTCTACAACATTTCTCTAGTATACAATTATTACTAAGAATAGTTAGTAATATTACTAGTATTATTATCAAGGGCACATATTAATAAGTTACTAGTTCATACTTATTAATATTGTTGGGTAGTTCTTGGGTGCTACTTGGAGGAGACTTTCTATTTGAAGGTTTTTCAAGGAGGATCATCCATATCATTTTAGCTCAAGAACAAATTAGTAAGGAGAACTAATTTGTGCCCATTTTACCTCATATTCAATGTAAGGAAATTGTTTTTCCTTATACTTTGTTTTTATGCTTTCATATTAGCATGCATGTTACATAGATCACATTAACAACAATTTATGAGATAAATTTATTTTATTAGAGAGTCTAATAAGGATCTATTATCTTTCAGTTAGATCACCAATTAAAATGACTAAACTATGCTGAGATCGAAAGATAGGTAAAGTTTAGATTATAAGTCACTTTTCAGGACGAAAGTCAGTATTAGTGATATTAGGGACTTATAGCGAGATCGAAAGATGCTATTTGTTAAGAGTGGACCGAGAGGACCTCTTTGTTTCCCGCCTCATGTGTTTGATTTAGACCCATTTAGTATGCTGCCGCCGAAACTATAGTGAACCGACCATCCTAGTACCTCCTTTTATATTTGATTTCATATATTTCATTTGTTTACATTTCTTTTACTGCTATTAGTTTTAGATCAAATCCAATCAAACCCCCACTTTATTGTTACCTTAGACCGAAATTAAACAACTAGAAATTACGTCTGCCTCTCTGTGGTTCGACCCGACTGCGCTAGCTATAGTTGTAGTTGGAGATTATAAATTTATTTTTGACACCTCACGACGGGTATCACATACCATGAATTCCAAGCCAGGAATGCGCACAGATCGGTTAGGATCCAAGGAAGATACTCCAGTGACAGATTTGAGATGCCACCATGGTACGATCCATCTAATCAAGGGACCATCATCACTCTTCAATTTGTTTTCCCAATAATTGCAGACTCGAGTGAAGTCCACCATGTAGAGCCTAGCCCTCATAGCAATTGAGCGAGCATGATAGGCAGGAACATTAACTGGGGGCTCGATCAATCGAAGACGCTCCATAAGCCAAACCTACCAAAAAGCGAAAAAACAAAAAAAAACAAAAAAAAACAAAAAAAACAAAAAAAAACAAAAAAATAAGAAAAAGAAGAGGAGAAATTCTTTATTCTTTTACCTGCAAGATAATGGGACTTCCCAAATAAGGTAGGTCACGATTGGATTTCCTGTTATCCAAACCCAATAGGATCTCTCCTAAACATAAACAGGCTGGGCTCCTGCGCCGTTCCATTTGCTCAACTAGGCTCAGGAAACGGGGATCACCTCTCAAATCCTCATCAACATGCCCTTGAAGGACATATACATGTAACAAGCAAAATCTGAATGCCCTTCGCCTAGCAACATAAGAGATGGTGGGGTCGGCCTTGTTAATGAATCGGTCAATAAAGTCAAACATTCGCACTCCTTTCGAGGTCACTAGACGGTTCACCTCAATTCTTGTCAACCCAAGCAAGTCTCTAAACTTGTTCTTATACCCTTGTGAAGTAGAAGGAATAGCAGGCAAGTGTTCTGGGTCCCACCCACCGATCGCAGCAATTTCTTCAGGAAATGGGCAAATGTCACCTCCGGGGAAGGCAAAAACGTGATAATTCGGGTCCCAATAATCAAGACAAGCATCTAGGAATGGTTTAACCACCTTGATAAGCTTCAAACTCAACAACGATCCAAGATTATAAGTACCCATGTCGTGTTTCTCCATGTTGGAAAACTCATTTGTCAACTCTTTTAGACGAATCTCTAAAGTATTCATGATGAATGATTATTTTGAGAGCTTTATGTAATAAGACGAAGGAAGAGACGGAAGAATTGTGTGAATAAAACCTCTATCGACGTTTCTATTTATACTAAAATCCGTTTCCTAAAATCCGCCAGGACGGATACACCGGGGAACAGGCGCAAACCTGCTGCGCCTCTTCAAAGGGACGCAGCTCCTGCTGCGCCTCTTCCTCAGCTATGTCTCTGTGATTTTCCGAGTTGGATCTTTCCTAAATTCCTTAGCGAATAATTTCCTATTCATACGGGTTATTATTTTGGTAAATGCGTCAAATTTACCATAGTCCGTGTTTCCTAATTCCACGGGCACGCATTTCGAGGCAATATCAGCATTTTCGTCATTTTAGCACACTTATATATTTTTTTCTTTTTTTCAAGGAATCATTTCTCCAATTTAATGTAATTTATTTCAAACTTATATATTTCTTTTTATTACATTTCTAGCTTATAGGTTTCTATTTTTTTTTATTTTTTTGGGGGTAGCCTTCCCTACCGTCCGGTCGTTTCCGGCAAATTTTTTGCATTTTTTGCATTTTTGCACTTGTGAGTCATTCGTTTTGCGCTAATTTAGGCCATATATACAAATGTATGTTTTACGTGAATTTCTATGTAAATTTCGGCAGCATGACGGCGTAAACCGTCATCTACCAAGCCTGTTCAAAGCTAACCTGCAGGAACAAACCACACAACCCAGCAGCAAAGGCACTCAGGCCATCATATATACAACCAAAAGAGGGGTATGTACACCAAACTGGGGGCTCGAGCCCCAAAACAAAATCCAAAATGTCCAAAACATGGGTCCTAAAATGTATAAATGCACAAAAATACAACCAAAAAACAAGAAGCAACGCGGAAGCTACTGCTGCTCGCCGTCTAGCTCAGCAACTCTCGCCTCGAGAGCAGCAACCTCGGCGTCGCGGACCTCGAGCTCCCTCAGCAGGCGAGCCGTCTCCTCCCGGGACTGGGCAAGCTCGCGCTCCCTCTGCAAACAACAAGAAAACTGGCTCATGTCA
Organism: Silene latifolia; assembly: GCF_048544455.1. Classification (NCBI taxonomy): domain Eukaryota; kingdom Viridiplantae; phylum Streptophyta; class Magnoliopsida; order Caryophyllales; family Caryophyllaceae; genus Silene; species Silene latifolia. Next base: position 8,951,750 of record NC_133537.1, on the reverse strand, counting down.
ATCATTTTAAGCATAAAAAAGGAAGATTAGAAAACTCAAAAATAAAGTAAACGGAAGGTTCATACCTGACATCCTCGGCCACTAGCAAGCGCCTCGACGGCAGTAGCCCGCAGCCGGTTGGCTACCCTCCACAAAGCCACGAACCGGGATGGCGCGACCTGCATTTCAAAACAAAAAATGTTTAGCAAACTCGAGCAAATGTGTTCTTACACGAAAAATATACAAGCTAGGAGGCTCACCGCCACATCAAAGTCACGCAGCTCGGAGATCGTCGTCCTCCCGGTCGCGTCAGTGTACTCGAGGATCTCGGGGTACTCTGGGGGCTCGATGCCCGCCGCCTCGACCTCCTGCAAGGTCAAAGGATTTCCGTTAACCGATGATCTTTCATCATATTCTCAAACAGTCAAAAATGAAAGAGGATAAAGCACTTACCACAACCGGCCAGTACGCCAACCTCCCGTAGAGGAACGCCGAGTAGTCCTCACCCGGAAGCAGGAGGGCGTCACCTTCAACGCCAGCCAAGTCAGCCTCCCTCTCTGTCTCAGAAGGCTCCCTGAACATCATCCTAGGAGGATCGATGGGAACCGTCAAGATATCCCGAGAGCACTGACGAGCTAAGCGCTCGCCCAAATACCACACAGGACCCATCGACGTCATCGGCAGCAACCGGCTCGAGCTCCTAGGTCGAAGGACCTCAGCCACAAAAGGAGGAGCGTCAGCGTACTCCGCCCAAGGCCTGGGCACCCACTGGGAAAAGACAAGCAAGAAATCATTCTTATGATCGGTTAAGAAGTAATAAAGAAGCAAAACGAATATAAGTGAGATGCTCACGCTGTTCAGCTGAAGAGCGTTCACATCCCGACGGTAGACACCATGAGAGGAATGCTTGCTCCTCGTGCGACACATCACCCAATCCCTCACAACGGGATAGGCCTTCTCCAGCGGCTCCGTCCTCTTGGGGGAGAGGCTCGGAAAGTAGGAGTACACCCACCCCTGTGAAGCAAGATAGTCAATAACGATCTTTTGTAATTCGACAAGGAAAAGAAGTTATTTTTAGTCTAAATGAAGGTTCATACCTCTAACAAAAATCCAGGGCCGACAGCACCAGGAGAAGTCCCCTTCTCCATCAACTCCGGACGAACCATGGCCCTCATGAAGCGGATGAGGACCGCAAAACCAGCAGTGACCCAGTCCCAACGTCCTAGGGAGCTCAGGTCAGAAAGGAAGGGAAGAAGCTTCGTCGAAAGCCTCTCTCCCTTGTCTCCGAGGTAGATCGAAGACAGAAACCACCAGAGCCACAAGCGAGCTCTCTGCTCAGCTGTACAGGGAGGAGGAGTCGTCTCCCTCCCGTCAATCACCACCAGCGCCGGGGTCTTCCCCGCAAAGTAGTCTTAGACGTAAGAACTACGCACCAAACCAGGCACTGCAATAGCCTTCGGCGCCAAGTTCCAACCGATCAACCTCCTAACCTCGGCCGAGTCCACCCTCATGGCAGTCTCCGGCCACTCCATCACCTCGGTCCCACACGGCAGACCAGAAATCATGCTGTAGTCCTCCAACGTGACTCCCACCTCACCAAAAGCCATGTGAAAAGTGGAAGTCGTGTCCCAGAATCGGTCCAAGAAAGCGCGGACCAGGCTAAGGTTAGCCCGCAGCTTCCTCTTCGCGATATCCCTCCAAGCCTGCACCAGGGCGCCAAATGCTCCCCGCTCGATCATGGCACGCTCCTCCGCCGACAGTCTCTCGTAGCACGCCATCGCCGTCGTGTTACCCGAGAATGATCTGATGTTCTCGGCCTCCTATTGTGATTTGAAACAAAAGCTATCTTTAGTTTGAATGAAATTGGAAAAGGAATGAACAAATAGATGAGTGATGAGTGATGAATTCAAGATTACCAAGCTCTTCACCGTCCTATAGGACAGGTGACCCTCCGCAGCCCAAAGCAAGTGCCTGTTGTCCCAGGTCTCAGCCCACGCAGGTGCTCCCCTCAGCTGATGACCACCTCGCCCAACGTTGGCCCACCTCGGGGCCTCCTCCTCCTACTCCTCCTCAAGGACCTCGTCCTCAGCAACCTCAGCAGCTGCCCTAACAGCAGTGAAAGCCTCCTCTAGCGCCTCCTCGAGAGCACGAGAAGCATCAACGGTTGTGTCTATGTCCATGGGAGCTCTCCTAGAAGTAGAAGCCTCGTCACCTGCAACGTTCAAGTAATTTTAGGCCGCGTCAAGTGACGACGAACCTTGATTAGGGGATTTTCGAGTTTTAGAAGCCCCGAAGTCGCTCTTTTCTCGCCATCTTTGGCCGTATTCCCACAAACCCGATCACTCATGTGGTAATTTAGGTTAAGTCAAGCCTAAGTTGAAGCCTAGTCATGGGTTCGAGTCAAAATTTCGACAGCATTTCATTATAACGACGATTATGCCCTGGAAAAGTGTCCTGAAAAAGCCGTCACAAACCAAAATTACAAGATGATATGAAGTTTACACATCATCCAAGGATTCCAAATATCAAGTTTCATCGCAAATGGGCATTCCTAAGGCTATTTTCGAAGCAATTTGCGGTTTAGCTGTGAAACCGTCACAATTTCGCTCAAATGCCCATAACTAAACGAAAATTCGAAACAAATACATGGTTATGATCCTTATACTACCAATTAGCCATTTACAAGGTTAATTTTACAAGGCAAGATCATTTGGGGGAAAAGCCCCAAATTTTCGACATTTTAGGGTTGAAAACCCTAAATTTTGTCGATCCAATTCGTCCATTATAGAAGATTAATGCAAGAAGGATATACATACCTCGATTAGTCATGGCAAATGCAAGATTTTGGATCAAGTTTTGGCGGAAATGGTTGAGATTTGAGAGAGAAATTGATGATTTGTGTTTCGAAATAATAAAATGAAACCCTCTGTTTTATCGCGTTTTTACGCAGGAAAAATACCCCCAGGAATAGACGCAACAGGTGTTGCGCCTCTTCCAAGAGACGCAGCTCTTGCTGCGCCTCTTCCTCAGCCATTTTATCTTTTTTGGTCCGTTTGACGATTATTCTTCGCTCAGACCCGCATTTCTAAGCCAACTACAGACTATCGTACATTATTTATTGCTTCCAAGACCTTGCTTGTCACAACTAGCAAGTATTCTCTGACAGGTGTTTCAACACGCCTTCATTATATTTCCCCCAGCGAGAGTAAGCGGATAGACAATCCCTCTCGAGACATGGAGATAAGTTCCCGATAAGGTTTCCCCAATGAGAGTTCACGACATGCAATCGTCCTTCTCGAGACGTGGAGATCAACATCGACCCCAAGTTCTTCTGAAGATTGTTTGAAGACGACCCAAGCAGATTTCTCCCAGTAGTTCCCGCCTGTGTCCTGCTACTCACGATATTTCTTGTTTCCCCACGGAGTGCGATAAAGGTGTCGTTTTCCAGAGGTTCCCAGACCGGCAGAGTTCTTACACTCAAGCCTTAGTTACCCCCTTAGGTTGAAATTATATTTGGCCTCCTTCCCGTCGATGCTTTCCTTTAGGGTCCCACACCCTAGCACAATCCTTATATATCTTTTAGGTCTTATCCCTTAGCTCCTATGCTTACCCTTAGCTCTTATGCACCTCCGGAAGCATCTCGAGAAGGAAGTCTCAAGTATGTCTCTTCTTATGGCTGGCGAGCCTCCTTACGTAGTCTAATGGACTTTAAACGACCCTCCCCGATAGTCGACAGACTCTAAAATGTTCCCGACGACAGGTCCTTGGCTCAGACCCCTTGAGCCGCCTCGCGTCGCCATAGTCATCAGGTTGTAATCTTCGATTGACCTGATGGCTATACTTTGACTTTCGCCTTGTCCAAGCCTCAGTCAAAGTGGGGGCTCTGTAGATACCTCATTTCTGCACCTCCCTCAAACCACCCGGTGATGATTGGGCCGCATGTTTGGTACGCGGAACGATTTGTGACAGTTCGTAAGTTTATCGTCAAGTGATTGCTCAAACACCGGTGTCTACCTCTTAATTGTCATCGACGCGCCGATACGGTCGTTTTGACAGTATTTAGAGTACATTTGGAGTCCGGGCCTAAAACCGTCTTCATTTTCTGATAACGGTTAAATCCCGAGTCAGAATGTTCTGGAATGTTCCGGATATTTCTATTCCATATTTCACAATCTTTTAATCTTTGGTAAAGAATTTCCCGTAATATTCATACAAAATATTAAGGAAAATAAGATTAATCCGTTATTCCATAAATTAAACACGAAAATCTTTCTTCCGCAGGAGGAAACCACTTGGGAACAGACGCAGCAGGTGTTGCGCCTCTTCCAAGGGACGCAGTGCCTGCTGCGCCTCTTCCCAAGTCATTTTCTGCGTATTTTTCGTATCTTTTCATATCTTTTCGAGATTCACTTCCAAAGTTTCTCCGAAAACCCTAATTCCTTCACGTGATTAGTACAAATAGGAGCCTTCGCTCCTCATATTTCTCACGCGAGTGTCCGCCCCTCTCTTCTCCCTTTGCATTCTAGACCACGTTCTTACTTTTTGGCGTCTACGTGCTTGAACTTTCGACCACGTAAGCTCGGATCCTTCTGAGTACCAGCCTCGTTTTGCATGACCGACCAATTTGACCAACTCCACATCAATCAATCTTAATCGTTTTCCTCTTACGAGGGCACTTTCGTTACATTCGAGTCGAGCATCACTAAAACAAAACTTAGTTCATCTTGTTTCGTCAAACATGTAAGTCTGAGGGTGTAAATCCTCCTTTTATTTATTGTTATTTACTTTTTGTAATCATCATGTAAGATTTATGTTGAAAATACAATTAAAACCGATTTCTAAAAACCCTTTGTTTAAATCCTTTTTACGGATTAACAGAAGACGGACGTCGAGAAGGGACGCAGCAACTGCTGCGCCTCTTGGAAAGGACGCAGCATCTGTTGCGCCTCTTCCTGAGGTTGTCGTCGTTTCTGCTTCTCTTCTTCTTCCTTCGTCCTCTGTTAGTTTCGTTTCTTTACTTTCTTTCGTCATTTTTTGCTCTTGTTTCGTTCACATGATAGTTTTGCATATTATTAATCACTGTTAATATATAATTCATCATTAAATCCCGACTTAAATCCCTTATAACCAATATTTGCGGGTTTTCGTCATTAAAATCAATCCAAGTTGTAGAAATTCGATTCATTCATATTGAATTTCTAGAATTCGATCTTTGATATATTCTCATCTGTTTATTATTATGTCCGTCATTAGTTCTTCATTAATTCGTCATATTTAACCTAATTAATTTTGTTTAGTTCACTCATGTCATTAATCAATCTTTCATTCATGTAATTAATTCGTTTGCATTGGTTTCCTCCATGTTTTATCGTTTTTATGACTCATTCACATGTAATTAACATATTAAATCACTTTCATCCGAGTCAATTGTTCATAATCAATCATTAAATCCTCCCACGAATACTAACGATTTGCAGTTTCGGCTTTACAGCCAGAACTCAGCCTTGGAACAGACGCATCAACTGTTGCGCCTCTTCCAGAGGGTGCAGTCCTGCTGCGCCTGTTCCAGGTTGATTTCTGTCTCTGAACTCCCATTTCTGTTTTGACCTTGTTTAATTAGTTTACGTATTTAATTAATTGTTATTCGTATTATCATTAATAATTTGTTCGTTTATTTATTTATTTATTCTTTCTCAAATACATCCGTTTTGAAAGTATCTTCGACATAAATTAATAAATCCCGATGTAATTATTGTAACTTTCATTATTTATTATTATATTTCTTTTATTGTACCATTTGCATGCTCTCACATGTAATTAAATCTAAATCCCTACTTCGACCCAATTGTATGTTAAATTACGTGATAACCGACTTAGTCTAATTCTCACATGTTAGGATCAAAACTTGGATGTTGCATTGCATGCATATAAACCGTCAACATATCGAGTATAGACAATTTCCCTAATCATTAGTAGAGGCCGCTATCGAGGCGGGCGGGATTAGGTGTTCGATCAAAAGAGCTTCCTAATACGTACCCTCACCCCTTACTCCAGATCTCTGTGAACATCCGTGTTCATTGGCATCCACGAGAGTCATTCTAGACATAGAATGCTAAGGGTAACGAGTTCTTGGTGTTCATGTCACTACTTTGTGTCTTGACATGGCACGAGGTATTCGAACGGTTTCCAATTTTCCACAATAAATTGGTGGCAACTCCACAAATGCAAACGCTTGTTATTCCCAAGCGCCCCCGTGGGCCCGCGTCCACATAATGTTATCAATCAAGATATACCTGGAGGCCTTTATCCTGAAACTTTGTGCTTCCTTTCTATCCTCAGGGAGCGTCCCATCCCTTAGCCAATTTATTTACAGTACTCTCCAATCTGGATCCTTCTATTCTTCTCTGGAAACCAGGGTCCTGGCCTCCTGCGTATACTGCACGTGTGCTGCCTCTTTCAACGGATTCTGATCTGGCTTCTTCTAGATGGCTGGGGTCAATACGTGGGTGATAGGTATATTTGACAGTTTTGTGGGCTGGAAGGTGGCCCCTAACGTTGCCAGGGCGTCTGCCTCCGCGTTCTGATCTCGTGGCACCTGAGTTATTTTGAACGTCCTAAACTTTGACTTTTGCTCTGTGGCATCTTCAGGTAGGCTATCATCTTTGAATCACGTGCCACGTATTCGTTGTTTACATGATTCACCACAAGTAAGAAATCGCTATACACCCTCAGGTTCCTCACCATAAGCCCCGACGCCATCTGCATCCCAAGTATAAGGGCTTCATACTCGGCTTCGTTGTTGGTTGCCTTGAATTCACACCTAACAGCTTGTACTATCATATCACCTTTAGGTGATCGGAGGACCAAACCTACACCAGCCCCTCTTGCATTTGAGGCTCTGTCAATGTATAAGGTCCATATTCCGCTATCGTGATTTCCCACTATTGTCAGCATTCATTTTTCTGCCTCCGCACGGGTAGCAGGGCAGAACTCAGAGACGAAATCTGCTAAGGCTTGGGATTTTATCGCTGTTCTGGGTTCAAACTGCAAGTCATACCCGCTAAGATGCACTGACCATTTAGTCATTCTGCCCGAAAGTTCAGGCTTCCTCATAATAGTTTTTAGCGGGTAGTTGGTTATTACGTGGATGGTGTGAGATTCAAAGTACGGCCGCAAATTATAGGAAGTAGTAACCAAAGCCAATGCTAGTTTTTCGAAGGAAGTGTACCTGGTCTCTGCAGGAAGCAGAGACTTGCTGATATAATACACAGGATGTTGTACTCCTTCTTGTTCTTTGACCAAGACCGCACTTACAGCTGCTTCCGTAACTGATAAGTACAGGAATAGTGGCTCCCCTTGCTCTGGTTTCGCGAGTAATGGTGGCGTGCTTAGATAACTTTTAAGTTTCGTGAATGCCTTCTCGTGTTCTTTGGTCCACTCGAATTTCTGACTCTTTCTCAATATATCGTAGAACAGCTTGCATCTATCCGAGGCTCGTGAGATGAATCTGCTTAGGGCCGCCACCTTTCCTGCCAGTCGTTGCACATATTTTGGTTTCTGTGGAGATTCCAGTTGGAGTATTGCTTTAATTTGCTCCTTGCTTGCTTCAATTCCCCTCTGTGTCACCATGTATCCTAAGAATTTTCCCGAGGATACTCCAAATGAACACTTGGACGGGTTGAGCTTCATTTTAAACTCCCTTAATGTTTGCAAGGTGTCTGCCAAGTGTTCCATATGCATTCCTGCTTTTTTGGACTTCACCACCATATCATCTATATATACTTCCATTGTCTTCCCTATTTGCTGTTTGAACATTTTATTCACCAACCGTTGATAAGTGGACCCGGCGTTCTTTAGGCCAAAGGGCATGACATTGTAATAATATATGCTTCTTTCTGACATGAATGCTGTTTTTTCTTGATCTTGTGGATGCATCTTGATCTGATTGTAACCGCTCCAGGCGTCGAGGAAAGTAAGTACCTCGTGTCCAGCAGTAGCGTCCACCATTGCATCGATATGTGGCAGTGGAAAGGGGTCATTGGGACAAGCTTTGTTTAAATCTGTGAAGTCTACGCATACCCTCCACTTCCCGTTTTTCTTGGGCACTACTACCACATTAGAAAGCCATTCAGGGTAGCTAACTTCTCTGATTTTACCTGCTGCCAAGAGACTATCTACTTCTTTGTTAATGACCTCGTTTCGTTATGCCGCGAATTTTCTTCTTTTCTGCTGTACTGGGGTGCAGCATGGGTTCACGCTTAACTTATGTGAAATAACGGATGGGTCTATACCGATCATATCATCGTGGGACCAAGCAAAACAGTCCATGTTTGTTTTTAGAAACTGAGTCAGCTGTTCGCGTAGCTCTTCACTGCAGGTTGCTCCAATCGCATCTTGTTCGTAAGTGCGCCTCGTCCAGGTGGACCTGGTCTAGTTCCTCCGAGGGTGGTTCCATGTATTCTTTTGAGGCGCCCCGGTCCTGTAATTGCTATGAGGGGAGCCTGGTGGTAGCCTTTAGGGCCTGAGCGTAGCAATTCCTGGACTACTCTTGATCCCCCTTCACTGTGATGGTGCCCCATGGTGTTGGGAACTTGAGACACTGGTGATACGTTGAGGGAACTGCCTTCATCTGATGCAGCCACGGTCTCGCTAGTATTACGTTGTAAGTGGTTGGGCCCTCAATGACTAAATACCTCACCAGTTTGTTAACTCCTTCAATATACGTCGGAATGGTTATCTCACCTACCGAATGTGTTGTCTCGCCACTGAATCCCACCAGGGGTACAGACTTCTTTATCAGATTATCTTTTATCGAAACCCATGATTTTGAGAGTTTCCAGTATAATGAGGTTCACAGAGCTTCCCGTATCTACTAATGCTTTCCGTACAGTGCAATTTCCAATGGACAATGTTATTGTCAGGGCGTCATCATGTTGTTCTGCCCCGCTTTCTATGTCAGTTTCGTCGAAAGTTACTAAGGGTAGATTGCACTGGCTTACTCTGTATGAAGTTTCTGGATGATCCCCTTTGCTTTCGGTGGCTTTCCTCTTGGCTGCGGAGTATGTCAAACCTGATAACTTGGATCCTCCTGTTATCACGTTAATAATTTTCGTGCATATGGGTGGGGCAGAAGGAAGCACCTGGTTTGCTGCCTCTTTCCTGTCCTGCTTGCCCCCAAGTGATAATAGGTGGTCCAGGTTTTCCCTGCGTACCTGGAACTTTACTTCCTTGCGCAACCTGTAGCAGTCTTCTGTTCTGTGCCCGATATCCTGATGCCACTCGCACCTCTTGCTGCTGTCTCTATCGTCATTGGGTCAACTCTGTGTAGAAGGCTTTGGCCATCTCACCTGATCACCTAAGCCTCTTAATGCTTTCAGCAGCCCTTACATTCCCGTGTTGAACCCGTACTCAGATAACTTGGGAGGATCTTTGAGTGAGTCGTCATTTCTTTGGGTTTTTTTTCCTTTCTGATCTTGATGTTGGGTCTGTTGTATGGCTTAGCTCGTTCGTCTTTCTTTTCTGTTGAGATCTTCCTGTTAGGCTTGTCGAAGTTTGTTATTCCCTTTCTAGCTTGTATATCCTCTTCTAATCTTAGTGCCGCGGTGGCTCTTTACTGGACTTCTTTGAATCTTTCACAAGGATGCATCGTTAATTCTTTGTAGAGATCTGATTCTTTATCCAGGCCCTGCCTAAAGGCGTTGATGGCGGTGGACGTGTCGCAGCCTCGTATTAAGACTTTCTCTGCGTTGAACCTGGTGACGTAGTCTTTGATTGATTCGCCTATTTCTTGAACAATCCTGTACAGATCGCTTCGCTGCTTCGGTGTTCTCCGGCTGCTAGAGAATTGCTGATTGAAGGTGTTGACCAAATCAGCGAATGAAGATATGGATCCGTTAGGTAGACCAACGAACCATTGTAGCGCTGCTCCGGTTAGGGTTGAACCAAATCCTTTACACATACATGCCTCCTTCGAGGCTCCTGCTGCCATAGTCACCATCATTTTTTGCTTAAACTGGCTAATATGGTCGCTGGGGTCTGTGGTTCCATCGAAGAGAGTCATTGTTGGGACGTTGAATACTTTTGGCAAGGCAACTGCGGCTATATCGTCAGTGAAAGGTGAGTCGGCGTAGCTTTCTGGGGCGGCCATCTCCATGGGTAGCGGCATCCCTGGGACCCTCCGGAGGAGGCTGCGTAGTTCCTGGTATTGCTGCTCTATGTACGCCTCTCTCCCGGTGGGCCGCTGTTGCTCCGGTGGCTGGCGCTCTGGCGCCCTTACGAGGTCTTGTAGTTCTGAGATTGTCGGTTGGTGTACTTGCGGTGCTGTTGTGGCCACGCCGCTTTCCCAGGTATACTCGGTTCGGTTTGTGATTGGAGCTCTGGTCACTGGGGTTGCAGCTGCCACTATGCTCTCTTTACGTCCTTCTGCATTCGACATGGGTGTTGGATCTTGGCGTATCGGCTCGACGTCCGGCGTTAGTGCCCCCAGTCCTGTTGGGACCAGACCTCCTTTTGGCTGTGGTGTTGTGTCCATGTCCAATTTGGTTGCTATGTCGCGTGGTAGCGTCCGTGTCTGCCTCTGATCCCTGTCTTCCCCTGGGGATCCCCTAGATCTATCTTCCTGCATCCAAGGGGCTGAATTGGCAGCATGGCTTCTTAGCTCATTGATCTGGGCTCGGAGGAAGTTGTTGTCTTCTTCCATCTGGGACCTCATGCTCCTGTTCTCGTTCTGCATTGTCCGAATTGTCCTTGCTAAAGTGTCCAATCTGTTTATCATGATGTTGGTGGGACTCGGAGGAGCCTGAGCCTGTTGCCTAGATTGTGCTCCACTCTTAGGTTGTGGGATTCCTTGCCGTCCCTGGACGACTCCCGAGTCTCTAGCCTGGACTCTCTCCGAAGATGGGCTTGCCACTGCCTGGGAACTTTGACTTTGCTTGACGGCTGGTATCTGGACGGCACTGGTGGGTTGAACCGTGGTTGTGCGAGCCGTTGCTGCTGCTAAAGGGGATGGTGCCCGTGTTGCTGGGGCACCGCCTGCGTTGCCTGAGCTGGTTTCTTGATGTCCGGACATGTTGTGTTTGCTATGTAGACTAACTAATAAAGACGACCACTATGCCCCACGGTGGGCGCCAAACTGTTTTGGTAAATTTCTACCAATTTAGGGTTAAAGCGGTCTTAATGTTAGGTCTGAATTACGATTTGTTTGTTTGTTGTATGATAACTTGAATGCGCAACGTAAATAAATAACACAAGCAATTTTGGTGATGCGGAAAACCCAATTTGGGAAACAACCGCGGGGGGAGACGGAATTCCACCAAGATTTTCACTATAATTCGAGAGGAAGTACAGTTCGTGCGTTATGCTATGGGGGCTAGAGTATATTTCTCGTATTTTTCGATGATCTTTCTTCTTTGCATTGAGGCTCCTTATATAGTAGAGCTTGCTCAGCTAGGGTTTCTTGCTTTTCTTCCAAGTTATTCCTAATTTGACATAGAATAGGACTTTCCTCCGCTGGATATGGTAAGTGATAGAGTCTCCATATACTTCTTTCACACGGATCCAAAGCCCGTGCCTAGAACCGCACGCTGATGCTGCTTCTCTAGTTCCCTAATGCCCTGCGTCACATACAGCTTCCAAACCCGCTGCCCTGGGTCAGTCCATATCCAGATTTTGGGCCTAACAGTCATGTACATGTACTTAGACTAGGACTACGCACTGCGCGATAAGATGAGTCCTGTTATAGTTTGTTGTCTAGTGAGTGGACCTGAAGTTGGTCACCTTTGCGTGACACTGGGTTCTCGAAACTAGTGTAAGATGCTGCGGTATCAAGGAGTATAGCCAAAGTGAAAATCTAGCCTGAACTATATTATTTCCATTCTATCATTTGAGGAAATTTGCTTTTAAGCATGCATCGCGTTTATTTTAAGCGTGAGTTTGATAATTTATTTTTGTTACATATGTTTTTGATATTTCAATCTATTTTTGATATATTATTACTTCTATAACATTTATATCATGTGATATGGCTGGGAGAACGTCGAGTTACTCCCAGTGATTATGGCTGTTATGTTTATAACATGACAAGTGTTAGCCTTGCTGGGATTTCTGTGTGAGCTAGCGAATAGTTTGCAGATCCTACTCTATATTTCTGCTTTCTTTTATGGTTTTAGTTTGAACACTTTGAGGAATTTTATTTTCGCACTTTTTACAAAAGTGGCAATTGTTTAGACTTGACCATTTGATTTTTTTTATCCTTGAGAATTTTATACATTCTCAATTTATGACAATTAGAATTTTTATCATTGTGTATTTAATTCATTCGACAGTGGTTCCGCCACTGTTTTGCACTAGTTTTTATAGGGGATTACAGTTGGTATCAGAGCATCACTGCTCCCAACGCTCACACATTGATCTAAAGGCGTTGTTGGTTGTGGTGCGTATAAGTTAATGACCGTGCAAGGTTAATTAATAGACGAGCCATGGAACATACTCCACCTGAAGAGGTATCACTTTTGATAACAAGTAGAATTTAGTGTACAAAGTCTTGTATTCAAACACCCGCAAAAAAAAAAAAAAAAAAAAAAAAAAAAAAAAAAAAACTTATAAAAAAAAAACGATAATAGGCATACTATCAGTTTTCTACTATACTCGCTTTTTATTCGCATTTCTTTAAACCCGAAACTGCTATTGGAGCTGTGTGGTCTGTAGCTTCCTGGGTCCATGTTTGCTCTGGAACCCCATGAGATAGCGTCAGGTACTTCACATCGCTTTAATAGGCTTTTAATTTTTCTATTTTGGGTTCTTTGAAATACCACTTTGTACTCTAACTTTTATGGTACGTTGAAAGTGTTGCTAGTAGGACTGTCAACTGCAAACACGGGATGATAAGGCACATGGCACTCCAACATGCTTAACCTAAATTTCTCCAATAGGAGCATCCTCACCAAGCGGCTTGTGGAACATCCGAAAGGGAGCCTGGCTGACAGCTTAAAGCTCATCCAGCTACCTTGGATACCACCCTCTGGACGTAGCTCGCAATACCGAAAACTCGACGCAATCAATCAGGGCCCAGCATGCATGCACACACATATAGAGCGCAGGGATCTCTGAGCTACCAGAATCCTGCAACGTTCCATTGGTCCTAGAATGACGATAAACTTGCCTTAGGTACGCCCCTGTTGGCTTTAAACATGATGAACACACCTTGCGTCATGAACAAGGTTAAGTAGTCACAATGCGGCATACGCCTAAATCAGTCATTGGATTAACACGACAGCTAGCTAAGTCTAAATTAACCTTTTCAGGTTGACACACGGCAGGTCTAAATCAGCCTCTCAGGTTGACACGGCCACCACTATCCAGAACGTGGCATATGTCTAAATCAACCCCTTGGGTTGACACGACAGCTAGCTAAGTCTAAATCAGCCCGCTGGTTTGACACGATAGGTCTAAATCAGCCCCTTGGGTTGACACGGCCACCTCCAGTCTAAATCTGCTCCCTGGGCAGACACGACAAACAATGTATTTAAAAACACTTACAAAGACTTGCATCTTACAAAGTCAAGTTCCCAATACATTTCAACAGTCCTAGAACGACGATAAACTTACCTAAGGTATCACCTACATGATAAGTGCACAATAAACTTGTGTCGACTACCAGACTCACCCTTGGTGACCAGATAATAGGATGGTAAGGGCAGGTGGAAACTATTCTTCCTGAGCTGCTGTTAGCAAGATTCATGTGTCAGGCGTCTGCTCCCCAGCATCTGCCAGCAAGATCCCAACATCTGCCACCACCTGGTCCCTAGTGTTAGGCATCTGCTTCCAACCATCTGCCAGCAACCAGCATCTACCACCTGGTCCCTAGTGTCAGGCATCTGCTCCCTGGCATCCGCCAGCAGGATTCCAACGCCAGCGGTCTGGTTCCCAGCATCAATCGTCTGGTCCCCAGAGTTTGGCTTCTGGTCAGCCACCTGGTCCCCAGAGTCAGCCGTCTGATCCCAGAGTCAGCCCTCTGTTCAGCCGCCTGGTCCCCAATGCTAGCCGTCTGGTTCCCAACATCAGCCGTCTGGTCCCCAGCGTCAGCCAGCAGGATCCCAATATCAGCCATCTGGTTCCTAGCGTCTGTCGTCTGGTTCAGGAACCCAGCGTCCATCATCAGAATCCTGGCGTCCACTAAGTTGAGCTGAGCATCCTTCAGCAGAAATTCGACTGAAATCCGCTTCCTAGCGTAATATGCTAGCAGAAATCTACAAGTCGGCATCTTCAAAACATCAGCTTGCAGATTAGCAGAGTTACGGAGTGACAGAAATCAGTTAGCCAGAACAAGCGGAGTATGGTTCGGTAGAAACGAGTAGGTCGGGCACCAGAATTATGGGTACAAAACAAGAATGCAGAATTATCTCAAATGTATCTACCAGGAGTCATACCTAGCAGGCTGATAGCAGCCTGCTCCATCGCAGTCTCAGCAATCTGCTCAGGCACAAGTTCCGCAGTATATCCTAGTAGAGTTTCAATGCCATCTTCCAGCAGAATGGCAGCATCTTGTTCCAACAAACTCTCAGTAGTTAAATCCAGAAGCATAGCAGCTGTTTGTTTCAGTACCAGAATGACAATAGCAGGCAGAATTTGAAGAATCAATTTCCCTCCTCAACGAAGCTGAGAAGCGAAATTGGGGGCAAACTGTTTGGGCCAAAATTCACTATTTGGCCTAAGCTACGTGGCACGAGACGAGTGGGTAATTAATTAAGCAAATGGACCCATGTCATACATGTGGGAGTCGGGCTCACGGACCGAAGGAAGAAGAACTCGGCTTGGACTGAGATATCGACAAGACCACGAGTGAGATAAGGAAGTCCAAATTGTTACCAAATTCTGAATAAGGAAAGTCCAAATTGATACTAAACTCTACTTTGAGGAACAAGGCAATTAAGTGGGGAACCCTAATAAACCCACTAGGGTTTATTCACTATAAATACAAGAAGATAAGAGGAAAGAAGGGATCATCTGACATCTACCAAGGAAACACAATACAAACCTATATGAAACATACGTACAAAGCCATATAACCATCTGATAGCCATCCATCACAATGAATGATCCATGTACATCATCATCCTATGTTTTATATTTATCTCGCATGACAAACGAGACAACATCATCATATATTCTCATACTAGTTTGAAAGCCCGTACTTCGTACGGGTTAATGGCCTTAATTATTTTAAAATCAAGTTATAGAACATTATCGAATAGGTGTTTCGAAATTCAAATTCGGGTGTTCCATAATTCTTAAAAAAATGAAATATCCTAATCCTTTATGGTCTCTTGATACATACTTGATTCTAAACATTAAGTAGCCTCTAGATCTTTGTTATCTCGAATTCTATCAAAATTTAATAAATACTAATCATCATTAGTTTAAGCCAATCGTGGCGCTTTGATAGCCCTTATTATTAATATAAAGATAGGTGTTTCGAAGTTCAAATCCGGGTGTCACATAATTCTAAAAAAAATGAAATATCCTTATCCTTTATGGTCTCTTGATACGCACTTGATTCTAAGCATTAAGTAGCCTCTAAAGTTTTGTTATCTCGAATTCTAGCATAATTTATTAAGTACTAATCATCATAAGTGTAAGTCAATGGGGGCGCTTTGATAACCCTTATGATTAATACAAAGACAGGTGTGAAATTAATGAATAGTTTACGTTTGCTATATTTTGGTAGGGAGAATAAAGCAAATATAAACTATTGACTGGGACGGAGGGAGTATATTTTTTTTTGAACCATAACTACGTACCCTTCAAATATGGACAATTTACTTACACATGTCATTCTTATAAGTTACTCATTTCAAATTTTTTTGTTCAATTAATAAGACCGTCTTACATAATAATAATAATAATAATAATAATAATAATTAATCTTCTAATTATTGATACATAGAGTTCACTTTTATGTTCTTTCTTTCACAAAGCACATGTAACGTATAATCCTATGATCATCTTATTGCTATCATTCCACCGTAAAGATGTAAAAGATAAATCCGTCTATGTTTTTTGCCACTATAAGCAAACATATAATTTAGTGACAACAAAATTATAGTTTGTTAAATTTTAATTTTAACCGTTAATAATAGAAACTCTTAAGAGCTCTCTTTCACAATTGTTAAGTGACTCAAAAGATTTTGAGTTGATTCCCAAGTTTCAAGGATGACTTCTATTTATAATCATAAGATCACCCTACCTTATGCATGCTAATCTTTCAATGTGGGACAAATCTACTATTTATACATAGTATATTCAGAACACCTCAATTATTTTTCAATATGGGACAAATAACATACTAATGAATACACCATTTTTTTCACATCTAGCTCGACATCCAACCCAAATCCCGAAATACGGACAATTGCTACACATTAAATCTAATAATAGTTATATTTAATAATAATAATAATAATGAGCAAATACTATATGTTAATATTCGTACATTCAACATCCAATTCGATTAATAATGAGCAAATACTAACAAACTAATCTTATCTAGAGTCTAAAGTTTTTCGCACGTATATAGGTAACATTTGTGCAATTTTATCTTATTGCTAACAAACTAATCTTATTTTAAGTCCAAAGTTTTTCTTACGTATAAAATTAACATTTTTTTCTTATAAATATTAAGTAGTTTTTAAGGATTATGACAAAAATGTTAAAACTTGAAAAATTAACATTATGTAACGTTACTTTTAAAGTCTCTTATATAATAATAATACTACTAATATATGTTCGTTATTTAAAAATTCAGCTTAAAAAATAAAAAAATAAATAACTTATTGCTAAACTAATAAATTTGAGTAGAAAAGGAAATGATATAACAATTGTTCCGGGTGTAATTCCGAAGCAGTTATTGTTACCACTCGTGGCTTGCAGAATGACGTCTTTGACTGATTCTTCCTTTCGGCCTCTCCTGCAACAATGAACAAACTGAGGGCTCGGCTTGGGCCGAGCGTACTCACTCCGACGCTCAAGTCAGTAAACTTAAAGGGGTAAGTTGTGTGTTACTTGGAGAAGTGTATATTGTAGAGAGATAAGGAAGATAATACCAGATTATGGGATGTTTATGTTATATTTCGGATCCTTTCCTCAATGAGGGTTGAAGAGTATTTATAGACTTTCACCTTTTGTCACGTAGTGGCCAAGTGGCCAAGTGGCTAGCAGGTGGAAAGACTGTTCTACCCTCGGCCGAGGGACCCATGGCAGGCCGGCGGGCCCTGTTGACTCCATGCCGAGGGGTCTTGGATATGAGTACGCGGATATGTGCCCCGGCTGGCTAGTTGTCCTAGCCGGGACCCAAGTGACAGGCCGACAGACTGCGTCGGCTAGGCTGTCCAAGGTGTTGACTTGCTTTGGATATCTTTGACCTTGCTCAATATGTTGACTCGGTCAGTGGTGCAGAATATGCCCCATCAATTTGCCCCCAGCGTAGTCTATGTCGTGGTATGGACCTTCGATGAGTGTTGAGCGTATTCTGTGCAAGTTGAATTTCTTCTCCGGCTTCTTCTTCCTCGGCTTGGTTCTGCTCAGGCCGTATCATATCCCCCCTCCACATGGATGTGTAATGGACATCAGATGTGGAAAAGAAAATGGCGCTGGCTGAGACCGAGATTGAGAGTGCCGTGTGCTTTTGATTGCCCCCAGCCGGTGCTGCCAAGCTTGGTTGATCAGCTGGCCGTTGGCAAGTAGACACCAAGGAGCGTGTTGAAGAAGTTACGTCGATTGGCATTCCCAATGCGTTGATTGACATTCCATCGCTGCATGCTTGACAAGTGTCCTGGTGCTGATTGGTTGACGCTTCATGGGCTTTGCCCTGATTGGTCCTTCTTCGTGGGCTTTGCTCTATAAATAGAGCAGTATGCCCCTTAATTTTCGCACAAATTTCATCTTCAAAAATTTTCTTCTTTCTTAGGTTTTCAAGGGTTTCTTTCTCTTCTAATCTTCAGAATCGTTACTTCGGCGTAGCACTTTTTCTTCAAGGTAAACAAACAAATTCTTCAACTTTTTTCTTTTCTTGTCAAATATTCGTTGTCATGTCTTCTGCTGATGCTGGACCTAGTAACCCTGCGCCGGGGGGCTCCCCGTCGCATCCTGATGAGGAGGAGGCACTGATTGTCACCCCGTTAACCATTGGGGGTCCCAGGCCGCTCTCTCCAGTAATTGATGAGCAATTTTTGGAGGGCATTGATGATGACGATTCTGGTGATGACGATGGGGATGATGCTGATGATGAGGAAAGGACCCACTCTGGTGGGGAGAGGCCTCATTCTGCTGGGGAGAGGCCGCATGTCATGGATCACGACGACGCCTGTAAGATCGGCCCTGATCGTGCTTGGACCAATAAGTTCGCCAGTTGTTCTGGTTCTGAATTTTTCGAACATCATTTCTCCTTTGGCAGGGAGTATAGGATTGTTATTCCTGGGGAAGGTCAGGCGGTCTGTTGCCCTCCCAAGGGCTGTATCGGCGTATACATCAGACACCTGGAGTATGGGCTTCGGTTTCCTCTGAATGGATACGTTGCGGCCATCATTAAAGCCATGAATGTCGTCGTGGCTCAACTGCACCCGTTGGCCATTAGGACTATAGTTGGCTTTGTGTGGCTCTGTCTCTTTAAAAAGGAGGCCCCGACGGTTAACTTGTTCCGCCGGTTTCATCACCTTCGGCCGTCGACCCCTGGTACCGTGGGGTGGTACAGCGTGCAGACGGAGCCGGGTTACGTCTCCGTATCCAAAATTACATCTTGTAAGGACTGGAAGGCGCGGTGGGTGTACATCGAGGTGCCGGAGGACTATCCGCTGCTCCGGTCCTTCCAACACCGCGTCAATTTATGGTGCGAGAGTAAGGGGGAGCATGACAAATGGGTCTCCCGGAGTAAGCTTAAAATGGACGCCACCAGGGTCCATCTTAATGAGGACGAGAAACGGACAATGAAGCTGTTCGAGGCTGAGAAGAATGGGATGCCAAAGGGATGGATGCCCCTGACGCAGATCATTCTTCAGGATGAGCCGCTCTGCCACGTCGGCCTCATACCGGCCCTCGAACAGGGTGAGTGGGGTCGGTGTGAGGCCCATCTCCGTTTTTAATGTTTCTGTTTTTGAACTTTGATTCATCTCTTTTACTTAACTCTTGCTTCGTCTCCTTTGCAGATCGTTTTGGCCCGGATCTGTCTGAGGATATCCTTAAGAGAATGGGACTTGACAAGGACAAGAACGTTGTTGACTTGCATCCCAAGGCCAAGACCCGTGATCGCAGACCGGCGCCAAACGACCTCATGGATCAGCAGCTGAAGGCATTGGATGTAACGGCGGCCCAGGCGAAGGTTGCCAGTAAAATTCCAGGCCGAACGCGAAAAGCAAAATCTTCGGCGGCCACGGCGTCGACTTCAGTTCAACCTCCAATCCCTGTACTTCAAAAGGAGACGGTGGTGGTCGTCGATATTACCGAAGAGGAGGCCACCGTTGCAGAGGAATCTCCTCTTTTTCGTAAGAAGAAAGGGACTGCTTCTGCCGCTGCTGCCGCTGTTACTGCTACCGAGGCCGGCAAAGAAACGGGGCCAGCCGGCCCTCTGTTAAAGAAGCCCAGGACTGGTACGGATCTAACCTGTGGCTCAGATTTAGCTGGTTCATTAGGCGTTCCTGATGATAGGCTCTCTGACGTGTCAATGTCTGTTGACATGGATGCTTTGTCCGCATTTTTTGTAGATCAATCGCCGCCGTCTACCGGTCCTACTGAACAGCTTATTGAGAAGTGACCTGCGCAGACGGGTGGTAAAGACACCGCCGTCATCTCCTCCTCCCCGAAGCCTTCCCCTGCCCAGATTAGGAAGATGCTGGTGAAATGGGCTGACATGGCCGGTGCTCATATTATGGAGCAAGAAAAGGTCATGGCCGAAGCTGCCCCACAGCTTGAGCGGCTCAAGCTTGAGCGGCTCAGGCTTGAGCTCGCTGCTGCGAAGAAGGAAGCTGAGAGGGCCGAGGTCGATGCCGAAAAGGCGGTCCTTGCTGAGCGGAAACTTAGGGAGGACGCTGAAAAGGCGGTCCTTGCTGAGAGAGCTAAGGTTGAGGCCGCGGAGGCTGATGCCGCTAAGAAGCTGAAGGAGCGTGACCGGCTTCAGGCTGTCGCTGACTTCACTGCCAAGAAGAGGGAGGAATGGAAGTCCATGTATATGGCCCAGTCGAAGTCACACAGGAACACAAAGGCAATCCTCGCCCAGAGGGAGGAGGACATCGAGACGCTTCAAAGCGTCATCCTTCCTAACATGTGCGCCCAATACCGGGACCTAGCCGAAGACGCCGCCAGGGAGGTGATCGGGGAGCTCTATCCTGATGGCTCCTTTCCGTGGCAAAAATTTGACGAGCTGTTATTATATAATTATATAATTATATAATTATGAAACCTTCAAAATTAAAAGTATAATACAAATAAATTTCACTATTGTGGAGGTATAATACAAACTCTTATAAGAGCTATCTAAGACAATATTTAAAAGACTCAAAAGATTTTGGGTTGATATTTAAGTTCCAAGGATGACTTATATATATAATCATAGGATCACTCCACATTATGTTAATCTTTCGATGTGAGAAAATTCTACTATTTATAATAATAAGATCAACACACCTTATGTTAATCTTTCAATGTGGGACAATTCTACTATTTATAATAAGATGACCACATCTTATGGTAATTTTTCGATGTGGGACAATTCTACTATTTATACGTATTATGTTCACCACATCTTATTATTTTACAATGTGTGACATATAATATACTAAGAATTACATCATCTTTTCGCACCTAGTTCGACATCCAACTCGATTTAATAACGTTTTGTTCTTTGGATTTTTTTCCCTTAACTGATGTATGAACTCTTTTTGTAAGTCTAAATTTGAGTATAAAAGGTGATGATATAACAATATATAATTATATAATTGTGAAACCACCAAAATTGTAAGTATAATAATACAAATAAATTTCCCTATTGTGGAGGTAATAATACAAACTCTTATAAGAGCTATCTAAGACAATATTTAAGAGACTCAAAAGATTTTGGGTTGATATTTAAGTTCCAAGGATGACTCATTATAATCATAGGATCACCCCACATTATGTTAATCTTTCGATGTGCGACAATTCTCTACTATTTATAATAATAGGATCAACACACGTTATGTTAATCTTTCGATGTGGGATAATTCTACTATTTATAATAGGATGACCACACCTTATGATAATTTTACGATGTGGGACAATTCTACTATTTATACGTAGTATGTTCACCACATCTTATTATTTTACAATGTGTGACATATAATATACTAAGAATTACATCATCTTTTTCGCACCTATTTCGACATCCAACTCGATTTAATAACGTTTTGTTCTTTGGATTTTTTTCCCTTAACTGATGTATGAACTATTTTTGTAAGTCTTTTAATTTAAGTACATATTTTAACAAAAAAAGATTGAAGACGGATAATTCCGTCTTAAATAAAAAATCGTGGATAATAAAATACAAATAAATTTGGTCTTAAGACTACATAAGCTGTTATGGCCTATGAATGTTTTAGGAAAATGTTTTTGTAGCATTTTATTATGAGTGTGTTGGCAATTCTTATAGCTAATATGGTAGCTGAACTCTGAACTCTTTGCTATACTTGGATTTCTTCAACAGTTGTCCGCTTAATTGTTTGACTAATATTTAATGAGTTGGTCCAACTGTAAATAATCAATATTAACCGCTTTTAAGACTTATTAATTATGGAGATCATGCATACTTATTGTTACATTTGTTAGTTAGTCTTATCGGTGTTCGATTGTTAGATTAAAATATAATATATTTAGATAATTGAATCAAGAAAATCAAGGTCACTTGTATCATTTAACTGTTAGAGCACAACAAATGTAACATATAAGACAATTGTAACATATAAGATCTCTTTAAGACAATACTTAATAGAGTCAAAAGATTTTGGGTTGATATTTAAGTTCAAAGGATGACTCATATATATAATCATTGGATCATCACACCTAATGTTAATCTTTCGATGTGAGATAATTCTATTATTTATAATTGGATGGCCCCACCTTATAGTAATTTTCCGAGGTGGGACAATTTTACTATTTATACATAGTATGTTCATCACACTTACATTATTTTTCAATGCGTGACATATAACATACTAAGAAGCACGTCTTCTTTTTCTCACCTAGTTCGACATCCTATACTGTTTATTAATAATCGTACTTTTTTTTTTCTTTTTTTTTGTGCAAATGATATGAAATTTATACTCTAATAATTTCATTTTTTTATCCGAAATCTAATTATATAATTTTTTTACGATAGTTTTTTATCAAATGAAATGTAAAATTTTTTTATATAAAAATTATAAACATGACTTGGATATATAATATAAGAAATATATATTATAATAATTAAAAAATATCCACTTTATTTTTTATATCTTATTGTGGAGATATGATACAAACTTTTAAGAGCTCTTTAAGACAATACTTAAGAAACTCAAAAGATTTGGGTTAATACATAAGATTCAAGGATGCCCTCCTATTTATAATCATAGGATTAACCCACTTTGTTAATCTTTCGATGTGGGACAATTCTATTATTTATACGTAATATATTCTCCACACTTACATTATTTTTCAATGTGGAACATATAATGTATTAAGAAATAAGAGGTACACTATCTTTAGCATGTGCAAATAATATAAAATTTATACTCTAATGATAGCATTTTTTTTATCACGAATCTAATTATATTATTTTCATAATTTTTTTAACAATATTTTGTTGTCAAATGAAATGGAAAAGTTTTTATATAAAAATTGGAAATATCACTTGAATACTCCCTCCATACCAGACCAATGGTAACACTTACCTAATACGGCCGTACCACACCAATGGTAATATTCCTTATTTGGCCCACAAAATTACCCAGTTATCCTTATACCTTTTTTATATTTACACAAAATGTCATTACATACCCCACCTATCAATCCACAATTACATACCCCACCTATTTTTTTCCCTATTTACCCCTGCTTTTACCCTCTTTTCTTAAAACTCCCATTTTTTACCACGTTACCATTTGTCTGGTATGGAGGGAGTATAATTTAGAAAATATATACTCCCTCCTATTTCCTTATATCTTCCCCTTTCTTTTGGGCACAAAGATTAAGGGGAAGATAAGGAATGAATAGAATAATAGGAAAGTGGGTACTTTATTGGAAAGAGAAGGTTGTCATTAGTTGACCGTAATATTGTTACAACTGCTGTGACTCATTTACAGAATCTAGAAGTTGCAACTGGGTTAGAAGATTTGGTAGCAGCTGTAACGCCCCGTAATTTCGGATCGTTAATATATTTCGGAAATAATTTAGTAATCAAATAAAATTTGATAATAATGTATTTAAAGTAAAAATAATTCAAAGAAATATAATTTTATTATATTTTGAGGTAAAGTATTTATTTTGATAGTTTCGAGATGTTTAAAAATAGTTTAAACCGTGTAAAACTTTTTATTTCGAAATAAGGGCGTATCGGGGGGAAAATGACAATTCTTTTGAACATTGGGTAAACGGATTTGGAAATGGGTCGTATGAATACTCAATTTTCTTGTAATCTCGTGTTTAAGAACTTTGGTCTTGACGGAATTTGCGTTTGACCTACGGTTTTAATTATTATCGAAACGAGTCAAACCCGACTCGTAAAATCCCGACTAAAAACCCGACTCCCTCCTTCCTTTCCTCTCCCTTACCGCGGCATCCCCTCCCCTTTTCTTTCTATTTTTCTGATTTTTGTTCTTATGTCATCTTCAATCCTCTAAAACCCAAAACCAAACACATTTCAACAAAAATCAAGCCAAAATCGACATAATTTCTTCATTTCTTATCGGATTTTCGCTAAATTTACATTTCCGGAATCCTCTCGTCGCGATCTGCAACTTGGTATAATTTAATTTCAATTTTCTTGAAGTTGTTTTAAGACGAATTTTGGGTAATTTCGGTTTTATATACTTATCTTTGTGTTTTTATGGTTTATTTAGGTGAAGAATTGGAGGACGAGTTTGGGGACTCGTATATTGTGGAGGATAGCGGCTAGTGTATATTAGGGTTTGGTATTCAAGGTGCTAATTGCTCTTTTTCTAGCTTAAGGTAACATATTTCGAGTTACTCGACGAAAGATCGTCACATGCTTTGTTGTTTTTGGATGTTTTATGATTTTTGTTTGAGTAATAATTTTCACATGATTAAATTTGATGCATGCATGTTTAATCCATGTATTTTTGTTAGTTTTAGCTAACAAAGTTGAATTGGGAACGATTAATTAGTGTTTAGACGGTCTTTTATTGAACAAAAATGGAAAAAAGAGAGGTGTAGGGGGGCGGCAGCGGGCCCGGCAGCAGCCCGGCAGGCCCACGGCTGGCCCATGGCTGGCCGGGGTCGGTCCGTTGCTTGTTTCGCGATTTTTCGTACAATATTGGTCATTTCGGGTTAATTAATGTTAAAGTTGTATAAGTCACATATGAGTATACTTTTAAATTGAATCATACTAGTAGTAGAAATTATTCTTATATTGGTAGTTAGCATATGTTAGTATAGGTTATAAAATGAAATGGTAATAAAAAGGCTTAAAATGAATAATGTTAGTAGTAAAGATAATGAGGTTGGTAAAATTAAGCTTATATTGATAATTATCACATGTTAGGATAGTTTATAAGATGAAATTGTAATGATTAGGCTCAAGGTAAATTTTATAGCAATAATTGCCATGTTTTGATGATTGTGCGAAAACGAGCCTTAGTCCCTTTGACGATGCGATGTCGATTAATTGAGTGATTGGTCGTAGTAATTTAACCCGCACTGTCGCGGTACAGGGTTGCGGGTAAAAATTCGGTTGAATGAATTAGATAATCGGCCTTTTTCTTGCTTTAGGCCATTTATTATATCTCTATTTCACATGTGTAGTTAGTTGAATTTAAGTAGTTTCTTATATTGTAAAAACGGCCCTAGATTCCCCGAAACCTTTAATATGGTTAATATTGTTAGAATTGGAAATTAGTATTGAATACTTATTGAGGATATTGTTGGATTGTTTGCTGAATAGACATTTATATAGCCTTTCACATGATAGAATGTTAGAATTTATGTTGGTAAGTAGGACTCTTTGCCCTCTTATGGTTAAGTGGGTGTCTTACTTGACTTGTGTGGTGAGTCTTGTGTGGTGTGGGCTAAAGTATTCAAGTGGGACTAGGCTGGGACTAGGTCCTAGGTGAGTATTTCGGCCTTCATCATAGATAGGTCTTTATAGTCTTTGGCGAGTATATGTTCACTGCTTGATAGCCTTTGTGTTCCTGACTAGTGGATTTATATCCAAGTTGGGGCATGACCTCGTTACTTATTTTGTTAGTAAGTGGTCAGCTTAAGTACTAGCCAACCCTTTGGTGGACTCCTTAGGGTACTCACTTTGTTTTAGAAAAATTGTGGGTCTTGGGTGCGGTGGTGTGTATCCGCATGTCTAGGTCTCCATGTGATTTTAAGCTAGGGTTGTGTTGTGTCTTGGCCATGTTTTATTAATATTAACCGTTGAGCCAAGATACCGGTTTGATTACCTTCCCTACCTCGTG
The DNA here is from genome assembly GCF_048544455.1 of Silene latifolia. Taxonomy (NCBI): domain Eukaryota; kingdom Viridiplantae; phylum Streptophyta; class Magnoliopsida; order Caryophyllales; family Caryophyllaceae; genus Silene; species Silene latifolia. The sequence continues at coordinate 8,926,074 of NC_133537.1, read as the reverse complement.
GTATAGACTCGAGTTACAAAGTGACTATTGACCGTACTAAGAACTTATGCCTGTCTTTGATATATTGCCCTTTCTTGTATGGTGATTTTATGAATTGTAATAGGTGAGATGTAAGCCGGTTACAATTGATAAAGTTTGGATTACAATTTGTTATATGTTTCACATGATAGTCTAGTTTGGTCAATTTAGGGCTCATATGTTAGAATAATTGATAATTAGATTAATTATCATCTTGTTTACATGTTTTACTACATGTTACATTAATTTTGACGATTCGTGGCTGGGAGGACTCGAAGTTACTCCCCACTGAATTGTGGCTTTCGTGTTTGTATAAAATGCGATTGACAGGTTGTTGATGCTTTGTTGGGGTCACAGACGAGCTAGTGAGCAAGGAACCTTGGACCTAGTTTTGGCTATTCTATTAGTAAACCTTTTAACTTTTGGTCTTGTATATAATTGGAAGGGACATATGTCTCCCTTTTCTATTTTTGGTTTGTATCATTCTATTTTCTTATTTAGCTATGGCATGTAAAGTAGTTCGTTAGCATTGCAGGTTTTGGCACCTGCCTCTTGGGAATGTTGGAAATGTTGTGATTGGTTTAGAAATTTTTTTGAAATTACAGGTTTTTGGCTAGTTGAACCAATTACAAACATATCCTACCAGTTTTTCTGTAGAATTTACGTAATTAGTTAAGGCTAGATTTAAGGGTGTCACAGTTGGTATCAGAGCCTATTGCTCCCGACGCACGTTTGTGCATCCCACTTAAAAATCACTTGACCTTTAAATAATAAACTTGAGAGAAGGGTAGGATGGGTAGAATTAGGATTTTATGTGGTAGTCTGTTTGTGATTGCTAATTGATAGGTACTAATTAAATTTTTCCCTTTTGTAAGATGGCTCCGCCAAGAAGAGACATTGATGATGCTATCTTACTAGTTCTTACTCAAATTCTCCAAAACCAACAAAATCAACAAGCTCCTCTTCCTCCTCCGCCTGCTGAGGGTACTCCAGGCACCTATACTTGGGTGGCTAATCAGTTAACCCGAATCAACACTCCCACTTATGGTGGAGAGATTGATCCAGCTGCTCTTACAGGGTGGTTTCGGGAGTTGGAGAAAAGCTTCACGTTGTATGATGTTAAGGAGGAACATAAAGTGAAGCTAGCCTCTCATTTCCTAGTACGAGAAGCAGATCGATGGTGGTCCATGACTGGGCCTACCGTTTCAGCTGAACCAGGATTTGACTGGGTACGTTTCAAGGAGTTAGTGGAGGCCCGTTTCTATCCTCAAGAGCTGAAACAGTAAAAGTTGAAGGGATTCATGGAGTTGAAGCAAGGAAGCCTTCCAGTTCAGGCCTTCACCGATAAATTCAACGAGTTGGCTCATTATGCAACTAGATTGGTGAAGTATGACAATGAAAAAGCTTTCTTTTATCTTGAAAAGCTCTCCCCTAAGATCAAAAGCATGGTCCGTCGGGATTCCACTAGCTTTGTTTCAATTTATAATGATGCTTTATGGGCCGAGAATTCATTGAAAGACATTGAAAATGAAGCTCGTGCAACCAATTATAATCTTGGCAAGAGGCCTTTATATCCATCTTCTAGGCCCTTTACTCCTTCACCTAGGTTCATCTCATCTCCCTCTGACCCAAACAAGAGAAGATTTGTTTCTAATGTTCAAGCTAACCGGGGTGGTCAATCTTCAGCTTTTAATGATAATAAAGGTACTAGAGACCGACTGTGCTATAATCGCTGAAACCAAAGACACACCTGTAAATGCTTCGTTGATCCTATTATATGCTTTTCTTGTAATAAACCGGGCCACAAGGCCAATGTTTGCCCGGAGAGGAAGGTGACGGCTCCCTCGCTCCTATCGCCCCGGTGAGGCGGTGAGGCCGAAGGGTCGGATCTTTGTCATGAGCCGAGCGGTAAGGTTTCGAGGCACACCCGATATCATTCTTTTGGTACATTTTCTATTTTTGATGTTCCTTTTTGGTACTATTTGATACGGGTGCCTCTTTATCTTTTATTTCAATAAAACTCTCCAATAAATTATCACTTGAATCCTCACAAGAAGAAAGCACATCTATATCCTTACCCTCTGGTGATGTCTTTTCCTGCTCAAAAATCTATCCGGAAGTCCCTATTTCTATTGCGGGATCTATATTTCCAGCAAATCTTTTCCAATTTCCGCTTGAAGAATTTGATGTCATTTTGGGCATGGATTGGTTACATACTTATCATGCTCGATTTGAATGTCGAGATCAGAAAATAATTCTTACAAGCCCTTCAGGTCACCGTGTGTCTTATCAAATGGTTAAAAGACAAACCGGTACTAAATTAATTTCTGCTATGAAGTTTATCAATGCAATGAAAAAGGGTCATCAAGCCTTCTTGTGTATGGTGACTACTTCTGATTCTTCTTCTCTGCCTCCTAAAGAGAACATTCCAGTAGTATGTGAATTTCCCGATGTTTTTCCCGATGAGCTACAGAATTCCTCCCGAAAGGGAAGTTGAATTTGCTATTGATCTTATTCACAGTACCGCCCTATTGTTAAAGCTCCTTATAGGTGGCACAAAGTCTGAAATGAAAGAGTGAAGGCTCAATGGATGATTTGATTGCCAAAGGTTTTATTCAACCTAGCTCTTCACCTTGGGGTGCTCCTGTCCTCTTTGTAAGAAAGAAGGATGGATCTATGCGATTATGCATAGATTATCGTGAACTTAACCGAGTTACTATCAAGAATAAATATCCTCTTCCTAGAATTGATGATCTTTTCGATCAGCTCCGTGGTGCTTCTACTTTTTCTAAAATTGATCTTCGTTCGGGCTATCATCAAATTCCAGTCCCAGAAGTTGACATTCCTAAAACTGCTTTCAGTACGAGATATGGTCATTTCGAGTTTACGGTGATGCCATTCGATTTGACCAATGCTCCAGCAGTATTCATGGATCAGATGAACCGTACTTTCAGAGAACACCTTGACAAATTCGTTGTGGTGTTCATTGATGACATCTTGATCTATTCTAAATCTGAAGAAGAACATGTCCAACACCTTCGTGTTATTTTAGAGATTTTGCGCCGTAAAAAATGGTATGCTAAATTCTCTAAATGTGAGTTCTGGTTACCTAAAGTGACATTCCTTGGACACGTCATTTCAAAAGAGGGTGTTATGGTAGATCCTGCCAAAATTGAAGCCGTTGTTGATTGGAAAAGTCCAACCAATGTTTCTGAAATCCGTAGTTTCCTTGGCTTAGCGGGTTACTATCGACGATTTGTGAAGGATTTTTCAAAGATTTCTAGGCCGATGACTCAGTTGCTGAAGAAAGAGTCTAAGTTTGTGTGGTCTGAAGAGTGTGAAAATGCCTTCCAGGAATTGAAAAAGAGGTTGACTACCGCTCCGGTGTTGACCTTACCTGAAGAAGGAGTGGTGTGACACCCTTAATTCTAGCCTTAATTAAATACGTAAATTCTACAGAAAAACTGGTAGGATATGTTTGTAAATGGTTCAACTAGTCCAAAAACCTACAATTTCAAAACTTTTTCTTCCTAAACCATTCACAACTAATCCAACTCAAGAAGAGTGTCAAAAACCCTGCAACAACTGATAAGCTAATTTACATACATAACTTAAGACGCGGAAATATAGTGATACAAACCCAAAATGGAAAAGGGAGACATATGTCCCTTCAAATTATATACAAAATACCAAAAGTTAAAAGGTTATATACATACCAAAAGATAAAAGGTTTCTACAAAAGAAAGCCAAACTAGGTCCAAGGTTCCTTGCTCACTAGCTCGTCTGTGACCCCAACTAGCATCAACAACCTGTCAATCGCATTTTATACAAACACGAAAGCCACAATTCAGTGGGGAGTAACTTCGAGTCCTCCCAGCCACGAATCGTCAAAATTAATGTACATATAGTAAAACATGTGAACAAGATGATAAAGAATTCAATTATCAATCATTCTAACATATGAGCCCTAAACTGACCAGACTAAACTAACATGTGAAACATTTAACAAATTGTAATCCAAACTCTATCAACCATAGCCAGCTTGCATCTCACCTTCTATGATTCATAGAATCATCAAACAAGAAAGGGCAATATATCAAAGACAGGCATAAGTTCTTAGCACCGTCAATAGTCACTTTGTAACTCGAGTCTATACCACGAGGTAGGGAAGGTAATCGAACCGGTATCTTGGCTCAGCGGTTACTATTAAGAAAACATGGCCAAGAGACAACACAACCCTAGCCTAAAATCTGCGCAGACCTAGACATGCGGATACACACCACCGCACCCAAGACCCACAACTTTTTTTTAAAACAAAGTGAAGTGAGTACCCTAAGGACACCACCGAAGGGTTAGCTAGTACTTAAGCTGACCCCATACTATCAAAATAAGTACCTGAGGTCATGCCCCAACTTGGATATAAATCCACTAGTCAGGAACACAAAGGCTATCAAGCAGTGAACATATACTCGTCAGAGACTATAAAGACCTATCTATGATGAAGGCCGAAATACTCACCTAGGACCTAGTCCCAGCTAGTCCCAGCTTGAATACTTTAGCCCACACCACACAAGACTCACCACACAAGTCATTTAAGACACCCACTTAACCATAAGAGGGCAAAAAGTCCTACTTACCAACATAAAATCTAATATTCTATCATGTGAAAGGCTATATACAGCATACAATCCAACAGTTCCTCAATAAGTACTCAATACTAATTTCCAATCCTAGCAATTCTAACAATATTTAAGGCTTTAGGGGAAACTAGGGCCATTACTACAAAACAAGAAGCTATTTAAATTCAACTAACTAAATAAGAAGCTATTTAAATTCAACTAACTACACATGTGAAATAGAGATATAATAAATGGCCTAAAACAAGAAAAAGGCCGATTATCTAAATCATTCAACCGAATTTTTACCCGCAACCCCAGCCCTGCGACAGGTACGGGTCAAATTGCGGCTGACCAATCACTCAATTAACTGACATCGCATCAGTCAAAGGGACTAAGGCTCAGTTTTCGGCACAATCAACAAAACATTACAATTATCACTATAAAATTCATTTTGAGCCTATTAATTACCATTTCATTTTGTAAATTATCCTAACATGTGATAATTGTCGATATAACATAATTTTTCTACCATTAGCATAAATTTTAGCTACTTTTATGATTCCCTTAACAAGTTTAACCATGTATACTCATTCTAATTATATCCTTGATGAACCTAAAATGACGGACAAAGCATGGAAAACCGCGAAACAAGCAACGGACCGACCCGGCCAACCGTGGCTAGCCGTGGGCACCACGGCTCCCGACCATTTCTTCGCCACCCTAACATCCTCTTTTTTTACCGTTTTTCTTCATTTTAACCCGTTTTAAGCATTATCTAATCGTTCCCATATCATTTCCATACTATTATGATAATTTAATCTAACAATTGACATGCATGCAACCATTTTAAACATGTGAAAATTACTACATAAACAAAAAATCATAAAACATACAAAAACAACACACATGTGACGATCTTTCGTCGAGTAACTCGAAATATGTTACCTTAAGCTAGAAAAAAGAGCAATTAGCACCTCAAAACCGAAACCCTAACCACAACTAGCCGCTATCCTCTACAATATACGAGTCCCCGAACTCGTCTTCCAATCCTTCACCTAAATAAACAATTAAAACACAATAATAAGCATATAAAACCGAAAATACCGAAATTTGGTCTTAAAACAACTTCAAGAAAACTGAAATTAAATTGTACCAAGTTGTAGATCGCGACGAGAGGATTCCGGAAAGGTAAATTATGCGAAAAACGGACTAGAAACGAGTAAGATATGGTGAATTTGAGCTTGATTTTACCAAAAATGGTGTTTTTTTTTAACAAGTAGAAGATGAATGTAGAGGAAAACCAGAAAAAAAAAAGAAAAGGGAGGGGGAAGCCGTGTAAGGGAGAAGGAAAGGAGGAAAAGGAAGTGCGGGATTTTTAGTCGGGATTTTTACGAGTCGGGTTTGACTTGTTTCAATAATAATTAAATCCGTAAGTCAAATGCAAATTCCGTCAAGTCCAAAGTTTTTAAACACGAGATTACAATAAAATTGAGTATTCATACGACCCATTTCCAATTTCGTTTACCCAACGTTCAAACGAATTGTCATTTTCCCCCCGATACGCCCTTATTTCGAAATAAAAGATTTTACACGGTTTAAACTATTTTTAAACATTTCAAAACTATCAAAATAAATACTTTTCTTCAAAATATAATAAAATTATATTTCTTTGAATTATTTTTACTTTAATTACCTTAAATATCAAATTTTATTTGATTAATAAATTATTTCCGAAATATATTAACGGTCCGAAATTTACGGGGCGTTACAATCACCCCTCCTTTTAAAAAGTTTCGTCCTCGAAACTTAGAAGAAGAAATTATAGTTATAAGAAAATATAGGTATCCTTTCAATGAAACGGTGATACTCTTGTTGATCAGACAAGAACATCCATATTCATATCAAGATATAAAAATATTTCTACACCAATAAATGAGAAAACCCATTATTGGGACGTCACCAACAACGAGATTCAACATTCACTAATGTTAAAACCATTGAAAATCATAAAAGTATTTTCAAAATTTCAGTTTAAAATTCTATAGTAAGAACGATATCTTACTAAATTATGATTAACTAAGGCTTAGTAACTCGGAAAAAAAAGTAAGAAAAGGAATCATTACACACAAAACGA